>NC_092747.1:13226528-13541424 GCF_047496795.1 Chiloscyllium punctatum | reverse complement strand
TCTGGTGCTGGAACCATGGAAATAGCGCGGAGTTGGAATGAGGCAAGGTGGGCACGAGGACTTACACAGCTCTGAACAAGCATGTGGAACACCTGAAAGATGGCATCTCACAAATGATGCAGGAGCAAAACATAGCTGGTCCCTCAGAACAGCCAGAAAGGTCTGTCAGAAACCATGAATTCTCCCCCTTTGTTTAGTGTTGAGGAAACCTCAGAGTCTAAGATGGATGCAGACTCGATATCGTTACTGTTGGGTGAAGGGGAAGAAACTCTCCTGAAATGCTCTGGACGCAAGAGATGGGCTACACTCTGGTACACGCTGCCCTTGTCAGAGTGTGAGTCAGAGAAACCAGACCTGTGGTGAAAAGATTGCAGGAAAAGCTACAGAGAAAGCAACAATTGTGAATCATGTTATTTCCTTCATTTACCATGTGAAAATCCCTCATCATTTTGAATAGATCCGTCCTCTTAAATTCCCAGTGAAAAAATGTCAATGTTTCTCAAACCTGTCCTCAACACTAAAAGCCTCTCCATTTCTCCAGTATTGTTTCAATGAATATTTCTTGACCTTGACATCCTTCTCAAAATAACAGGCTTGAAAATGAATGGTAAATTTTAACCGCAACTGAAGGACAATTTGCCTTGATTTATTATTATCTCTTTGCCTACATCTCCTGGATTCCAGTTTTGAGATATCAGTCTGAACCCTTAACTCTGTTTCTTCACTTCCTTATTTCCTGTTTTAATGCTTACTTTTAAAATGCACCATTTGAGATTCCTTTACACTTAATTCTCCAGCAATTGACTTACAGACAGCGCAGAAAGGATTAACCTGAATGGTTCCAGGATGAAGATACTTCAATGATGTACATTGATTGCAGAAGCTGGGACAATTCTACTTAAGGAAGGAAAAGCTTAGGGGAGATTTGAGTGAAGTATTTGAATTCATATGCGGTCAAGGCAAAATGGATAGAGAGAAGTTTCAGTCATCAGCAGAAGAGTCAAAAGCTAGAGGACATTGAGAACTAATGGTTACGTGAGAGAAATTTAATTCACACAGCAAGTGGTTAAGATCTGGACCAGAGTGGCACAGGTCACATGTCAATTCACTTGTGATTTTTGAAGTAATATTAGATAAACTTACAAAAAGGGAAAAACTGAAAGGCTATGGGGTAAGACTTTAGAAGCACAGTCTAACACTCAGTCACAGTGCTCATCATGCAGTTTGCTTTGTCTTAGATGGAGTCAAGCCTCTTGAGTGTTGTTGGAGCTGCCCCTATCCAGGCAAATGGGGGGCATTCCATCACACTCTTGATTTGAGCCTTGTAGATGGTGGGCAGGCTTTAGGGAGTCAGGAGGTGAGTTACTCGCTTTGTATTCCTACCTTCTGACCTGCTCTTGTAACCACTGCATTTATATGATGTTGTGTTTCTGGTCAATGGTAACCCACAGGATGTTAATAGTGCAGGATTTGGTGATGTAATGCAAGGGGTGGTGATCATATTCTCTCTTGCTGGTGATGATTGGCACTGTGGGTCAGTGCTTAGCACTGCTGCCCCATAGCACCAGGGACAAGGTTCGATTCCACCCTTGGGCTATTGGCTGTGTGGAGTTTGCATGTTCTCCATGTGCGGGTTTCCTCTGGCTGCCCTGGGATTCTTCCACAGTCCAGTGCAGGTTAGGTGGCTTCGCCATAGTTTCCAAGAATGTGTAGGTGGGTTAGATATGCAGGCTTATGGGGAAAGGTGGGATCTGGGTGGGAAGGCTCTTCAGAGAGACAGTGTGGACTTGATGAGCCAATGGCTTCTTTCCACACTGTAGAGATTCTATGGTCAGAGCAACACCCTCCGAGCTAGATATGATTGCAACCATCTCTGGCCACAAGCCCCTCTGCCCCAGTTCCCTTTGACTCCAGTTTGGTAAATTTCTTTAATGCCACACTCAGTTAAATGTTGGTTTGATTCCAAAGATAGTCATCCTCTCTTCCCCATTCTGAGGTCTGCTCCTTTGTGCATGTTTGAACTAAGACTATAATGAGGTAAGGAGCTGTGTGAGCCTGATGCAATCCAAACTGAGCATCACTGAGAAGGTTATTGTAAATAAACAAGGTTGGTGTTGTCTTAATGCCCAAAGTTAGATCATTTATATTGTTTAGTATTGGTATTGGCCTATCACATACTGAGAGAGAGCCAACAGATCTTGAATGTTTACACAAAGATTTCAATGGTTGCTAACTGTAGAATGTCCAAAACTATCCAAACACTCCCATTTAATAATTACGTGTAAATATTAGCATTGACACTCTGGCTGCCTGTGGTCTAGTTTCCATTACAATGAAGTATAACATACATCCACTGTCAGATTTTAATTCATCCTGAGTCCTGAAGCCGAGTGGAGGATGGTTTGAGAATTTTGACCTTAACCGTGGTGAAGGATCAGAAAGAATCTTTGTAACGTCTCCTGTTTCCAATTGCTCACCATTAGCTATTACCACTGCTCACTACAATTTATGTTGGTATTTGATTTGCGTCCAGATTCGAGGGAGCTTAAATCCTATCAAATGTCTGCTAGCAGCGGCACTGTGGCTCAGTAGTTAGCACTGCTGCCTCACAGCGCCAGGGACCCAGGTTCGATTACAGTCTGTCTGTGTGGAGTGTGCATGTTCTTCCCATATCTGTGTAGGTTTCCTCCAGGTGCTCTATTTTCTTCCCACAATCCAAAGATGTGCAGGTTAGGTGAATTGGCCATGCTAATTTCCCCATAGTGTGCAGGGAATGTAGGTTAGATGCATTAGTCAGGGGAAATGTAAAGTAATAGGGTAGGTGAATGGGTCTGGGTGGGTTACTTTCGAAGGGTCACTGTAGACCTTGGTGTTAGGCCAAAATGGCCTGTTCCCACACTGTAAGGATTCTATGAAAGCTCACAAACCTCTCGGAGGTTTTGACCCTGCCTCTTTATGTCCTGTACTGCTGGGACACCCCCAGACCACTTGGTCTGAGTTTGACACTCTGTTGAAGCTCTGACATGGATTTTCTGTTGACAATTGTGAACCTTTATAAAACTAGACTGGGTTGAGATCCTGCTGATGGCATTTGCTATGACTTGTTTCTTGATGCAATGACCAGTGGAAGCTCATGCCACAGGTTAAGGGTCTCTTTGGCACTCCAATGGCCAACATTGCCTCTTGGACTTGACTCAATCCTTGGGGCTAAAAATCCTGCTCCCCCTCACCTCCCCCAGCCAAGAGTTGCCCGTCAATTGAATGTTGGAGGCAGATTGCAAAATGTTTTGATATTCAGACGTAGATTGAAGTGTACCTTGTTAAAGCTTTCTGATGAGTAATGATAGAGGTTGTTCACGAAAATTAGATCCAATAAATTATATTTCCATAATTTCTGTCATAAAACATCAAAAAAGAGCTGGTCCAATAAATACATTCAAGTGTAAATACTAAGTTTTAATGAGAGCCTCTCGTTTACAATTGGATATTGGAGTCTGCACAGAGTAAGGGATAACCCCTGACCTCAGCTTGGGCCCGACCCCCAACCTCAGCACGGGCCCAGACCCCCGACCTCAGCGTGGGCCCAGACCCCCGATCTCAGCGTGGGCTCGGACCCCTAACCTCAGCGTGGGCCTGGACCCCTGACCCCAGTGCGGGCTCGTACCCCCGTTCTCAGCATGGGCCCGGATCCCCAGCCTCAGCGTGGGCCTGGACCCCCGGCCTCAGTGTGGGCCTGGACCCCCGGCCTCAGCATGGGCCCAGACCCCCGGCCTCAGCATGGGCATGGATCCCTCGGCCCCAGCGTGGGCGTGGACCCCGGCCTCAGTGTGAACTCTGACCCCTGGCTCCATTCTGGACTCGGACTCTAGGCCTCAGAGAGGACACGGACCCCCGGCCTCAGTGTGGACCCAGACGCCCGGCCTCAGCATCGACGCGGACCCCTGGCCTCAGCGTGGACTCCAACTCCTACAGATAAAGCTGTTGGTTTTCTGCCATAGTTCGGATCGAGCTCCTTCCTCCATAAATGAAACATTGGCCTTGACTGGATACAGCCATTAAGTGTTCACTAATTGCACCATTATATATTTCGACCTAGTTCACACTATCCCTTGTGAAATGTTAGAACAGTCAGCAATAGGCACATAGACAATGGGAATGTCACTCATTAGATTTTATCAGCCTCCTAACTTCACACCATTGCCCACAGGCCATGAAACATAGCCGGTGTGAGTAAATACAGAGTTGTTGTACCTATCAATGACCCTGGAACACTGTTACATGATTATCATGCTGAACAAAGCGTATTCAAATTGTACAAACGGATCAAAGCTCAGATATGTCCCCTGGTACATTGCAATTTGCACCTGCACATGTAATCATTGCTTTCAGTAGGTTTTAAAAGCAGTAAACTTGACAATATTAATCCTAATGTTAGCCCATTACGGTTAAAGTGATGGATATGATAAGTGGTTTGTGTAAATGGGAATATTTGTAATCTTTATTGCTTGGACTGTTGTATGATGTGCTCCATGTTGTATATTTAATTATCTTTTTTTTTACAATGCAAATAAATCACTTGCAATAGCTTTAGTGCACAGTCCTGTGAAGGGAAATGGTGGTTTTATGGCATTATTTTGGGAATCACTAATTACTGTCAAGCAGGTGCCATATCTAAACTGAGTGTTGGTGATTAATGGGATCTGTGAGATTGGTATGGCAGCAAACTGTCACAGGAAAGATCATCAGAAACTCAGAGAACCAGATTCTCAACCATCAGAAAGTTTTAGTCAGAACAAAGATGTAGGAAGTTGGATACAAATGTGATGCAGTACCCTTCAGGCACCAGTGGTTATTCATTTATCATTGCCTATACATTTTTTACATTCTTGGAACCTCTAATTGTGTACTTGACAGAAAAAACAAATGAGCAAATTAGGTTACTGCTGGCATCCCAGCACTGCAACCATACCAACAGGGACACCGTTTCAAGCATTTATTTATTCTGACAGAGAAATATGTCTTCTTGCAAGGGTCTTATTCTCTGCTCTTCTCTTGTCTCTATCTAATTGTCCTTGACTCAACTGGTTGTAAGTACCTACATTAGCTAGAAAATCCTAGAAATATAGAAATAAAGAAAATAACATAGAAATAAAAAAGTACCAGAGTAGGCCATTCAGCTCCGCAAGCCTGCTATATGATCCATTTTAGTCTCCTGTTCCTGTTTAGTCTCCATACACTTTGACCTCTTTAGCCGAAAGAACAACAGCAAACTTTGTTTTAACCAATACCTTATGAACCAGCTAAACCAACATAAATTCTATCCCTGAAATACCAGAAGTCTACTGTATTATCACAATTTCCATAATATCTGAGTAGTCAGTTGAGGGTGCGAGTGAGAAGGGTTTTTGTTGGTTATTTAAGGCAAAGTTGCATTATTATTTAAGTGATTTATGCTGGAAGTAAAATTTAACAGTGATGTGTGTACCACCTGTATTACATTTCTGTAACTTAGTGTGTGTTTTGACATTGATTATCTGGACTATTTGATCAATCCATACACTCCTGGCCCAAAGATGCTGTCTAATAAAAAGTTTGCTCTGAAATTATCTCCATCTTGAAAGCAATCAATGTTTTGACCGTAACCATTTTTTTTTCAGTAGAGATTTCCACTAGCTCACCACTCTCTGGGTGAAAATATGTCTCATCTCAATCCTGAATAACCTCCTTCATATCCTTAGAATGTGATCCTTGGTTCCAGACTCCCGGTCATCAGGAACATCCTTTCTGCATTTACACTGTCTCATCCTGTTAGAATTGGATAGGTTTCTATGAGATCCCCTCTCATCCTTCTAAACTCAAGTGAGTTTTGTCTGAAAAGATCAATCTCTCTTCATACTTCAGTGCAACATTCCTGGAAACAATCTGGTAAAACTCTGTTGCATACCTTCCATAGCTAAAAGATCATTCCTCAGATAAGTTCAAAATTATTGTGAATATTTGATCATGTGAATTAAGAGCAGGGGTAGACCATTCAGTCCTTCAAGCCACTGCTGCATATAAAAAGATCATGGTTGATCTAATTGTGACCTCAACTTTACCTTCCGCCAATAACCTTTGACTCCCTTCATAGTCAATAATCAGCACATCGACTTCTGCCTTAAAATTATTTAAGAAACCTGTCCCCTCCACTCTTGAAATAAAACAGTTCCAAAGACTCTATCCTTATCCCATCAATATTTGTTGTCTGTCTATGGGTAGAGAAGTAGAGAAAAGATGTCTCCCAAATCTATCTCCCCAGAATATTGTTTTCAGCGTGTGGCATGGTAGGTAGACAATGAACGGCAGTCAATGAGATAGTGAGAACTGAAGGAAATTATGAATATGAATTAGCCTCAGAGTTATGCTTTGGTTCCTGCTATTGACCAGCCAATGGCAATCGTATTCTGATGAGGTGCCAGGATTCTGAGTCACAGAGCAGGTAGGAGAGGACGATGGTTTGGTATAGTTTAATTTCAATCGTCTGATTAATGTCAAGGCTGATAAAGACTTGCAAATTCCCACATTGCAGACTGCCTCACTTGAGTAATAATTATAGTTGACTGGCTCGTGTGGGTGGTAAGTCTGTGGAGTTTTGAGGACCATTCATGCCAAATGTACATTAACCACCATGCCCACACAGGGAGTATACAGGGCTTTATAACTGTGGGCATTCTCCCAAAGGCCAACGTGACAAACATGAACTGGCTGTTCTGTGGACGTCTATGATGATTCAGCATCAGATACCTCAAGGACGAGAGGACCCATGAGAAAAAGGTTCCAACAAATTTCCACCTCCTGTAGCTTGTCTGAAATTGGAGATATTTTATTAACAAAGGTGGGTGTTCTTCATGATGATAAGAACAAAGAAAAAGCTTAACAAAAGTACATAAAATATAAATGAAGGCATAAACATTCATGGGATCCTCAGGATTCAACTATTGGGCACTTTGTTGAATGGTTTTATATTTGTTGGAAATGATCTTTAGGCAGTAGGCCAAGTTTAATTGGCTTTTGTTAGTGAGTCTGAAAAGCGTAATGTTTTAATTTAAAATAGCATTACAGCCTGTTTTGTTACACTTCAGTGGGGTAGTCTGCTGAAAATCCAGCTCTGCTATTCCCAGAATCATCATAAAGTTAAAGATTATAAAAAGTATACTAAGAGACCAAATTTTTCTGACTTTCAGACCCAGTTGATAAAAAGTGTGGACCAGGTTCTGTATTGAAAAAAGAGCCACTATTTATTCCAAGAAATTAGACTCTAGCTACAGGTAAACCATTGCAAACCTTTGGCATATTACTAATTAAAACTCTAATCCCATTATTGATTCTTCCTTATGTACACACACACCTACACAGAAATCATTGTTGATTGTCAGAAAAACCCATCCAATTCAGTAATGTCCTTTAGGCAAGGAAGTCAGTTATTCTTACCTGGTTTAGCCAACATGTGACCCCAGACCCATGGTAAAAGTGGTTGACTCTTCACTATTGTCTGGTCAATTAGGGATGGGCAATAAATGTTGGCTTAGCCAGCAACGCCCTCATCCCGTGAATGAATTTTTGGAAAAATACAATGTAATGTAGGTTTTAGGCAGAGGGGTAAAGAAAGTGATGAGGAAGTACAGCACTGAGAATGCTAGCCTCGATTGACGAGCTCTGTAATTTGAGCCCAGCACCTTCTGATGCAGAGACAGGATCTCTATCAGCTAAGTCAGGTATCATCAATGGATTTCAAGGATGCTTTTATTTACTGGCGATCCCAAGATGCCAGAAGCTGTTGGCCAATCAAATTCCAGCAGTTTCCACATCCCAAAGAGCACCAAGCAAGGCTTACCCCTCAAGCCATCCATTGGCAACAAGGTAATCTATAATTCCTTTGTCTCATCAGGTAGATTTTGTGAGGAGGTGGTGGACTGGGGGCAAGGCCACACTCCTGTATTTGTCATCTGTTCCCCAAATGACTCCAGTTTACAGCAATTGGAGGCAACCACCCCACAATCCTCATAGGTTTTAGCAAATTATTTGCACTATACCACACATTACTGTTCTCTGTAAGTACCATTTGGTCCTTTCTCCACAATCTCTTGCACATGATTGCAGACACCACTGCTACACACGATATACATCTCCATCCTATTGTTGTATCTATTCACATTATACTACACTGAGAGAGTGAAATGAAGGATAGGAGGAGATGGTTGTGGGGTGTAAACACTAACATGGAGGTGTGGAGCGAAATGGCCTGTGCTCTATGCAGTGTTTGATGTAATGTATGCAAGGTTCTTTCATTTAGATTTGACCTGCTTACCCTGCTATATTACTTCAATAGATGACACTACCACAAACATGCCCACACTATAAATATAAACAGAAGCGGCTTTATAACTTATTAATTATACCACTAATCATGTGCTACGTTTCTCTGACCATGTACAGGCTGAAAGTGAGAAGTCTGTCCTTGCTCATGGTCTCAATGTTGGTGTGCCTTCTTCCCACAGTAATGGGAAAAGATACTTGCTGAGCCTTTACTCTTAATTAACCCACCGCAAACCAAACTCCAGTGAAGATGATAAATCTTTGAAGATGGGCCGAGTTGACCCAGTGCACCCAAACTGCAACATTCCAGATGACTTATCTGAATTTAACCTGTGAAGTGTGACTATATCAATAAGCCACATGCCATTCTTGAGACAGGTCCATATATATATATCCATTGACCATAAGACCATAAGTCTGACCTGTCACTCAGCATGACTGGACTCAAAAGCAAGCTTAAAAAAGCATTCACTGGACTTGTGTAAGAGCTGTGAGCTGTGGATGATATATATGTAATAGTGCTCATCCTCACAGCTCACTTCATCCCCATATGTAGGGGTGCCCAAGGCACACACATGTAATGTCCCTTCACACACTATCTTCCATATAGCTTGTTCTACGCAACATGAATTGGCCAACTGATTGCGTGAACCAGTTTCTAGCATGTTTCCAAGACTTACACAATGAAGGACTCCTTTAATTTTTGAAGACTATGCATGACTTGCATATTCATAACCATGTACTGTTTTGACATTTTTTAGCCAATTGACCAATGTACCACCTATCACCATCAGTAATCTTTGAGCTGCTGAACTCAGCAACTTGCAGTTGAGTTCAGTTTCAATGACCATAGTTCAATTTCCATAGTGTTGAGATCCACTCAAATTTTTTTTTATAGATTCCATAAGAAATATGTCTTCAATGGAATGTCTCTAGCCTCCTATGCTTTCTGTTTTTCCTGTATTTTGACAATGCATGAGCTACATTTGAATTTGCACTATAGGTAAAGATTAACTTGATAGACCACTATCAGCCATCTCTCTCACTTTCACTCTCTCATCCTTCATAAGATAAATCTTTGCAAAGAATCTAAGCCTTCTTGTGAAGCTTTCCTGTCTCTCCATATTGTCTTTACATCCTCCCTACAGTGTCAGGCCCAGGACAGCACTTCAGTTGAAGCCGAACCGGTGTATTACATTGGTTCATTATAATTTTCCTGTTTTTCTACTCTGTGCTCATCTCTATAAAATACAGGATTCCGTTTGCCTTACTTCTAGAGTGATGAGATAGTGATATATAGGAGGATATAACGGGGACATCAGTTCAGTCATGTGTTACAGCCCATGGAGACAGAAGAAACAATTTGTCCCAGAGTGAGTTGGAGTGTCTCACGAGAGAGTCAGATTCGAAAAGAGTGGCACTGGAAAAACACAGCATGTCAAGCAGCATCTGAGGAGCAGGAGAGTCGATGTTTTGGGCATAGACCCTTCATCAGGAACGTGGATGAGTGATAAATTGGGGAATGGGGGTGGGGTGAGGGTGGGTAGGTAGCTGGAAAGGTGGATGAAGGTGAGCGGTAATTGTGATAGGTCAGTGGGGAGTGGATAGGTGGGAAGGAAAATGGATAGGTAGGACAGGTCATAGAGTCATAGAGATGTACAGCACGGAAACAGACCCTTCGGTCCAATCTGTCCATGCTGACCAGATATCCCAACCCAATCTAGTCCCACCTGCCAGCACCCGGCCCATATCCCTCCAAACCCTTCCTATTGATATACCCATTCAAATGCCTGTTAAATGTTGCAATTATATCAGCCTCCACCACTTCCTCTGGCAGCTCATTCTATACATATACCACCCTCTGTGTGAAAAAGTTGCCCCGTAGGTCTCTTTTATATCTTTCCCCTCTCACACTAAACCTATGCCCTCTAGTTCTGGACTCCCTCACCCCAGGGAAAATACTTTGTCTATTTATCCTATCCATGCCCCTCATAATTTTGTAAACTTGTATAAGGTCACCCCTCAGCCTCCGACATTCCAGGGAAAACTTCCCCACCTATTCAGCCTCTCCCCATAGCTCAAATCCTCCAAACCTGGCAACATCCTTGTAAATCTTTTCTGAACCCTTTCAAGTTTCACAACATCTGAGAGGAAGGAGACTAGAATTGCACCCAATATTCCAACAGTGCCTAACCAATGTCTTGTACAGCTGCAACATGACCTCCCAACTCCTGTACTCAATACTCTGACCAATAAAAGAAAGCATACCAAACGCCTTCTTCACTATCCTATCTACCTGCGACTCAACTTTCAAGGAGCTATGAACCTGCACTCCAAGGTCTCTTTGTTCAGCAACACTCCCTAGGACCTTACCATTGAGAGTATAAGTCCTGCTTAGATTTGCTTTCCCAAAATGCAGCACCTTGCATTTATCTGAATTAAACTCCATCTGCATGTCAAGGGAGTGCTGTTGAGTGTTGAATCTGAGATGAGGTGATGGGAGAGGAGAGAAGGAAACTGGTGAAGTCAATGTTATTGCCGTGTGGTTGAAGGGCGGCTGACTACTTCAATTCCCCTTCCGAATCTCCCAGGGACATGCAAGTCTTGGGCCTCCTCCACTGCCCAATCCAAGGCACCCGCCAACTGGAGGAAGAATGCCTCATCTTGTGCCTTGGGAGCCTTCAATCAGACATGTACTTCAATCAAATCTCCTCTCATTCTTCTAAACTAGATACAGTATAGGCCAAATTGCTCAGATTGAGGTACATTAGATGATAAAAAGTTGAGGTAGAGAACCTATTTCCTCATGTGGGGCAGCCTTGAACAAGACGTCATGGGTTTGGGAATTTGTGGGAACCAATTTAAAATAGAGATGAAAAGAAATTACTTTGCTTAAAGGTTAAAAATCACACAACACCAGGTTATAGTCCAACAGATTTAATTGGAAGACTAGCTCCACATCATTCTCCTGAAGGGTCATGAATCTGTGGCATTCACTGCTCCAGAGTGTGGTGGATGGTGGGACACTGAGTAAATTTATGAAAGAGATAGTAACAGGTTGAAGGGCTGTGGGGAGCGGGCAGGAAACTGGAGACCGAGATGAGATCAGCCAAGATGAGATTAACAAGTGGGGCAGGCTCGAGGGGTTGTATTGCCTACTCTTGCTCCTAGGTTTGATATTCTTATGTAGTCATGTACAATAGAATGCTGAATGAGCAGAAAAGTTGCAACAAGTTAATTCTTATACATATTTCATTTATTTTATTTTCATATCTAGAAGTGCTATCACACACAAACAAACAGCTTTCCCATCACCAAATTACTTGTGACAATGTTCACCTGTTAACCCCGATTTGTAAATCACCCGTGTTCCATCTGATTAATTTACATGCAAAGCCTGTTAAGGACAATGTGAAATCCTATACATATATTCTCCATGGACCAATAGTCAGAAATGGAAATGCTTAGTTAATCTGCTTGTTATCATTAAAGTTGTCAACTGGTAGTCCTTCTGCTTATTTGATAGCCTTTGTAGGTGACTTTATCCTGTTCCTACACTTTTTTACACATCTCTTTAACTTCAAGAATCCTTTAGCAAATGATCCATGGACCTCTGAGTTTGACAGGAAGATCCATCTCTAAATGAACTATACAGACTAAGTTGAATCACTGGACTAACTTCCAATCTTTTTGCTATCCTTAGTGATTAGGTTTATTTCCACCAGGGTTATCCTTGACTTCCATAATATTAAGTATAAGTACACAGACAATCTGTGACATTATCTTTGCAAGACTATTGGGAAAGCATTGGAGGAGAATTGACGAGATCAGGGATTAATACCTTTACGTACGTGAAGAGATTCCAGAAATTGGTACTTTTCTTCAAGCAGAAAAAATGTAAGACAATGGTGTTCAACATTTAGGATATCACTAAAAAGTAGGTGGAGAGAAGCCTTTTCCATTAGCAGAACAGTCAGAAGACAGAGGATTAATATTATTAGTAAATGAACTAGTAACAGAGGTGGAATTCCTTTTCCACAGTGAGCTGTTGAAGAGTACTTGAAAGGTTGTTGGAAGTAAACTCAATAATAACTTACAAAGGGAACTAGGTTGAAAAGTAAAATGTAGAGCGTTATGGGGAAGAGGTGGGAGATTGGAAGATTGGAAGTAGGAGAATTGCTCATTCTGGGAGGCAATGCAGCCATGATGGCTCCAATCACCTCTTTCTTTGGTGTAACCATTTTGTGGCTTTATGATATAAATTGGATTACTGTGGAAAATCATGTCAAAGTTCCATCACAGAAACAGACCATACATACCATGAGGTCCCTGCCTGTGCTAATACTCCAAACAACTCACCAAACTGCCTCTTCATAGGATCCGTGGAATTGTCCTTCTTCCGCAGCTTTACCTTTGCTTCTGCTACAACGATGACCGTATTGGCACCGCCTTGTTCTCTCATGAGGAGCTTGAATACTTCATTAAATTCACCTACATCTTCCACCCTGACCTCAAATTCACCTGGACCATCCCTGACACCTCCCTTACCTTCCTGGACCTCTCCATCTCCATCTCCCGTAACCGACTTAGCACTGACGTCCATTTCAAGCCCACCGACTCCCACAGCTACCTCGACTACACCTCCTTCCACCCACCCTCCTGCAAAAATGCAATCCCATACTCCAAAGTCACTGCCTTCGGCGCATCTGCTCCCAGAATGAGGGATTTCACTCTGGGACATCCCATATGTTCTTCTACTTCCAGGACTATAATTTCCCCTCTTCTATGATCAACAATGTCCTCAAACCCCAGCCCGGCAACCCCAATACGGATAGAATCCTGCATTCCTCACATACCACCCAACCAACCTTTGAATCCTCCATCATTTTCACCATCTGTAGTCTGACCCCACCATCAAAAAGATATTTCCTTCCTTACCCCTTTCTGCTTTCTGTAGGAACCATTCACTCCATGACTCCCTTGTCAGTTCCACATTCCCCTCCAATCCCTCCTCCACACCTGGCCCCTTTTCACGCAATTACAGGAAGTGCAGCACCTGCCCCTACACCTCCCCTTTCACCTCCGTCCAAGGCCCCAAACAATCATTCTAAATCCTGCACTTCAATCTGGTCTACTGTACCCTTTGCTCCCGATGTGGTCTCCTTGACATCAGAGAGACCAAACACAGGTTGAGGGTTGGTTCATGGAGCTCCAATCAACATCATCTTACAGTTTCCAGCCATTTTAACACCCAGTCCCTTGTTGATGTGTTCATCCTTGGCTCGCTCCACTGTCAAAATGAGGCCACATGCAAATTGGAGGAGCAACACCTCATATTCCACCTCAGGAGCTTACAGCCCAATGGCCTCATCATAGAGTTCACCAGCTTCAAAATCTCCCCACCCCTAACCTCAACCCAGGTCCAGCCCTCCCTCTCATCCCTGTCTCCTTGTCCTGACCTAACCTGTCCAACTTCCTTCTCACATATCCACGCCATGTTTTCCACTGATCAATCACAAGAACCCCTTGCCTGCATCCAACCATGGTCATCCCACCTATCTTTCTCGCATCCACCTATCACCATCCTATCTACCTTTCCCCCAGTCCCACAGCTCTCCCTCTATTTATCTCCTAGCTGCTTTCCTCCTCCCCAGTCCAGATCTGAAATGTTGACTTTCCTGCTCCTCGGATGCTGTCTGACCTGCTGTGCTCTTCCAGTTCCATGTTATTGACTCTCACTTCCACCATCTGCAGTCCTTACCATCTCCAAATCGCTGACCACCCTACTTTACCCCTTTTTTCAGCATATCCATGTCAAAAGAGGAAACATTTGCTGTGTTGTGGGGAAGGTGAGGAGTGGGTATAAAGGGGAAAGTGAGGACTGCATACGCTGGAGATCAGAGTCGAGAGTGTGGTGCTGGAAAAGCACAGTAGGTCAGGCAGCATCCGAGGAGCAGTAAAATTGACATTTTGGACATAAGCCCTTCATGAGGTTTGGGTATGTCTAATTATATAATTCTTTCAATGACAGGATGTTTTGTCTCTTTCTATGCAGGAAGGTTCTATGGAGTATATTACACTTTCAAATGAAGCGGTTATCACTGGCAAGGCCAACATTTGTTACCCATCTTTAATTGCCATTCCAGAGGGCAATTCAGAACTAACCATATGACTGTGGATCTGAAATCACATGTAGACCAGACTGGTTAAAGACAGCAGATTTCCTTCTCTGAATAACTTAAGTGAACCATACAGATCTTGATATTGATCAATGGTCAATTCATGCTCAGCAACATTGCAATTAGCTTTCAATTCTAGATTTATTAATCAACTGAATTTAAAATTTATGATGTAAGGGACAGAAGTAGGCCATTCAGCCCATCAAGTCTGTTCTGCCATTGAATGAGATGATGTCTGGCCTGATAATCCCCCCCAACTCCACTCTCCTGGCTTTGCTACATAACTCTCACTTCCCTTACTGATTAAAGATCTGTCCATCTCAGCTTTGAATATACTAAATGACCCAGCCTCACCAGCCCTCTACATTCTACCAGCTGTCAAGGTGAGATTTGCACATGTGTAAACCAGGATATTAGTATATGGCTCTGGATTACTACTCCAGTAATGTTACCATTACACCATTACTTTCATTTATGCTGCTAACAACAGGGTTGTAAAGTTAATATTTCAATCAAAGGGCTGTATGTATTTCCACTGTTATTCGAAAAAAAAGTCAACATGTTTTGGCTGCAGAATTAGGATGTTTGGCTTTGAGGTTGAAAATCACCAGATACCTTTATCTCTCTGTGTGTCAACTTTCACTATAACTACAATGAAATCATTTGACGACTACTTAGAGATGATTATGTTCTCTCTCTTGCTTTCTCAATGGTAGTGTTCAGATTGTTCTCCAGATTCCATTCAGTGAATTAATATCTGACTCTGTCAATAAAAGTTGCAAAAATACTCTTGATATAACCTTGTCTGCTAACTTAATTTATGATTTAAGTGATTTTAAAGAGGATAAATGTTTATTAAACCCTTGCATTAGATTTCTCTGAAACTTAAAATGACATACTGATAAAAGCACTTAGTATAAATGCTTTATTCCACAGCTGCTTATTGCAAGAAGTTAAGTTTTTCATCAGGTAATGAGTCATCTGACCATCTACATTATAGCAGTGCAGGAGGCTGGATCAAAGGTCTGCAAAATTGTGGCTTATAGCACTGGAGAAAAATTACTTTATATCTCAGCTACTCTGAGACCAAGCCTTTGGCTCAATGCTGCAGTATTGGCTGCAGCTCTACAGTATTGAATTTAGAGTTAGCTAAAAGCAGAAATCTCCAAATCAATGGAGCAGGTCAGAAAGGCTCTTCACAGTGTTGGAACATACTGTACTAGTGCTGACTTGCTGGAGTCATGTGGTCTCTACCTCGGCTGGAACTTGCTTTTAATTTATAGTTGCCATTAAATTTATCATGATGTCAAAACTGGCTTGTTTAAAGTGTGTGGGTACTGAGGGCAGAACCTTAGAGGGGTCTGAACCACAGGGTGATTTGTGGCAGAATCAGACGAGAACAAACAAAAACATGAAGCAGCCATTTGTGAGTGGCAACTACATTTAACTTGAATGTCTACTTGTTATACTTGCAGAGTAAGGGCGCTGAGGGGTTAGGTGGTGGTAAAAGCCATTTGTGCAATGCTGCTGGTGCTTGCTCAATGCCAGTTGGATTAGCTACTTTCACTTAGACAGAAGCCAATGTTGGTCAAAGATAAACTTACTCGTGCAACTTTCAAGAAGACACACAACTTTGCTTCTTTGTCTGTTGTGTAAGTGTAACAATGATCTGTACTGAATGCAAGGAAACGTTGAATGATTGTTGTGGATCTGAGATGAGAAGGCTTCAGAGAACAGCAAACACTCCCTTTTGATGTCATATGTTGGTCCTCACAAAGTTGATGTCTGTGCTGAGACTGAAGCTGAATGAATAATGGAGACATAGTGTCCATTATCCATGTGCAGCTTGTCTCACTATATGGGGGAGAGTGGTCAGCCTTCAGCTGCAGGGTAGGCCTTCGTCAAATCTATAGGGACCAAAGACCTCTCTTGTTCCTTGTGTGGCCAATGCACATCTTGTCGACCTAGAGTCTTGTGTCTATCTGCTACTGGAATATTAGTCACTGTGGTTGCCTTCTTGAGAAGGTGGATACAGGAGGACAGTAGCCAATGAGAAGCCTAGGAGAGCACAGTTGGCTGACCAATGAGGCTAAGGAACATCCAGCTCAAGGAGAGATAGCAGCTAATTGACCCTTCAAATGCATGGGGTCTACAGGAGATTCAGAGATTATCAGGCCTGACTACTTCCTGGGAATGAGTGAGATGTAGTGCCAATGCAGTATCCATGTGCCCTGGTACATCAAGATGGAAAATGTGCTGGATGCTGAAGTGGGATCTTAATGCTTCAGAAGTGTTTTTTAATTCACCTGAGGGATGTGGACATCACTGGCTCGCCAGCATTTCGAGTAGGTGATGATAAGCTGCCACTTTAAATCACTCTGGTTCACATAATATTGATTGACAGCAATGCCATGAGGGAGGAAATTCCAGGATTTTGACCCAGCAATGTTGAGGAAGAGTGATATGTTTCCAAATCAGGATGGTGAGTGACTTGGAGGGGAACTTGCAGGCAGTGGTGTTCCCATGTATCTGCTGCCCTTGTCCTTCTAGATGGAAGTGGTCGTGGCTTTGAAAGGTTCTGTCTGAGGATATTGATGAATTTCTCCAGTGCATCTTGTAGGTAGCACACACTATAACAACTAAGTGTCTGTGGGAGGCCATACTCTCCCAATGGCTTCAATGAGCATTTAACTTCAATTTAAATTAATAAACTTTATAGTTTTAACTTATTTTGCAGGCGAGAGTGTGAGAGGTGGGAGAGATAAAAGAAAAAGCAAGGCAATCATGGCTGATTTCAATCTCATATAGATTTGTTAAATTTAATGAGTGCAAATGCTATTGTTGCTTAGTTTTTAGAGTGTGTTAGCCGTGGTTTTCGTCAGCACTAATTTGAGGATCTGACTAGAAAACAGGCTGTTTCAGATAGAGTCACAGAATCATAGAGATGTACAGCACAGAAACAGACACTTTGGTCCAACTCATTCATGCCAACCAGATATCCTAACCTAATCAAGTCCCATTTGCCAGCACTTGGCCTATATCCTTCCAAACCCTTCCTATTCATATACCCATCCAGATGCCTTTTAAATGCTGCAATTGTACCACCCTCCACCACTTCCTCTGGGACCTCATTTCATACACACACCACCCTCTGCATGAAAAAGCTGCCCCTTACATCTCTATTATATCTATCCCCCCTCAACCTAAACCTATGACCTCTAGTTCTAGACTTCCCAACCCAGGGAAAAAAAATTCTCTATTTATCATATCCATGTCCTTCATGATTTTATAAACCTCTATAAGGTTACCTGTAACTCCAATCATGTCATCTACTGTATCCGTTGCACCCGATATGGTCTCCTCTACATTGGGGAGAGAGGATGCCAACTTGTGGATTGTTTTAGAGAACGTCTCTAGGACACCTGCACCAACCAACCCTACCGCCCCATGGCTGAACACTTCAACTCCCCCACCAACACTGCCAAGGATATGCAGGTCCTGAGCCTCCTCCATCGCCTAACCCTTACCACTTGATGTCTGGAAGAAGAATGCCTCATTTTCTGCCTTGGGACCCTATAACTACAGAGGATCAGTGTGGATTTCACCAGCTTCCTCATTCCCCCTCCCCCCACATTATCCCAGTCCCAAACCTCCAACTTGGCACCACCCACTTGACCTGTTCATCACCTTTCCCATCTAACCTCTCCCCTTCCATCTCACTATCATACTCTCAGTTACCTTTCCCCCAGCCTCACCCCTCCTCCCATTTATCTATCAGAACTCCCGGCCCACATGCCTCATTCCTGACGAACGGGTTATGTCCGAAACGTCGATTTTCCTGCTCCTCGGATGCTGCCTGACCTGCTGTGCTTTTCCAGCACCACACTCTTGACTCTGATCTCCTTACTTTCTCCTAACAGATATTGGCAGCCAGAGCAGGAGATGGCTTTCAAAAACGCCAATATTTCTGATGCCAACTCCCTCTATCAATCACTTTTGAATGACAGACCCTCCACTCAACCCCAGTCAAAGGACTCTGCAAGCAAATGTGCCAGGGTTCATTATCATGCTTCTTGTATTTCCTGCCCTCCACTGGCAACCACTGGGTGAATGCCAGCATTAGTTATCCACTTAAGGATCTCGCTTGTAGGTGAGACAGAATGGCTGGACTCAGAACCTTGCACCATGACTTAGTCAGGGTGAGGGTAGTGGACTCCTCCTGTACCACTCTCCTGCCTGATTAAACCCCTCCACAATTGGCACCATGGTAGGCAAGAGCATAAGGTCTGCTCTTGAAGTTCCTGCCACTGTGTACACAAGCATCCAGAACATTACATCACTCAATGCCATACTACAGACAGGATATCAAGTAACAATCTCTCAGTCATGAAGCTAGTCAGCTGTGATCTCTGTTGCTGTACATTAATAAAACATGTTTATGTGAGCAGCCCTGCTATCCTTTCTGGTGGCTTGCATTGAACTGTAGAGACTCCAGCAACATGTCCAATTTGGAGATTTTTGCAGGGGCATATAATTTCCCTTTGAACAGCTGACACATCGTCGATGTCTGAAGGACATCGTAAAAATACCTAAATGACCTAAATCAGATTAATAATTCGGTCAGACCTTTGCTGAAGAGGACTGGCCAAGGGGGCTACCAAAGGTAAAGCTTCACTCTCACATTTTGAGAGTTGGCCCTTTTTCTGGGTAACTGAAGTGAAATTTGAAGTAGGGTCGCAATACATTCATTTTGAATAAAGAAAAATAATTAAGCTTTATGGTGTGTGTGCATCTCAGTACTGGCCAGGACAACAAGTCAGTCTGAAAGCTTTTATTACCAATGATAAAAAGAGCTGACAACCATGACTTATCCTCATTTTCAGATAATGTTTGAAAGCTGCTGCATCATTTGTACAGGCAAATGGTGAGAAGTTAGATAAAATGACTAATTCAGCAATCACCGTGACTAAATGAGGTTTTTGTAAAGCATGGGATCCCATTCTGCATAAAAATATCAAATAATATTTGCAATAAGCGAGACAGCCATATTTGCTTGTATTATATTCAGAAAGGGGAGCAAATGATATTATCACTAAACTATTCATTCAGAGACCCAGGGAATGTTCTGGGGACCGAGGTTCGAATCCTACAATGGCAGATGGTGGAATTTGAATTCAATAAAAAGAAAATCTGGAACTAAGGGTCTAATGATGACCATGAAAGTGTTGTTGATTGTTGGAAAAAAATCATCTGGTTTGTTGATGTCCTTTAGGGAAGGTAACTGCCATCCTTAACTAGCCTGTCCTACATGTGACTCCAGATCCATGACAAAGTGGTGGCTCTGAACTGCCCTCTGGGTAATTAGACACAAGCTCACCTAACCAGTAACACACAAATCTCATGAATGAATTAAAAATAAACTCTCTTCATCAAGCACCAAATACACCACTTGCCAGGGAAGTCAGTTAGATTGGTTGGCTGGTTTGTAATGCAGTGATACCAACAGTATGGGTTCAATTCCTGCACAAGCTGAGGTTACCATAAAGGACTCTCCTTCTCAATGTCTCCCTAGCCTGAGCCATGGTGACCAGCTCTTTCTCTCTCTTGAGTGAGAACACCCACTCGGACTATGGCAACTTCTTACATTTTTCAGATTGCAGTAAGTTATTTGCAATACCCCTCTGAGACTATCCTGTTGCCATACACCAAACACACACATGCCTCCAAACACACACCAAACCCACACACACACACAAACACCCCCTACACACAGATAGACTCAAACACACACCCCCACACACACAGGTGCATGTTGCACACACACACAACCCCCCCCCCCCCCAACACACAGACAGACACAAACACACACCAAACCCACATAAACACAAACCTCTCCCCCACCCACCACACACAACCCCCCCCCCCCCCACAAACAAGGCACACACTAACATACAGACAGAGGCGTGCGCACATGCACGCACACACGTACATGTACACACACACACACACACACACACGCAAAGACACATACAAAAAGACACAAACCCACATATACACTCACATGCACACTCGCACAAACCCACACACAAACCTAAAAACAGACATAAAGAAACCCACATGCGCAGACACACGCGCACACACACACACGTATGCACACAAACCTACACACAGACACATGCACACACAAACCCACACACACACAAACACACAACACACTTGGAACTATATCATGCTCCCTCCATCTCTCACATACACACCTACATATACACTGCCTCACTCTTACTCAATGTACTTCTTCCCTCTTGCCTAAACACTTTCTCCCTCATATTGAAACCATCACTTATCAGCTGTACCCCCTGGCCAAGGTTCCTTGCTCCATAGTCTCTCAAAGGGACAGTGGCTGTGCATGAAGGAAACATGTCCTCTGGCTCATGACTCACTCTCTCACACAGGGTCTCTGTCAGATATCTCATCTGCTTGGTCTATGGCTCCATAACTGCTCAGAACCTTTGTCACTGCCCTTGGTGCAGAGACTCACGCTGAACTACACACATTCCTGATGAGTGGCTTTTGCCTGAAACTTCAATTTTCCTCCTCCTCGGATATTGCCTGACCTGCTGTGCTTTTCAAGCACCCCACTCTTGACTCTACTCACATTCACAAATTTGCTCAATGATCAGCTCTCTCCTGAACTTGCTGATGATCAGCTCAATTGGGAGTGAAATAGCCTCTGAAGGGAGCTGTACCTTCATGCAGAATTTCTCAATGTACATCTCTGTAGTTGGAATCCTGGCTATAAGCAGATAATCTCGCAGTCTGACATGCAGGTAGCCACTGGGACATCCCTCAACTGGAAAGAAAAAGGGCAGCAGATTAGACAATAAGACAGAAGTATGCGATTCAGCCCATCAAGGCTACTTTACTATTCAATAAGGTCACGGCTGATCTAACAATCCACAACCATGGTGGCTCAGTGGTCAGTACTGCTGCCTCACGGTGCCAGGGACCCAGGTTCAATTCCAGCCTCGGGTGACTGTCTGTGTGGAGTTTGCATGTTCTCTCTGTGTCTGTGTGGATTTCTTCCGGGTGCTCTGGTTTCCTCCCACTGTCCAGATATGTGCAGTTTAAGTGAATTGGCCATGCTAAATTGCCCATAATGTGTATGCTAGGGAAATGGGTCTGGGTGGAATACTCTTTGGAGGGTCGGTATGGGCTGTTGGGCCGAATAGCCTGTTTCCACACTGTAGGGATTCAATTCTATTCTCTTTTCTGCCTTTATCCCAATAAATTTGATTTCCTTACTGATTAAAAATATGCCTGTCTTAGCCAGGTATATACTCAATGACCCAGCCTCAAAGGAACACCACCACCTACAAATTCCCCTCTCAGCCACACACTTGGAACTATATCATTATTCCTTCATTCCTGTTGTGTCAAAATATTGGAACACCCTCTCTCATGACATTGTAGTTGTAACAACACCTCAGCTTGACACCACCTTCTCCAGGACAATTAAGGGCAGCACAGTGGCTCAGTGGTTAGCCTCACAGTGCCAGGGACCCGGATTCAATTCCCACCTTGGGTGACTGTGTGGAGTTTGCACATTCTCCCCGTGTCTGCGTGGGTTTTCTCTGGGTACTCCAGTTTCCTCTCACAATCCAAAGATGAGCAGTGTAGGTGAATTGGCCATGCTAAATTGCTCCATAGTGTTAGGTATGTTAGTCAGGGTTAAATATAGGTGAATGGGTCTGGGTGGGTAGCTCTTCAGAAGGTTGGTATGGACTTGTTGGGCTGAAGGGCCTGCTTCCATACTGTAGGGAATCTAATCTAATCTAATCTAACAAGTGATGTCCACATCCCATAAAAATTAAATCTTCCCTGATAACATCCACTGCTAGATATTTAACTAAGCCTTTCAGGCAATTGTCTTAGCAGTCTCTTGTGTGGCTTCGTGTCAATTATTGTCATGAATACAGGTACACTTAAGAATTGCCATAAGATAATCCTCTGTGTTCAAGACACAACAGAAATGTATGTTATGTTGCAGGTGCTGGTGAAAGTCAGTTTGCACAGTAAGAGATGCAGCAATACACCGATATATAGGATGCCGTTGGTCAGAAACGCATCACTCTCAGATGGAGGTTTCTTGGCTTGAATCCAGAAATACAAGGGGATGTGAAAACTGCCATGTTAAAGGTCAGTTTATTAAACTCTCATCAGACCATAAAGCCATAACAAACAGGAACAGGAGTAAGTTGGTTGGCTCCTTGGCACTACTACACCATTCAATAGAATCATGGGCTGATCTGACACTCCTCTTGGCCATTTTCCTGCATTTTCCTCATAATCATTAATTGTCTCAATGATCAAGAATCTATCTGACTTAGCTTTGAATACATACAATGACCTTATCCCCATATGTCTCTGTGGCGAGAAGTTCCAAACACTCATAATCCTCTGAGACAAGAAATTCCACTTCCTCTCAGTCTTTAATTGGAACGAATTTATTCTGTGATAGTGCCCTCTGGTCCTAAACTCCATGAGGAGAATCATCCTCTCAGCATTGACCCTGTCAAGTCCCTTAAGAATCAATAAGATCACCCCTCATTAGGATTGATTAACTTCACCGACCTGAGTGCTTCAGCCAGAGGCTTTGGAATTCTCTGCCAAATCCTCTCCTTCTCCAAAAACTCAATAAAATCTCTCTGTTTGATCTCACTTTGACTAACTGTACTAATATGGAATTTGAATAGTTAGGTTGTTGTTTTGACAGGCAGAGGCTGAAGGTCCTTTTGCTGTGCTGTAGATCTCTATGACTTTAATATGTTATGTGACCTGGTGTCAAATTTCAGTGGATAATTTTCCTGTGACACCCTTTTGAAAGATTTTGCTGCACTGAAGTTGTTACATAAGTACATTTGAGATAGAAGCAAGTGCCATCCATAGAGCCTCTTGCATTTCCCCCATCATTTTCATTAATACCTTGCCTCAGTGTCTCAGCCAACTCCACTTTTTCACTCAACACCATGTCCCTTGATCTATCAATTTTAGGCCATCTGAGCAATCAAAACCTCCAAGAGGAAGCAGACAGTGACACAATATGTATGTTTTCAGGCAAGGGTTCAAATCCGACCAGGGTACCTAGTGGAACTCAAAATCAATTCATAAATCTGGAATTAACTTCATTTATTGTCACATGTACTCAAGTACGGAAGTACAGTGAAATGTGTATAATGTCATCACACATGGTGCCATCTTACTTATCAAAGAACCTAGGTACAAAAAATATAGTTAAATCATTTTTGGTTCCGATAATGACCATTCCTGATGAAGGCCTTATGCCCAAAATGTCGGCTCTCCTGCTCCTCAGACGCTGCCTGACCTGCTGTGCATTTCCAGTGCCACCCTTTTCGACTTTGACTCTCCAGCATCTGCAGTCCTCACCTTCTGCCACATGTAGTTAATTCGTAACCACCCTCTGAAAAGGCCTAGCAAGCTGATTAGTCCAAGCACAATTAGGGATGGGCAAGAAAATTTGCCAAAGGCACCTGTGTCCCACATTCCTGATAAAGGTCTCCGGCCTAAAACATTGATTTTCCTGTTCCTCGGTTGCTGCCTGACCTGCTGTGCTTTTTCAGCAACACACTCTTAACCCTACGTCCTACATACAGTCAAAGTGAAGAATTATCTCTTCTTCTCAATCTTAAATGTCTGACCCATTATCCTATAGCCTCTGATTCAAGAGCCATCAAACAAATACAAGTGTTTATTTTTATTGTGGAGCATTAAATTTCCCTCTTAAGCAGCATATATCGGAACCAAAAATGATTTAACTAAGCTTACAAAAGCTCCTTGTTAAACCACTCTAGGCTTTCATTACGCTTAATCTCAGTTCTCACAAATTGTACACAATAATTAATTTCAATTTGCCCTATCATTTGTACGCAAGGTAATGGGCTTTTGGAAAGCAAATCATCATTCTTTAATGAGCTTTGCCATATAATGAAAATTGCCCGTGAAGCCATCCATAATCTCCAAGGCTTTCTGGCTTCCCAGCCTGGGAGCTATTAGATGATTGCCTCACTAAACCCAGCAGGTCACATCTCCCTTTGTACAGCATTTATTGAGACTTATAAGAGAAAGAGACAGTGAGAAAGAGGGAGAGAATGTGGATCAGCGGTTGAATTAGTCTTCAATTGCACTCTGGGCATTAAAGTGTTTTCCACTTGATGGAATATTCCATTCAGTGCTCTAACCATGCTAACCTCCAACCTATCATGACTACCTATTAAAAATGATCCTTGTTACTATAGCAGTGGGGTAAGGAAGTGGTCGTAATGTGTTTTCTCAACTCTGATAAAATGATTATCTGGAGAAAACGGAAGTGGTGGACAATGGATGGTTAATTGCCTCTGTCAGGACCTCATGTCCAAAGCTATAAATCATACTTCTGACCGGAAGGAAAAGAATAGAATACCAGATGGTCCCTTGAGCCTGTTGCAAATACTGCTTCCCACCAATTCCCCACCCATTTCAAGTGGATAGACCATCATCTCAGAGAGACATAAGATACAGGTCCAATTTACAAAAACAAACCTGGAACATTTCTCACTTGACCTTGCAGATGATTGAGCAAACTCTATGAAGCCATGTAGCTAGACAGGAAAAGACAGCAGATAAAAACTATTTCCACTGGTTGGAGATCCTGAAACAAGAAGGCATAGACTGAGAATTAGGGCCAGACTGTTCAAGAGAGATAAGAAACATTTCTACACACAATGGGTTGTAGATGTTTGGAACTCTGTTCTTCAAACAGCAGTGGATACTGGGTCAGATGTTAGTTTTAAACCAGAGATAGATATAGTTTTGTTTAGCAAAGGGATTAAGGGATATGCGCCATTCATTTCATTTGGGGTGACACAGTAGCTCATTGCTGCCAGGGATCTGGGTTTGATTCCACCCTTGGGTGATTGTCTGTGTGGAGTTTGCACATTCTCCCTGTGTCTGCTTGGGTTTCCTCTGCGTGCTCTGGTTTCTTCTCACAGTCCAAAGATGTGCAGGTCAGGTGGATTGGGAAATACAGGGTTACAGGGATGGGTTGGGTTGTTCTTCGGACAACTGGTGTGAACTTGATGGGTCTAATGGCCTGCTTCCTCACTGTAGGGATTCTATGATTTCAAGAGGGCTGGAATGCAAGATCAAATATGTACTGCGCAGGCTGTATAAAGCTATGATCAGACTACCTTTTTTTTCTTTATTCATTCACAGGATGTGGACCTTGCTGGTTAGTACTGCCTGTCAGGCTATGCTTTTCCAGCACCACATTTTTAGACTCTGAGCTCCAGAATCTGCAGTCCTCACTTTCTCCCTGTATTTATTGTCCATCCCTAATTATCTAGAGGGCAGTTAAAGTTAACTATATTGCTATGAGTCTGAAGTCACATGTAGGCCAGGCCAGGTGAGCATGGCAGCTTTCTTCACTAAAGGATATTAATGAGCCAGATGGGTTTTTCCCAACAATCGACAATGGTTTCATGGTCAACACTAGACTCGTAATCCCAGAATTTTATTGAATTCAAATTCTGCCATGGTGGGATTTTGTTGTCAAAAATATACTTTATTCATATAAAGAAACCTTCGGTACACGTACAGTTGATGATGCTGTTCAGATGTGTACTGTTTTTACTTTCTGAGAACAAATTGAGTCATTGATGTTCACAATTCTCTATGTTTACCATCAACCTCTTGGCATTTAGCTGAGGTGTCAGCAGGGCCCGATCATTGAAGGGAGCCCCATTATTCTTCAGAAGAAGGACCTTACACAGTGCTCTTTCCCCACTACGCTTTGGTGACACCTACCCCAAGCTTCAGTGTGTCCCTCAGCAAGTAGTCCTGGACCTTGGAATGTGCCAGTCTGCAATGCTCAGTCGGGATCAACTCCTCATGCTGGAAAAAGTTAAAAATCATGCAATACTGGAAGACCAGAAAGTTTCAGGAAGTCCAAAGGGCACCTTTCACTGAGTTGATGATCCTTCAGTTACAGTTGACATTCGTCTTGGCGTGCATCCCGGGAAACAGACCGTAGAACACAGAATCCCATGTCAGGGAGCTGGAGAGGAATGCAGTGGTGTATGTCAACAAACCCCACTGCATTCCTCTCCAGATTTCCTTTGCAGAGGCACATTCCAGAGGGGGGGTGTGTGATGGTCTCGTCCCCACCACAGCCACTTCGAGGGCAGTGTGCGGTGGCACAGAGAGTCTGGGAGTGCATAAAGGAGCTCACAGGCAGAGTTCTTCTCACCACTAGCTAAGCCATGTTGGTGCGTGTTGGAAAGTTCTGGCAACGAGGCATTCTGCCAAATGACGTTGACAGTCTGCCCAGGGAACCGCTCAACAGGATCCGCCCTCTCCCTTTCTCGAAGGGTTGCAAGGACACCATGTGCTGACCACTTCCTGACGGAATTGTGATCAAAGGTGTTTTTCTTCATAAAGTTCTCCACAAGGGACAGGTGATACGGAAAAGTCCAACTACCTGGAGAATTCCATGGCAGAGAGGCCAGGCCCATCCTTCGCAACACCAGGGGCAAGTAGAATCTCAGTACATAGTGACACTTGGTGTTTGCCCACCGGGGGTCCACGCACAGCTTGATGCAGCCACACACAAAAGTGGCCAAAAGGATGAGGGTAGCAATGGGTGTGTTTTTTTTCCCCTTTGTCTAGAACTTTATACATTGTCTCCCTTCGGATGCAGTCCATCTTTGATCTCCACATGAAGTGGAAGATGGCCCGGGTGACTGCAGTGGCACAGGTTCGGGAAATAGGCCAGACCTGTGCCACATATCACACTGAGAGTACCTCACACCAGATGATCAGGTTTTTTTCCCACCATGGAGAGTAACCTTTGCTCACATCTGCCCAGTTTCTGCTTCACTTTAGTGACAGTCTCCTCCCAAGACTTGGCGAACTCTCCAGCCCCTCCGAACCAAATACCCAGCACCTTCAGGTGGTCAGTCCTGACAGTGAATGGGATAGAGGATTGGTCAGCCCAGTTCCCGAAGAGCATGGTCTCGCTCTTGCCTTGATTTACCTTGGCCCCCGAGGCCCATTCGAACTGGTCACAGATGCACACGAGTCTGTGCACGGACAGCAGATCCGAGCAGAAAACGGGGATGTCATCCATGTACAGGGAGGCCTTAAACTGTAGGCCCCCGCAGTCAGGAATAGTCACCCCTCTCAGGCTCGCATTCTTCCTGATGGACTCAGTAAACAGTTCTATACAATATACAAAAAATGGAAGGAGAGAGAGGGCAGCCCTGCCTGACTCTGGATCTGATCGGGAAGCTTTCAGATTCCAACTCATTGATTGAGACTGCACTGACAATGTTGGTGTAGAGCAGTCAGATCCAATTGCAGATTCCCTCCTCAAAGCCTATTTTGGAAAGAACATCTCTCATGTACGTGTGTGATATCCTGTCAAAGGCTTTCTCCTGATCCAGGCTGATGAGGCCCTGTCCTGCACATAGGCGATCGTATCCCCAAGTAGTGCGAGACTCTCAGCGATCTTCCTGCCTAGTACAGCGCAGATTTGGTCAGAGTGAATCATTGATCCCAGAGCAGACCTGACCCAGTTGGCAATGACCTTTGACAAGATTTTGTAATCCACATTTAACAGTGCGATTGGTTGGCAAATTCTAGTTTCCTCCCTCTCCCCCTTCTGTTTGTAGACGAGAGTGTGATGCCTTTCCGCATGGATTCGCTCATGGTACCTGCCAGCATCAGAGTGGTGCTGAAAAAGCACAGCAGTTCAGGCAGCATCCGAGGAGCAGGAAAATCGACGTTTCAGGTGAAAGCCCTTCATCAGGAATAGAGGCAGAGAGAGTGCAGGGTGGAGAGATAAATGAGAGGAGGGTGGGGGTGGGGAGAAAGTAGCATAGAGTAAGAGCTTCAGGGCAGAGGAAATGACCTGGGAGTTGCAGTGGGAGAGAAGCTCTTACTCTACACTACCTTTCTCCCCACCCCCACCCTCCATCATTTATCTCTCCACCCTGCAGGTACTCTGCCTCTATTCCTGATGAAGGGTTTTTGCCCGAAATGTCGATTTTCCTCCTCCTCGGATGCTGCCTGACCTGCTGTGCTTTTCCAGCACCACTCTAATCTAGAATCTGGTTTCCAGCATCTGCTGTCCTTGTTTGTACCTGCCAGCAGCACACTGACGTACACCTTCCATGTTCCGTTGCCAGCCTGCTGTTCATCTGGTAGGTGACTGTCGCCCAGCAGGAGGCAGTGGTCAGAGAAGAACACCAGCTTGAAGTCGATGGCTCTGATTGAGAACGCTCGCGACACAAACAGGTCATCTATCCTTGAGCGGATAGAACCGTCTGCTCGTTACCTTCTTTTCTCCAAAGACACTGTTTCTTCCAGAGTGGGCCGATTTGTACGTTCTAGCTGCCCTCTCTCATGGTCACCATCAGCTGCTCAGGATCCTGGTTCATTTGCTCAAGCTAGGGAAAAGTGAGGACTGCAGATGCTGGAGATCAGAGTGGAAGAGTGTGGTGCTGGAAAAGCGCAACCAGTCAGACAGCATCCGAGGAGCAGGAGAATCGACGTTTTGGGCATAAGCCCTTCATCAGGAATCTTTCCTGCTCCTCGGATGCTGCCTGACTGGCTGTGCTTTTCCAGCACCACACTCTTTGACTCAATTGCTCATGTTCCTCTGCTATCCCTCACTGTCGCCACCTGCTGCTGGACGTTCAGTTCACACAAAGATCTGTGATCTGAGCAGAGAATGAGGCCTAAATAATGCTGTGAGATCGGATGTCTCAATTCCCATCTTTATCATCTGTTTAAGACCACTCACACTCTCGTCAGCAGTCAATTTGTCTGGGGCTACTAATAGTATGATAATGCTGATAACACTAATATGATAATGACAGTTCAGAAGCATTATATTCCTGTTAGAGTAAAAGGTAAGGCTTGGAGGATTAGTGAATAATGAATGAAGAAAGATATTGAAGTTTTTGTCAAGAATCAAAAAAAGAATCATATATTAGATCAAAAAAATTATGTTCAATTGAATCTAACGAGTTTAAGAAGAGATTCAAATGAATCTTTTGAACAGTATGAAGCGTGTAGGGGCATTCCACAGACGGAAATCAGGAAGGCAAAGAGGGGTTATGAGATGCCCTTGGCAAATAAGGTTAAGGATAATACAAAGAGATTCTACAAGTATATTAAGAGCAAAAGGACAACTAGAGAGTGAGTAGGGTCCCTTAAAGGTCAAAGAGGTCGACTTTGTGTTGAACCGCAGTTGATATGAGAGGTATTAAATGAATATTTTGCAGCAGTTTTTATTGTGGAAAAAGAAATAGAGGTTAGAGAACTCAGGGAAATGAATATTGATGCTTTGAAAACAGTTCACATTACAGAAGAGGAAGTGCTGGAGGTGTTAGAAAATATAAAGGTCAATAAATCTCTCGGACTTGATCTAGTGTTTCTCAGGGCTTTGGGGAAGGTTTGGGGGGGGTGGATTTGCAGGACTTTTTGCAGAAATATTTGCATCATCTATAACTATGGATGAGGTGCCAAGTGACTGGTGAGTGGCTAATATTGTGCCTTTGTTTAAAAAGGGTTATAGGGAGAAGCCTGGGAACTATAGATCTGTGAGTCTGACTTCGGTGGTGGTTAAGTTGGTGGAAATGATTCTGAAAGATAGGATTGATATACGTTTGGAGAGGCAAGAAATAATTAGCAATAGTCAGCATGGCTTTATGCAAGGGAAACTTGTCACACAAACTTGATTGAGTCTGTTAAGGAAGAAAGCAAGAAGATTGACGAGGGCAGAGCAGTAAACATTGTTTACTTGGACTTCAGTCAAGTCTTTGACAAAGTTCTACATGACAGACTAATTAGTAAAGTTAGATCACATGTGATTCAGGGTGATCTTGCAAATTGGATAAAAAAATTAGCTTAATGACAAGAAATAGAGAGTGATGGTAGAGGGTTACTTTTCAGACTGGAGGCCTGTGACCAGCAGTGTTCCGCAGGCATTGGTTCTGGGTCCTCTTTCATTTGTCATTTATACAATTGATTTAGCTAAGAATATAGGAAGCATAGTTAGTACGTCTGTGGATGGTACCAAGATTGGTGATCTAGTAGATAATGAAGAAGGTTGTCGAAGATTACAAAGAGATCTTGATCAATTGGGTCAATGGGCTGAGGAGTGGCAGATGGAGGTTAATTTGAATAAATGTGAGGTATTACATTTTGGTAAAACAAACAAAGACAAGACTTAATAAAAGCCAGAAGAACTGTGGATGCTGTTAATCAGCAATGATAAACAGAAGTTGCTGCAAAAGCTCAGCAGGTCTGGCAGCATCTGTGAAGAGAAATTAGAGTTAACATTTTGGGTCCGGTAACCTTTCCTCAGAACTCAGTTCTGTGGCAGGGTCTCCAGACCCAAAATGTTAACTCTAATTTCTCTGCACAGATGCTGCCAGACCTGCTGAGCTTTTGCAGCAACTTCTGTTTTGTTGAAGACAAGACTTATACAATTAAAAGTAGGGCCTTGGACAGAGTTGTAGAACAGAGATATATAATTCAGATGCATAATTCTTTGAAGATTGCATCACATAAATATAAGGTGGTTAAGAAGGCATACAGCATGCTTATCTTCATTACTCAGACTTTTGAGTTGTCAAGATGTTATGTGGAGGTTGTACAGGACAATGGTGAGGCCTCTTCTGGAGTACTGTGTCCAGTTCTGGTCACCCTATTATAGGAAGGATATTATTAAGCTGGAGGGGGTTCAGAAGCAATTTGCCAGGATGTTGCTGAGAATGGATGGTTTGAGCTATAAGGAGAGACTACAGAAGCTGGAACATTTTTCACTGGAGCATAGGAAGTTGAAAGGTGACCTTAAGGAGGTTTATAAAATAATGAAAGTACAGATTAGAAAAAATGTCAGTGTCTTTTATGTAGAGTGGGGGATTTCAAAACTATTGGGATATTTTTAAGACTAGAGGATAAAGATTTTTTTAAAAGACATGAGGCAATTTTTTTATAGTCGTTCATATGTGGAATGAACTTCCAAAAGAAATAGTGGATGTGGATACTGTTGCAATGTTTAAAATATATTTAGTTCAGCCCATTAATGGGAAGGGATTGGAAGGATATGGGCCAAATGCAGGCAGATGGGACTAGTGGTTATGGTCGGCATGGACTGGTTGGACCGAAGGGTCTGTTTACAGGCTGTGTAACTTTATGACTCTATGATTAGAATGGTGGAATATGCAGGTGAAATTAATGCAGCAAAGTATGAGGTAATTCATTATCTTGATGGTAGCTCCACAAGCGTTAGGACATATCTCTTACAAGACTAATTATGGTGGACTGGATACCTTGTTCAGAATGCTGAAAGGTGCCTCCTCCTCGTTGTTGCCTCAGTTCTCAAAATGGAGAAAGTGAGGACTGCAGATGCTGGAGATCGGAGCTGAAAAATGTGTTGCTGGAAAAGCTCAGCAGATCGGGCAGCATCAAAGGAACAGGAGAATCGACTTTTCAGGCATAAGCCCTTCTTCAGAAATGAGGAGGGTGTGCCAAGCAGGCTAAGATAAAAGGTAGGGGGGAGGGACTTGGGGGAGGGGCGTTGGGAATGCGATAGGTGGAAGGTTCTGAAAAATGTGTTGCTGGAAAAGCGCAACAGGTCAGGCAGCATCAAAGGAGAAGGAGAAGTGACGTTTTGCGCATAAGCCCTTCTTCAGGAATGAGGAGGGTGTGCCAAGCAGGCTGAGATAAAAGATAGGGAGAGGGACTTGGGGGAGGGGCATTGGGAATGTGATAGGTGGAAGGTCAGGAATGAGGAGGGTGTGCCTTCCACCTATCGCAATCCCAACACCCCTCCCCCAAGTCCCTCCTCCCTACCTTTTATCTTAGCCTGCTTGGCACACCCTCCTCATTCCTGAAGAAGGGCTTATGCCCGAAACGTCGATTCTCCTGCTCCTTTGATGCTGCCTGACCTGCTGCGCTTTTCCAGCAACACACTTTTCAGCTCAGTTCTCAAAATGGAGTGTTCCAGTGGAGGACAAAGAAAACATTTCAATAAGACTGTTTTTCAAACAATGGTATTGGTGTTTATACATGAACTACAGAGTGTATACCTTCATTGTCACTGGGTCAAACAGCTGAAACTCTATCTAATGGCATTGTGGGTGCACTGTCACCTCCTAGCCTACAGCAATTCAAGAAGAGAGTTCTTCTCTACCTTTAAAATGATGACGGGAGATGGCAGACAGCAACACAGTGGAGAGTGTGGTGCTGGAAAAGCACAGCAGGTCGGGCAGCATCCGAGAGCGGGAGAATCAACATTTCAGGCTTAAGCCCTTCATCAGAAATGTGGTGGGGAGGATGGGGGTTGAAAAATAAATAGGAAGGTGGGGGTGGTGGGGGGGAATGCAGGTGGGAAAACAAAAAGGCGATGGTGATAGGGCGGAGGGGAGAGTGGTGCACACCCACAAATCAAGAACAATTTTGTGTTCAAATCTGTTTACTGGACCTGTATTCGATGCAGAGAAAACCACTTCCAATACAATGTTTTACTGGAAGTAATAAAACAGCATGACTCTCACACAGGGACGCACTGGCATTACAAAACTTGAAAATCAAATGAAATATTTAGCCTTTCATTTTAAAAATTACAGGGGTTTTATCCTGGATAACAGTTGCCTTATAGAAGAAGCATTTCGTCAATATTCCCTTCAAGATAAATGGCAAAAGGCAACGTATGTCCACTTGGTTTATTTTTTAGCTCTCTGGTTGAGTGAACATATTGTCTCAAAAGAAACATTACTAATGTTATTAACTCTTTCAAACCTTGATAATATTCTGCAGTATAGAGCTTTGCTCAACTTTCTCAAAAGAAAGTCTCAGGCGACTGACTGTGTGGAGTTTGCACGTTCTCCCTGTGTCTGCGTGGGTTTCCTCCGGGTGCTCCGGTTTCCTCCCACAGTCCAAAGATGTGCAGGTCAGGTGAATTGGCCATGCTAAATTGCCTGTAGTGTTAGGTAAGGGGTAAATGTAGATGTAGGGGTATGGGTGGGTTACGCTTCGGCGGGGCGGTGTGGACTTGTTGGGCCGAAGGGCCTGTTTCCACATTGTAAGTAATCTAAATCTAAATCTAAAGGGCTTTTCCCAGTGCATTACTGCTTGTTTTGTGTGACTGAAACTGTTGTGTTAACTTGCTGAGGGCATTACTCGGGCTGTTGTTTTGTGACATAGAATCGTAGGGTTGTTGAGATGTACAGCATGGAATCAGACCCATGGTCTAACTCATCCATGCTGACCAGATATCCTAAATTAATCTAGTCTCACTTGCCAGCATTTGGACCATATCCCCCTTAACACTTCCTATTCATGTAGCCATCCAGGTGTTTTTTAAATGTTATAATTGTACCAGCCTCCGCCACTTCCTCTAGCAGTTCATTCCATACATGCACCGGCCTCTGCGTGAAAAAGTTGCAACCGAAGTCCCTTTTAAATCTTTCCCTTCTCACCTATGCCCTCTGGTTTTGAACTCCACTACCCTGGGGAAAAGGCCTTGGGTATTCACCTTACCCATGACCCTCATGATCTTATAAACTTCCATAAGGTCATCCCTCAGTTTCCAATGGTCCAGGGAAAATAGCCCAGCCTATTCAGCCTCTCCATAGAGCTCAAACCCTCTAACCCAGTCAATAATCTTGTAAATCTTTTCTGAACTCTTTCAAGTTTCACAACATCTTTCCTATTGCTGAAAGATCATAATGGAATTCAGTATTCCAAAAGTGGTCTCACCAATGTCCTGTACAGCCACCAACATTGACTTCCCAACACTGATACTCAATGCACTGACCAATGAAGTCAAGTGTACCAAATCATTTCTTCACTACCCTGTCTACTTGCAACTCTACTTTCAACTAACTATGAACCTGCATTTCAAGGTCTCTTTGTTTGGCAAATCTCCCAAGATCTTACTATTAATTGTATAAATTCTGTCCTAATTTGCCTTTCCAAAATGCAGCCCCTCACATTTACCTAAATTAAACTACATCTGCCACTCCTTGGCCTTTCAGCCCATCTGATTTGTACTCTGAAATAACCTTCTTGCCTGCCCACAACACCACTAATTTTGGTGTCACCATATCTCCTATATTCACATTCACATCCGACATCTTTTTGCCTTGCAGGTCATAGAGTCGCAGAGTCCTCCAGCACAGAAGCAGACCCTTTGGTCTAACCAGCCCATGCTGACCTTAATCCCAAATCAACCTGATTCCCACCTGCACTTGGCCCAAATCCCTCCAAACATTTCTCATTTATGTACTTACCTAAATGTAATTTAAATATTGTATCTGTACCTGCATCCACCACTTCCTCTGGAAATTCATTCCACACACGGACCACCCCCTGTGTAAGAAACTAGCTTGTCATGTCTTTTTAAAATCTTTCTCCTCTCACCTTAAAAATATGCAAATCCCTACCCTAGGGAAAAGACACTTGCCATTCACCTTGTCTGTACTGCTCATGATTTATAAACCCCTCAACCTCCTATGCTCCTGTGAAAAAAACATTCCAGCCTGCCCAATCTTTTCTTTTAACCCAAACCCTCCATTCCCAGCAACACCCTGGTAAATCTTTTCTGAACCCTCTCCAGCTAATAATATCCTTCCTGTAACAGGGCGACCAGACTAGACACAGTACTCCAGAAGAGGCCACATCAAAGTCCTGTAAAACCACAACTTCATCAGAACATTGGGCTTTTATGCTTTGCCCTTGAATAGGGGGTTACTGGAGTGAGATTATGCTATCAAATAGATAGAATACAAACCCAGTTAGGACAATAAGAAAGCATGGGGAGGAACAAGAATTGGGATGAATGGAATGTGTTAGGACTGAGGTTGGAGGAATGCATCAATTCTTTCTAGCTCCTACCATTCCACAAGTCATAACAAACATTTAAATGCTTTACTCAATTCTGGTACGCCAGTTATATATCTTATTCATATCAGAATGAAAGGAAAACACCAATCAGGTTCCTTTAATTGAAATCAAAATTATTGATTTATTCAAAAAAAAACTTATTTGGCAAAGATGTAAAGCTGATGAACACATGGTTTGAAATAGGAAAGGATGCACGTTTACCTTTCTAAATAGCACAACTCATCCGTATGCTAAGTAGAAAGGAAAAATAAATAAAACCTTCTCTGCCGAGGTTAGTGTTCAAAACAACCGCTCTTTGGCCAATTCATTGCTCCTTGTTGAAGGGAAGAAAGGCTGTGGTATGAAAACTTAACAATGGCCGTCAACCTTCAGCTTTGCACAGGTAGGAGTATGTCACTCGGTATGGGCAGCCATTGTCACCGGGACCATTAATGGAAGTTCAATCAGAGAATATCGCAGACGGGGAGGTTTTTCAGGAGAACAGCTGTATCAATTTTCCAGGTCACATGCTTGTCCCTCCAAAACGGAGAATGAATGGGTAGCCTTTATATCTTAGCAGGCTGTACCCGAAATGAACTCCATCAGAATCTGAACCAAAATCATGTTTCCTGGCGTGTGATTTCAAAAGAATAAGCCCAAGCAATTAGCTTAAACTATCTGAGTTCTAAGAATAATGTTTAAAAAATGACTCCATGTCCTTTTAGTGACCTCTTTTTAAACAAAATGCTGATTTCAGGTATCCAAATGACCCACTATTCACAACACTTCAGCATGTATCATCAATGAGCAATGGTCATAGCAAATGTGTATTGCAAGGGGAATGGAATAAATAAGTCATGATATTGTATTAGAATTGCACAGAGTCTTGGTTAGGCCACCTCTAAAGTACAATGTAGAGTTTTGCCACTCTATTTAAGAAAGGAAGTAAATGTGAAAGAAACCCTTCAGAGAAGGTTTATTCAATGTTTTACTTTGTCTGTTATTTCATGGAATATGGGGGTCAGTGGTATTTGTTATCCATCCTGAATTCCTTTAAACTGAACCTTCTGAGGAGTTGGAGGTATAGTGGGAATGTCACTGGACCTGTAATCCAAAATCTGAGGATAATTAGATTACATTCCCTACAGTATGGAAACAGACCGTTCAGCCAAACAAGTCCACACTGAGCCATCAAAGAGTAACCCACCCAGACCCATTTCCCTCTGACTAATGCACCTTACACTATGGGCAATTTACCATGGCCAATTCATCTAACTTGCACATGGACTGTAGGAAGAAACCGGGACAACCGGAGGAACCCCGTGCAGACCCGGGAAGAATGTGCAAACTCCACATAGACAGTCATCCAAGGTGGGAACTGAACTCGGGGTCACTGGCACTATGAGGCAGCAGTGCTAACCACTGAGCCATCATGCCACCCCATTTCCCAAATAATGTTTGGGAAACTATGCCAAATGGTTAAATTTAATTCAATGAATTCAAAAAACTAAGCTAACCTAATAGTGAACACTGTCAATTGTTATTTTTTAAAAAACTGTCAAATTCACTGAAGCCCCTTGGGGCAATTAATGGCTGTCCTAATCTGGTCTGACTCACAAGTGACTCAACTCTTAACTGTCCTAGGCCAGTTGGGGATGGACAATGGATACTGGCCTAGCCAGTACTGTCCACATCCTGTGGACAAACAACGTTTGCAGAGGACATGTAAGAGTCAACCACATTGCTGCGGGTCTCAATTCATATGTAGGTGAGCTCAGACAATGGTTCCATGGTCATCTTAGGCTAGCTGTTAAATCAGATGTATTAGTTGAATCCATGATTCACTTTCTACAGAAATTCATAGAATCCCTACATTTTGGAAGCAGATAATTTGATCCAGCTAGTCCACACTGACCCTCCAATGACCCTCCCACCAAGGCATACTCCATCCCTGTAATCCTGCATTTCCCATGGCTAACTCACTTGGCTTTACATTCCTGAACACTATGAGGAATTTAGCATGGCCAATCTAATCAACCTGCACATCTTCGGACTATGGGAGGAAACTAGAGCACCCGGAAGTAACCCATGCAGATACGGAGAGAGGGCACAAACTCCGCACAGTCAGTTACCTGAAGGTGGAATCAAACACAGGTCCCTGACGCTGTGAGGCAGCAGTGCTAACCACTGAGCTTCTGTGCCACCCTTGGGTGGGATTATGAACCCAAGTCCCCAAAATATTCTCCTAGGCCTCTGGTTTGCCCAGTCCAGTGAAATTCCCATTATGTTACTGACTGTCCCCACCTGATACATGCAGGGAGAGGGTGTGCAGTTTCTTTCTGAGAGAAAGTTGGGGGGGAATGGGTTATGTGCATTGGAATGTAGTGGAATGAGGGGCGATTTCATTGAGACATGATCCCGAAGTGACATGATAAGGTCGATTCTACAAAGGTGTTTTCCTTTACGTCTCAGGAAGGATTGTGAATCTGTAGAAATCACTACCCCAGTGTTCCCTAGAGACCAGGACATTGAATTAATTTAAAGAGGAGAAAAACAGATTTTTATTTGGTAATGGGTTAAAGGGCCATTGGTGGAGGGCGGGGTTGCAGGGGAGGGGGAATTCAGGAAGGAAAGCGGAATTGAGGCTCAGATGAGATCAACCATAATTGCATTAAATGATGGAGTGGCCTTAAGGGGCTGAATAGCCTGCTCTTACTTCTTATGTCCTTTGTAGAAGAGACTCAAGCTGGAGGACACAGATTAAAAATAATGGACCTTCTATTTAAGATGGAGATGAGATTTTTTTCCCCTCAGACAGCAACGAATATGATCTCATTAAATGTTGGCGTGAGCTAAAGATGTCAAATGAATTTCATCCTGCTCCTAATTTGTGTGTTCATCTCTTCGTGTATCCATATTTTCAATGGACCCTGTTTAATGCACATTATTATTACTACAGTCATTTTTAGATATAAAGAGTTTAGTTCCAACTTTGAGAGAAACATCAAAGCCAGGTTCGAATGCCACTATTTACAGAACAAATTGTTCAAGGACAAAAAAAAACCTGATCAAAGTTTTAATTAAAAAAAACAAGTAGAAATTTAATGGAAAGAACTGCAGATGCTGGAAATCAAAAATAAAACAGAAATTGCTGGAACATCTCAGCAGGTCTGGCGGCACTTGAAGAATGGTCATTGAACTTGACATGTTAACTATGATTTTCTCCACAGATGCTGCCAGACCTGCTCAGTTTTTTCAGTAATTTCTATTTTTGTTAGAAATTTAGAATGCATAAAATCCCTAGAGTGTGGAAACAAGCCCTTACCGACCCTTCAAATAGTGTCCCACCCAAACCCGTTCCCCATTGCTCTACCTTTACCCTTGACTACTGCACCTGACCTATGCATCCCTGAACACTACAGGCAATTTAGCATGGCCAATTCACCTAACCTGCACACCTTTGAATTGTGGGAGGAAATCAGAGCACCCAGAGGAAACCCACGCAGACATGGGGAGAATAAGCAAACTCCACACAGACAGGTGCCCGAGGGTGGGATCAAACCCAGGTGCTTGGTGCTGTGAGGCAGCAGTGCTAACCACTGAACGACCAGGCTTGGAGTACTTACCTACTTGAAAACAGTTTTGTTCTAGAGGGGCAAATTTGACAGTAAAATATGTGAATATGAGTCAACAATCCCTTTTATATCTCTCCTTCTTTATCATTCAATTGACTGAATGGGAATAAAAGTGGGGAGAGAGAACGTGGCTATTGATTGTTATCCATGTTTTACTGCATTGTGGATGTTGAAGTTTACCCTGTTGAATGGGTTCAGCCTGTTACATTGCTGACAATGAGCTGACTTTACAAACACATTTCAAAAGACTAAAACTTCATTTCAAAGATGCTGCTGTCTATCAAGTGCTTTGCATTTGTTATTCCTGTTTAATACAGCTTCTGCACTGTGTTATGGTCTAGTTGGAGGATGGGTCAATTGAATCCTTTTCTTGTCCCACTTCCTCAATAGTTACTACAAAGTTTTAATTTTCAAAGGAAGGTCATGATCCATCATATGTTGGAGTGTGTCTAGTTCAGTGTCAGACGTTAAGTCAGCCAGGTTCCTCAAGTTAAACCAAGCCATAGTTACTTCTTGGCTAAGTAAAAGTTAAATTTGGGGATGAATAAAATGTTTGTTCAGTGACAAAGTTAGTGTGAGATTGCCCCAAATGCTGGTCCAAAGCTGAGCTCAACTTTCACTCAAGCCGTTAATACAGGGGTTTCTTCCTGGATCAGTTGTGGCTCATTGAAATATCTTGTTCTGGATAACAGTGGTGTAGGTTCAGATTTTTCCATTAAGAACACATCCATTTGATGCCTCTAACTCACTCCAACATTCAATGAGATCATCAGGAGGCCTGATCTGAGAGGATGAGGTGGGTGAGAGCTGCCAAGATGCTGCATGCAGTAGTGGGAGGTGTAGACCAGTAGCCTTGGTGATCTTAAAGCACAGTGGCAGTGTTAGAGTTAGTGTGAAAAAGCAGAGAGAGAACATCGGCACTTACCCTTGAAAAGCACAGCAAGTCAGGCAGCATCCGTGGAGCAGGAAAATCGGTTCCTGATGAAGGGCTGCTGTCCGAAACGTTGATTTTCCTGCTCTTCGGATGTTGCCTGACCTGCTGTGCTTTTCCAGCACCACTCTAATCTTGACTCTAATCGTCAGCATCTGCAGTCCTCACTTTCACATACTTATCCTTAAAGACTGCAGAAGATCATTTACTTTCTTGCTTCACTGCTGAGGGTTCCAGTCCATGTTTTACCAAGGAACAGATAACACTCTAGTTTCTCAGAAAGTTGTGGGTTCAAGTCCAATTTCATTGATTAGAGTTTGACTTTTCAGTACATACTTAAAGATGGGTTGCAGTTCAGACGAGAAATTAAACTGAAGACCTGTGTGTACCCAACAAGGACAAAGGTTGTTGCACTTAAAGCATCTTTCATTGGTTATGAAGCATTCTGGTTCTGAAAGGTGCTATCAAGATGCAAACCCATTCCACCATATTATTCCATTATTTCAGTATTCACCTACAAAAGGTGGATAAATGCTGGAAGGTGAAGGAGTTGCAGGAATAGGAAGGAAGAGCAGAGGCATGGCACTAACAGGGTTGTTCCTTGAAAGATCCAGGACAGATTTGATGGGCCAAATGGCATCCTTCTGTGTATGACAAGTTCATGACATGATTCTGTCGGGATTTCTCAAGTTGAAACTTAAGAGTTTAATTCTTTTCACCAACCATCCTGGCAATGTTGTTACTTTAAAAAGGGATAGAAATTAATATGTAGCTGACATAATTAATTAAAATCTTAATTAAGCTACCTGCCAAACAGACTACTGGAGGCATAAGAAAGTTGCCCAGAAAATCAGAGATAACATACAGATGGTATGTGCTTCTCTCCCTTGACAAGAGTTCTTATTCACTGAAGACTGGCAGAAGGCTCATGGAATTCTATCCATGATTTAGCTTCAAGGCACTAATTGTTTTGCTTAAAATGTGTTTGTGGGTGGAATTTTATAGAGGCCTGAAGCCCTCTGGTGAGACTTGCCACAGAATTTCAAGAGAATCCAGTGCGTGTCATCTTGCCGAGAGTAACTCATTGCATCTTTGAGGTTTTCGCTGAATGATGAGGTGGGTTTCTTGCTAGATTTCAAGAATTCATGGAATGAAAGGGGTTACCTGACAACAGAGCCGTGTGCTCCAAAAGTCTTCCATGTTGGATATTGGGCACCAACATCTGAGGTACATTCCATGGGCACCAGATACCAGCACCCCAAATCCACAGATATTGACATCCAACATGCGTCTGCTTGAAAGCATCTTCATAGCACATAGAGACATTGAGTCACTCAGCACGACAACAGACCCTTTGGTTCAACCTATCCATGCCAACCAAGGTTCCCAAGCTTACCTCGTCCCATTTGTCTTCATTTGGTCCATCTCCCTCTAAACTATTCCGATTCAATGTACCTATCCAAATGTCTTTTAAATGTTGTAACTGTACCTGTGTCTACTGAAGTGCTTATTGTAGGCTCTGCACTTTACATGGCTGCACGGTGACCTAGTGGTTAGCACCAGGGACCCAGGTTTGATTGTCTGTGTGGAGTTTGCACATTTTCCCCGTGTCTGCATGAGTTTCCTCCGAGTGCTCTGGTTTCCTCCCACAGCCCAAAGATGAGCAGGTTAAGTGGCTTGGCCATGCTAAATTGCCCATAGCGTCCAGGGATGTGCAGGCTAGGTGGACTAGCCATGGGAAATATGGAGTGGGGTGGGCTGGGTCTGGGTGGGATGCAGTTCGGCATGTTGATGTGGACTCAATGGGCTGAATGGCCTGCTTCCACACTGTAGTGATTCTATGATTTTATTGCACTACACATAAGGGTATACCAGCAACTCTCATTGTCATGCTGCTAGGGATATGGGGCACACACTCAACCCTTTATCACTTGCTCTCATAGTTCTCATTCACTGGGAGATAATCTGGAAGCTCATATCATCCTAGCCTTGCAATCCTGCACTTTGGCTCCCTCAGCCAGAGATGTCACCTGTAGTGCTGTGACCTTCAACCTCATAAGCAAAGGGCATCTACTGATACCAGTGCAGAGGTTTGAACACAGTCAATCTGCTGCTTGGGGTGGTCAGAAACAGGGTGCTGCCCCCATAAGGGGTGAGGAGCTGAATGTTGGGCAGCCCATCAACTGTTTTGTACCATATTGTTTTCCAAATGGATTGAAAAGGAAAGTAAAAGAATGGGGACACTGAAGCTTTTGGTGGAATCATCCTGAACAAGTACATAGGCAGCACAGAGGACATGAAGGATTAGTAGTGTCAGGATTTAGAGTGAGAGGTGATTGGGAGGGAAGATGGAACAGACAACAGCAAGAATGGTCGAGAGTGAGTCTTGGTGTTAGATAGACGCTCAAAACTATCCACTATATTCCAGCTTTGATCTGACTATTCCCCCGATTACTTTTAGCAAAACCTGCCAACGTTTACATTTCATTCTCTTTGAAATAAAGGCCAGTATTCCATTTGTCTTTCCTATTTCTCTCCGAACTTGGATGCTGTCCTTTAGTGATTCATGGACAAGGACTTCCAAATCCTTCTCTCCTACAGTTTACAGCAGTCTTTCTCTATTTAAATAATATCCAACTCCTCTATTCTTCCAGCCAAGGTACATAACCTTGCATTTTTCCACATAATACTCTAGCTAACAAATTTTTGATAGTTTGCTTAAACTGTCCCTGTCTGACCACAGATTCTTTGTGTCATCCATGCCATTTGTCTTCTACCTATTTTCATGTCATCCACAAACCTGACTATAGGACCTGCACTTTCCTCATCCAAATCATTAAAATAGATTATAAGTAATTGTGACTCCAGCATTTATCCTTCTTAGAGATGGTGCCTGCACCAGTGAATTCCAGGATATCCTGTTTGTGGGAATTGTTCCAGGAATAGTATGTGGTAAAATGGGGATAGATAGAAGTGACCTGTCTAAGATTGCACCTGAATTGGAAGGGGACTAATATACTGCTGGGGAGATTTGCTAGAGCTGCAATGAAGGGGGATTTGGTGGGGTCCAGGAGGTTTGGGACCCAGGGAGATAGTGAGAAAAGAGATCTGAGACTGTTCCAGTTGGGAAAAAGAGCAAGTTGATCAGTCAAGCAAGCAGAACAAAGCAGAGAATGAGATAGGACTGATAAATTTATTTCAATGCAAGAGGCCTAACAGGGAAGGTGGATGAACTCAGGGCATGGCTGGGAAAATTGGGCTGGGATGTCATAGTTATTACAGAAATGTGGCTCAGGGACAGACAAGACTGACAGCTAAATGTCCCATGGTAGAGATGCTATAGAAAGGATAGAAAGGAGGACAGGAGCGGAGGGGGTTAGACGTTTTTAATTATGGATAACATGGCTGTACTTAGGGAGAATATTCCTGTGAGTACATTCTGGAAAGTTATTTGGGTGGAACTGAGAAATAAGAAAGGGGTGATCACTTTATTGGGATTGTACTAGAGGCCCACCCCAGTAGTCAGCGGGAAATTCAGATGAAAATTTATAAGGAGAACTCAGTTATCTGTAGGAACAATAGGGTGGTAATGGTAGGGAATTTTAACCTTCTAAACATAGACTGGGACTACCATGAATTTAGAGGCTTGGATAAAGAGGAATTTGCTAAGTATGTACAAGAATATCTTCTGATTTGGGATATGTTGATGTACCAACTAGAGAAGGTACAAAACCTGACCTACTCTTGGAAAATAAGGCAGGTGACAGAGGTGTCAGTGGGAGAGCACTTTGGGGTCAGTGATCATAATTCTATTAGTTTCAAAGTAGTGATGGAAAGGATGGACCAGATCTCAAAATTAAAGTTCCAAATTGGAGGAAGGCGAATTTTGATGGTATTAAGAAAGAACGTTCAAAAGTTGATTAGAAGAAGATATCTGGAGGTAAAGGGACAGCTGGGAAATGGGAAGGCTTCAAAAATGAGCATCCAGAGACAGTATGTTCCTATTAGGGTGAAGGGCGAGGCTGGTACATTTTGGGAATGCTGGATGACTAGAGAAATTGAGGTCTTTGTCAAGGAATAGAAGGAAGTGAATGTCAGATATAGACAGCAGGGATCAAGCAAACCCTTAGAAGAGTGTAAAGACAGTTGGAGTATACTTAAGAGGGAATTCAGGAGGGCAAAAATGGGACATGAGATAGCTTTGGCAAATAAGGTTAAGGAGAATCCAAAGGCATTCTACAAATACATGAAGAACAAAAGGGGAACTAGGGGGAGAATAAGGCCTCTTAGATATCAGCTAGGCAGCCTATATGTGAAACAGCTGGAGGTGAGGGAAATACTAACGGGTATTTTGCATCACTGTTTACTGTGGAGAAGGGTATGGAAGCTAGAGAATTTGGGGAAATAAGTAGCGACATTTTAAAAAAATGTCCATATTACAGAGGAGGAGGTGTGGGAAGTCTTAAAAAGCATAAAGGTGGATAAATCCCCAGGACCAGATCAGGTGTACCCTCACACTTTGTGGGAAGCTAGTGAAGTGATTGTTGGGCCCCCTGCTAAGATATTTGTATCATCGATTACTACAGGTGAGGTGCCAGAAGACTGGAGGTTGGTTAATGTGATGCCACTATTTAAGAAGGGTGGAAAAAAAACAGCGAACTATAGTTCGGTGAGCCTGATGTTGGTGGTGGGCAAGTTGTTGGAGAGAATCCTGAGGGACAGGATGTACATGTATTTGGAAAGGCAAGGAGTGATTAGGGATAGTCAACATGGCTTTGCGCGTGGGAAATCATGTCTCACAGACTTATTGAGTTCTTTGAAGAAGTAACAAAGAAGATTGATGAAGGCAGAATGGTGGACATGATTGATATGAACTTCAGTCAGGTGTTCGATAAGGTTCTGGATTAGTGGTGCTGGAAGAGCACAGCAGTTCAGGCAGCATCCAAGTAGCTTCGAAATCAATGTTTTGGGCAAAAGCCCTTCATCAGGAATCCTGATGAAGGGCTTGAGGGCTTTTGCCCAAAACATCGATTTCGAAGCTACTTGGATGCTGCCTGAACTGCTGTGCCCTTCCAGCACCACTAATCCAGAATCTGGTTTCCAGCATCTACAGTCATTGTTTTTACCTGTTCGACAAGGTTCCTCATGGTAGACCGGTTAGCAAGTTTAGGTCACATGGAATACAGGGAGAACTAGCCATTTGGATACGGAACTGGCTCAAAGGTAGGAAATAGAGCGCGGTGGTGGAGGGTTACTTTTCAGATGGAGGCCTGTGACAGTGGTGTGCCACAAGGATTGGTGCTGGGTCCAATGTTTTTTTGTCCTTTATATAAAGGACATGGATATGAATATAGAAATTATGGTTAGTAAATTTGCAGATGACACTAAAATTGGAGGTGCTGTGTACAGGAAAGAAAGATACCTCAGAAAACAACAGGACCTTGATCAGATGTGTTAATGGGCTGAAGAGTGGCAGATGGAGTTTAATTTAGATAAATGTGAGGTGCTGCACTTTGGAAAGGCAAATCAGTGCGGGACTTATACACTTAATGGTAGGGTCCTAGGGAGCACAACTGAACAAAGAGACCTTGGAGTGCAGGTTCATAGTTCCTTTAAGTGGAGTCACAGGTAAACAGGTTAGTGAGGAAGGTGCTTAGCATGCTTGCCTTTATTGGTCAGTCCATTGAGTATAGGAGTTGGGAGATCATATTGCAGCTATACAGGACATTGGTTAGGCCACTTTTTGAATGCTCCAATGCAGGTTTCCATCCTATTGGAAAGATGTTGTGAAACTTGAAAGGGTTCAGAAAAGATTTACAAGGATGTTACCAGGGTTGGAGGGTTTGAGCTATATAGAGGGGCTGAATAGGTTGGGGTTATTTTCCCTGGAGTGACGGAGGCTGAAGGGTGTCCTTATAGAAGTTTACAAAATCATGAGGGGCTTAGGTAGGGTCAGATTGAGAAGGTGGCAACCATAACATTGCCTGTTTTAATCCCACTTCAGAGTCTTCCAATGGCCCAATGTGGAGATCTCATCTCAGTGTGGTGGGGCTACCTTTGCCTGGCCCTGTGTGGTGGTTTTGGCCTGGCTTTCCAGTGTAGCCCAAAACCTAGAGTCATAGAGCAATATAGCATGGAAACAGGCCCTTCGGCCCAAACTGGTCCATGCTGACTATGGTGCCCACTCAGCTAGTTTCAATTGCCTGCACAAGGTCCATATCCCTCTAAACCCTTCCTATCCATGTACTTACCCAAGTATTTTTTAAAATGTTGCTATTATAGCTCCCTCAACTACTTCCTCTAGCAACCCATTCTATGTACACACCACTCTGTGTGTGAAGATGTCGTCCCACATGTCCTTCTTAAATCTTTCCCCTCTTACCTTAAACCTACGGTCTCTCATTTCAACTCTCATCATTACTTGAACTGCGATAAACTTTTACTTTATTTTTCTTCTTATATATAACTACCATCATTAATGTAGGCACTGCAATGATGCCTTATAAACTTTTCACCTACTTCTTCTTTGTAAAAATACACATGACAATAACTTGCTCTTCTATTCTACTCACTGGCATTGATACCTCACAGTCCACGGCAGGTTACAGGAAGAGGGGAACCCTGAGAAGCAGAGGAATTTTGCAATCTGGAAAAAGAATGTGGTAGAATATAAGACAGAACAGTCACACCAGAATGAATTTCCATGTAATAAGAGAAAGTGCAGGGGGTCAGAAAGTTAATAATGAACGAATAAATTATAACATGTATAAATCAATAAATTCAATCTAGCTTTGAATCGCACCAAACATCTCAGATCATTCCATGCTACAATTAGAAGACTAAAATAGATTGCAGCTTTAATCAGATTCTAATGCCCTTGGTTCTAGCGCAAAGCATGCAATTATACTCATATCACAGTCGCTCTATTCAAGTGCTCATTTAATGGGCGGTGTCACCTTTATTATCTCGTGATATGTCACATCTCACCATCTGTTCTCTGTGCAAGTGATGAAGATTAAGCAGGGTGAAAACTCACTGATGATGGATTTTCAAGTTTCCAGTCATCGCCTGGCGCTTGTTGAGTTGTGGTTTGAATAAATGCTGCTTAATCGTCTGTGGGCGGCAGTGTGGAATGAAGGCCCTGAAAAGGGTAGTTGTTTGAGAGGCTTGATTCCCATATGTACCACAGGTGCAAGTTTCATTTTGTATTAAATACTTTGTTCATTCACAAAATCATCAAAAAAGGAAACTGTCCGTTCGAAAGCACCTTAGCTGTCACAGTGCTCACACAGGCTCACCAACATAAAATGCACCTGCGTCTCCCCATTATGTTTCAAATGTGTCCCTGCAATTATGCAATTGAGCGGACACACATCAAATTGACATTATATTGCTACAAATTACCTTGCAATAAACAAAATGCAACGTAAATAGAATGGACCAAAACCTTCCATTTATATAGTACTTTATTGCAGCATCTCACTGTTACTTGAGACAATTAATCAGCCTGGGTGGGGAATGAATATGTAGGAGAACATAGCATTCATTTCAGTATCACAGAATTATTGCAGAACATAAGGAGGCTATTCAGCCCGTTATGTCTGCACTGGCTCTCCGAATGAACATTTCATTTATAACCATGCTCCCGCCTACTCTCCATAACATCACCCCTTGTTCTTTTTCAAATAAAAGTCCAAATTCCCTTTGAATGTCTCAATAGAACCTGCAGGCAATACATTCCAGAGATATTCACTGCTTGAAACACATTTTTCTTAATGGAACGTGGGGCTTGATAGACTCCAAAGGGGTAATCTGGAGTCAAATAATGTGGGTACGGTCTGAAATGAATATTGCTCATCTGTATTCACAAAGGAGAATATGTATTACTGGTGGAGATTTTGGTTGTGATGGTGAGGTCTAGAGCTTGTTAAGATTAATAAGCAGAAGGTATTAGATGTTTTCGTGGGAATTAAGGTGCACAAATCCCTAGGGCCTGATTAGATATATCCCAAGTTGCGATGGGAGGTAAAAGAGGAGGCATTTAATAGTTCGCTGGTCATAGGTTAAGTGCCAGGTGACTGGCTGATAGCTAATGTGGTTCCTTTGTTCAAGAAGAACAGCAGGGAATTACAGACCAGTCAGTCTGAAATCAGTGATGGGGCAATTATTGGAAAAAGTGGTGAGGGACAGGAACAATCAACACTTGGAAAGGCAGGGATAGATGACAGATTCCTGATGAAAGACTTATACTCAAAATGTCAACTGTCCTGTCCTTTGGATGCTGCCTGACCTGCTGTGCTTTTCCAGAACCACATTTTTTGACTCTGATCTCCAGCCTCTGCAGTTCTCATTTTCTCCTAGATGAGCATGGATTTGTTAGAAGGAGATCCTGTCTGACTACTTTAATTGAGTTTGTTTAAAGAATGACTAAATATATTGTTGAGGGTATAAGAGGATAATGCAGTTAATGTGATTTACATGAACTTCTGTAAGGCCTTTGACAAGGCCCACATGGAAGTCTTGTCCAAAAAGGAAGAGCCTATGGGACACAAAGCAAGTTGGCAAGCTGGATCCAAAATTGGCTTACAAATAGGATTTGGCAACGATTGCTAATTTTGGTAAATAGGCAAAGGTTGATGGTGGAGAGCTACTCTTGTAATTGGAAGCCTGTGACCAGTGAAGCAACACAGGGACCCTTGCTGTTACATATTAATAACTTGAATGTGAATGTAGAAGTTTGCAGATGACATAGAAATTGGTGGCATTGTTGATAATGAAGCGGATGGTCTCAGGTTACAGTCTAATATTGATCAGCTGGGAAGTTGGAAGAGCAATGACAGATGGAATTTAATCCTGATAAATGTGAGGTGATGCATTTTAGGTGGTATAATTAAGAAATACCTAGGATGTTGACAGTGGGGAAATTCAGTGATGGTTACACAATTGAATGTCAAAAGGTGATGGTTGGGCTGTCTCTTACTGGAGGTAATTATTGCTTGGCATTTGTGTTGCATAAGACCATAAGAAATAGAAGTGGAAGTAAAGCCCACCAAGTCCATTCAATCACGGTGGATGGGCATTTCCATGCCACTTACCAGCATTCTCCCCATTGCCCTTAATTCCTTGCAAGATTAAGAATTTTATCAATCTTTGCCTTAAAGATGTTTAATGTCCCGGCCTCCACTGTGCTCCGTGGCAGTGAATTCCACAGGCCCACCACTCTCTGGTTGAAGAAATGTCTCTTCATTTCTGTTCTAAATTGACCCCCTCTAATTTTAAGGCTGTGCCCATGAGTCCTAGTATCTCAGCCTGATAGAAACATCCACCCTTTCTAAGCCATGCATTATCTTGTAAGTTTCTATGAGATCTCCCCTCAACCTTCTAAACTCTAACGAATACAATTTCAGGATCCTCAGCCGTTCATCGTATGTTAGGCCTACTATTCCAGGAGTTATCTGTGTGAATCTCCGCTGGACACGGTCCAGTATCAGGATGTTCTTCCTGAGGTGTGGGGCCCAAAACTGGACACAGTATTCTAAATGGGGCCTAACTAGAGCTTTATAAAGTCTCAGTAGCACATCACTGCATTTGTATTCCATCCCTCTTGAAATAAAAGACAACATTACATTTGCTTTCTTAACCATGGATTCAACTGCAAATCAACTTTTAGAGAATCCTGGACTAGCATTCCCAGATCCCTTTGTACTTTGGCTTTGTGAATTTTCTCGCCGTTTAAAAAATAGTCCATGTCTGTGTTCTTTTTTCAAAATTGCAAGACTTCGCATTTGCTCAGATTGAATTTCATCAGCCATTTCTTGGACTATTCTCCTTACTGTCTAAATCTTTCTGCAGCCTCCCCACCTCCTCAGAACTACATGCCTGTCCACCTAACTTCGCATCATCAGCGAACTTCACCAGAATGCCCCAGTCTCTTCATCCAGATCATTTATATATAAAATGAGCAGCTGCGGCCCCAACACTGAACAAGCAATGATGGTGCAAGGAGATTGCGATGGTCTGAGAGAAGATGTGAAAATTGATTTGAGGGAGAAAAGCCAGAATTGTCAACATAAGCAGCAGTTTCTCTCTCTCTGAACAGAAAAAAAACAGGTTGAGAGTGTGGCAGTGGGTATGGCCTACATTTTTTTACTTACTGTTAAGCCAAGAAAGCATTGGATTCCTGTTTATAAGACATGACCATTTCTTGAACTACATGGGAAAGCAATGACCTAGTAGTTTGTCTCTGGACTGTTAATCCAAAGACTCAAGACATGTTCTGGGGACCTGGGTTTGAATCCCACCATGACAGATGTGGAATTTGAATACAATAATATCTGAAATTGAGAGCTTAGTGATGACCATAGATTCATAGTCAATTGTCAGGAAAAGCCTATCTGATTCACTAATGTTCTTTTGGGAAGAAACTGCCATTCCTACCTGCTCTGGCCTACATGTGACTCCAGACACACAGTCATGTGGTTGACTCTGAACTGCCCTCTGGGCATTTAAGGATGGGCAATAAATGCTGGCTTAGCCAGCGGCACCCTTATACCATGAATGAATAAAAATAATCAATTAGAGGCTCAGGATAGAGAGGGTCAGAGTAGGGACGGGGTATTTTGGGTGGAATCTTGCACTTGCAACCATCCCCCATAATGAGTTTGGTCGCATTTAATAGGCAAGAAGGTGGAGAATGGAGACCCCACCACCTTCCTGACTCCATTCTGATTAAGGCCTGAACAGGGAGGTCTTCTCACCAAACACCCCCAATGGGATGCTTGTCACCAGTGGATCGAGGTTAGCCAAGTGCCTGATGCGTTTGCTTGTGGGCTCTTTGGGTGTTCAGGAATGAAGAAACCTCCTGTCAGCAACACCCCCACCCCCCATTGTCCTGGTTGCTGCCCTCCACCCATCCTTTGACTCCTCTTTCCACCAACAATCTCCTGTGCCAGGGGTCCAGCCAAAGCAAAGGTCTCATGTGTAGGTGGTTTATCAGCCACTGCCACCCTGGTGCCTCTTGCCAAGTATTGAATAGCTGCCAGCCTGTGATGAGGCCCTTGGTCCTCAGGGGAGACCCCCCAATGGCCCTACGTTCTGAGTGGCACAAAATGTGTTGGTCCCTCTTGACAAACAGCAACATAAGGATCTCTCCAGCTGAGATCCTGTCACCCTGTCCAGTTTCTAACTGAAGTGACGGGAACGTGCTGTCTTAACGGCAACTGAACAGAGGTGTGCTGCAAATAAAACACGCACTTTGGTCTTTCAAGTGTAGCATTTTGCATAGATAGAATATAAAGTGTCTTATTTTGAACAAAATACATGGTTTCTTGTTTTTTTTCTTTCATGGGATGTGAGGGTCACTTGTCAGCATTTAGAGTCATAGAGCCCTACAACACGAAGACATGACCTTTGACCCAAACTGGTCCAAGCTGACGAAAATGTCCATCAACACTAACCGCATTTCCCTGCGCTTGGCCTAGGACATGAAGGTCCTGGGCCTCCTTCACCGCCGCTCCATCACCACCTGTTGCCTGGAGGAAGAACGCCTCATCTTCCGCCTCGGAACACTTCAACCCCAGGGCATCAATGTGGACTTCACCAGTTTCCTCATTTCCCCTTCCCCGACCTCACCCCAGGTCAAAACTTCCAGCTCAGCACTGTCCCGATGACTTGTCCTCCCTGCCTATCTTCCTTTCCACCTATCCACTCCACCCTCCTCCCTGACCCATCACCTTCATCCCCTCCCCCACACACCTATTGCACTCTATGCTACTTTCTCCCCACCCCCACCCTCCTCTCATTTATCTCTCCACCCTTCAGGTACTCTGCCTGTATTCCTGAGGAAGGGCTTTTGCCCGTACGTCGATTTTCCTGCTCCTCGGATGTTGCCTGGCCTACTGTGTTTTTCGAGCACCACTCTAAACTAAACTCTGGTTTCCAGCATCTGCAGTCATTGTTTTTACCATATCCTTCTAAACCTTTCCAATCCATCACCTTCACCAGATTTGATGCCTATCTCCAATTGTTGAACTAAATGACTTGTGAAGGATATTCAGTTTACCACAATGCATCACAGAATCATACAGTACAGAAGATGCCCTTCGGCCTATCTTATTTCCACCAAAGAAATGTTCTCTAAGTCTATGTTAGTTCTATTTTTCAACACTAGTCCCATAGTCTTGAACGTTATCCAAATGACCCCACAAAGGCCAATATCCCAACACCAATTCACCCTTTATTTCCATGTGGTGAGTCCTTGACACTAATCCAGCTCCCCCAGCCAGATCTCAGAGTGAACAGAATGTCTGAGACTCCTGTTTCTACCTGTCAGCCAGGGCCCCTTGATTGGATCAGGTCAACAGCCCCAATCAAGCAATTCATTTTCTATGAGGTCCATCTGGCTGACCTCATTATAACCACTACAGTTATAACAATTCAAGTGCTTATCCGAGTACTTTTTAAGGGTTGTGAGATTTTCTGCTTCAACTACCCTCCCTGGCAGCGCATTTCAGATTCTTATCATCTTCTGGGTAAGAATGTTTTTTTTCCTTAAACCCCTCTCTGAAACTCCTGCCTGCCCTGTGGTATTGACCCTTCACCCTGTCTATGCCCCTTAGAATTGTATGCACCTCAGTCAACCCTCCCCCTCACCCGTTGCTGCTCCAATGAAATATTAGCCCATTCAGCCTCTCTTCATAGCTAGATAGCTCCATCGTAGTAAGAAGCAACATGCTGGTGAATCTCTTTTGCACCCCCTCCAATGCAATCACGTCCTGTTGACCTGGAGTCATGTGTAGGCCAGACTGACTAAGGACGGCAGATTTCTTTTCCTAAAGGGAATCAGTTAACCCAATGGGTTTTTTCACAACAGTTTCACCTAACCTAGCTTTTGAATTGCATGCTCGGTTGAATGAATTTAAATGCCACCATATGCTGTTGTCAGGGTTTGAACCATTCACTGCAGGTCATCAGCCTAGTTCTCTGGATGACTAAGCCAGTCAGATTTCTGTTGTGCCACCATCGCACACCTGTAATCCATGTGTGCATGTCTGTTCTGGCATTGGTTTAGATTACATATTATCAATATCTCCTTTGTACAAATGCTTATCAATACTTTGAAAAAAGTAGGAGAAATGAAATCATTAGGGTGCGAAAACATTGACAAAGAGATGCAGGAATAATGAGCCGTATCTCTACACCAAATGGTTTTGCTCACTCTTGAGATTCCTGATGTTCAAGCTGTCCTAATGATAAGTAACATTTCACATCAAGGAGATCTGGGATGGTAATGAAATAAAATTTCGATCCCTTGGTTGTTCCATTAAACTCATTTTCAATGCACTCGGTACTTGGGAGTTCAATAAAGCCAGAAAGAAACACAAGCATCTCAAAACAATATTTCAGGTTTTGTCAGAACTGACTTAAAACAAAGAAAATAGCAATATTTAAAATTCTTCATGCAATGGCCTCAATTTGTTTTCCCCTGATAGTTTGGCTTAGATTTTGAGGGGTCGGTGCAGTGGCACATTAGTCTAAGGGTTTTATTTTTGTTTTTGTACATTGACAGACATGAGAGAGGTCCCAGGTTTAAATCCTGAAAGGAGTCCTGATTACTTGCCTTCATTCAGGTGGCACAGTGGCTCAGTGGTTAGCACTGTTGCCTCACAGTACCAAGGACCTGGGTTCAATTCCAGTCTTGGGTGACTATCTGTGTGGAGTTTGCACATTCTCTCCTTTTCTGCATGGGGTTTCCTCCGGGCGCTCTGGTTTCCTCCCACAGCCTAAGGATGTGCAGGTTAGGTGGATTGGCCATGTTCAATTGCCCATGGTGTCCAGTGATGTGTAGGCTAGGTGGATTAGCCATGGAAAATACAGGGAAGGGGTGGGTATGGATGGGATGCTCTTCAGAGGATTGGTGCAGACTCAATGGGCTGAATGGCTTACTTTCACCACAGGGATTGTACAATAAGAACACATATTCCAATCTAAAGCAAGCTCTTGTTCTCCTGAAGAAGTAAAAGGCATCTTGTTTAATCCCACTGGAAGAGTCAGTGAGAGCAGGAATAACTTGATTTCAAAAGATCGACCAGTAAAATCCGATTGTCTGAAGGACATATCTGTGCAAAGTTCATACGTTTTGTTAAGATAAAAATGAGGTCAGTTCTTATCATTGTGATTCATTGCTTCATTTGCCCACTGGCTATAATCAAGAAATAACAAATTGTGAAAATTTAGCTATCATATGGAAATGTTTCAGACGTTTATTCATTTCCTATAAGGCAACACTGAGGGGCTGAACTGATAAATTGTCAGGCTTTATGATGATGAAAGGGTAGAGGTAGAGAAATGACTCTATTTACGGAGGAAACCAAAACTAGGGTTCATAAATTCAAGACAGTCAATAATAAATCCAATGGAGAATTCAGGAAAAATGCATTTACTGTAACTCAGGAGTAGTTGAAGCAAATGATATTAAACACAACGAAGGGAAACTGGATAAACAGAGGAAGGAGAGGTGGATCGAAGGTTGTGCTGATAGTTAGGTGAAGATGGTGGAGGAATGCCTTCTGTGGATTCAACGTCCTGTGCCTATGCTGTATATTTGCTGTAGTATGATGTCATCAACTGGCTTGGTTTAAATTTAAAATATGATCTGAAGTGTAAAGATTATTGCAGTCTCCTGAAAGCATTAGTCCATTGACTGAAAGAGAGTGTGGTGCTGAATAAGTACAGGAGGTCAGGCAGCATCTGTGGAGCAGGAGAGTCGCCCTTCATCAGGAAGGGTTTTTGCCCAACAAGTCAATACTCCTGCTCCTTAAATGCTGCCTGACCTGCTGTGCTTTCCCAGCACCACACTCTCGACTCTGATCTCCAGCATCTGCAGTCCTCACTTTCTCCATTGACTGAAAGTCAATGACCACAGATGGTCAACTCCTCAATGGTTTGGAGGTTGACTTCAGGTGAGGATAATGTTCTCAAAGGAATGGGGGGTTGAAACAATACTGTAAAGCAACCCTATCAAAATAGAATTGAATAATTTGGTTTAAAAGAAGATACAGACTTAAACACACCCAAACAAAAAACATGCTGGCTGATATTATGAACTAATCCCAAAAGGATTTGGAAGAATTATGTAGGCTACAGTGGCCTTCACTCTTTCAATTATTCCCTGTATAAAAGGTTCAACTGCATTCCACTGTATACAACAGATATTCTGGATATGATGAATCTACCCATCCATGGTAAATTTGGGGGTTAATCCTTGTTCAAACTGTGGTTGATGTTTCTTAGCCAGACTTTCTCAAAAAATCTGCTACGATTGACATTGCTTGACATGGTTCATAGATAAAAGTCATTAATAGATGGCTCCAGTTGAGCAACTTTATATTTTAGATAAGCATGTGTTGTTTCATATGTTTCTATTACCTGCAATGAATTATAAATTTGCTTTTCAAATTCAGTCTCATCTGTATGTTCTTTCACCCTGGTAGATTGCATTTTTGACCCAGAAGTTGACTGAACATGCCCCATGAGCAAAACGTTCTCCCTCACATTTTAGTGTGAAACATTTTGCACTGTGATGTGCTGGAGAGTAACTGTAACATTGTGAACGCCGAGAACAATATTTCATTTTCTGAACCAAGGAGATTTGGGCATGAAGAACAAAACACAAAGAGTAGATGGAAAAGTGAATGGGATAAAGCAAAGTCTAATCAAGTGCTGAAGTAATAAAGCGAGGGAACCAGTGATTAATTTAAGAGAGACAAATGAGAGATGCAAAACAGAATTTAATGCTGTCCCTCATGTTGGCTTTCGTGGTGAGCAGGTATTTAATTAAGTGGAAAGCTTGTATTGAGAAGCTCAAAATCTTCTGTTCGCCTCCCCAATTAAATCTATAATGAGAACAAGGAGGTTTTCCTGCCTTTTAAGAGCCTAATCCATTCCTGTTTGTATTCATCTGCAATCACTTACTGATAAATCCACTTAAGAAGCTCCATGTCTCTGGTTGTGGGTTCTTGGGTCCTTGCGTGGCTGATGAGCTCAGTTCTTCTAGCCACATCTCTGACCACATGTTTGGTAGGTTTTTCTAGGAGGTGAGATTTGTCCTTGGCCTTGACATCTCTGGCGTTGATTTCTCCCATTCCTTTTCCTCTTGCTGAAAGGTGCGATGGAAAAATTGTGTCCCTTCATGTAAGAGGTTCCTCCAACTTGATTCCTTCTGAACTCTGGTCTCCCATGTGCTGACATCGACGTTGCATTTCTTGAGTTGTGATATGGAGGAGCTGGTGTTAGGCTGGGGTGGACAAAGTTAAAAATCACACAACACCAGGTTATAGTCCAACAGGTTTATTTGGAAGCACTAGCTTTCTGAGCACTGCTCCTTCATTTCTTGAGGGAAGCTTTCACGGAGTCTTTAAAATGCTTCTTTTCTCCTCCTCTTGTTTGAGTGCCTTTGTTGAGCTAAATGAAGAAGATATGCTTTGGCAGTTGGATCTCAGGAATCCGAAGGATATGGCTGGCCCAGTGGAGTTGGTTTTGGATAATCATGGCCTCAATGCTACTTCTCTTAATTGCTTCAAGGATGTCAATGCTCATACACCTATCCTCCCAGGTGAAGCAGAGAACTATGTAGTGTCTGTATTAGGCTAAGTTTCAGAGCCACACAGAACAGTCAGTGGGTGCTTAGATTAGATTACTTACAGTGTGGAAACAGGCCCTTTGGCCCAACAAGTCCACACCGACCCTCCGAAGTGCAACCCACCCAGACCCATTCCCCTACATTTACCCCTTCACCTAACACTATGGGTAGTTTAGCATGGCCGATTCACCTAACCTGCACATCTTTGGATTGTGGGAGGAAACCGGAACACCCGGAGGAAACACATGCAAACACGGGGAGAAATGTGCAAATTCCACACAGAGAGTCGCCTGAGATGGGAATTGAACCCGGGTCTCTGGCGCTGTGAGGCAGCAGTGCTAACCACGGTGCAGTCAGTGCCCAGTTGAAGGACCTGGTATCAGGAAGAGTTGGGGAGGATACAAGAAGTACAATAGGAGCCTATTGGTGTGCTTGCTGCTGACACCTCCCCCGACTGATGCCCCCCCCCACCCCATATGTAATCTCCACCCTCACCACTCTTCTCTCACCATCAGCCCTCTGTGCTAAGGTCTTGCATCTTAGGTGGACATGTTATGGCCAGCTGGCTCTGCCAAAGCTATGCAGCTTCTGATTGAACATCAGTTCTGGGTATATAGGACTTCCACCCCAGGGGTCATTGCCCTTGGGATATTCAGATGGTAAACTGGGTTACGTGCCTGGTTTTCATTCAATTTTGGCGGACCTTCTAGGCATGTTCTGAAAAGCACTCTCGACAATTCAATACTTTTAAAATGAAGTTTCTGCTGTGATGTGAAAGCTGCAGCAGCCAACCTGTGCACAGTAAGATCCCATGTGCATCAATTTGGTGAAATGTTTGTATTTTGGTGACTTTTAACTAAATGGTAGACATTTGAAAGGACACAAGGAAAACACTGTACTCTACTGCCAGCTGGTATCCTGCTATCCTTCACATCCATCTAAAGGGGCAGAGAGGGTTTCAGCTGGAAGGCAGCTTTCTCAGATCAGCACTGGAGAGTCAGCTGAGATTTCATACAGAATGTTCTGGTGTGGGATCTTCTGCCCTCAAAGACTGATAGCAATATCAGTGGAAAAAGTGAGGACTGCAGATGCTGGAGATCAGAGCTGAAAATGTGTTGCTGGAAAAGCGCAGCAGGTCAGGCAGCATCCAAGGAGCAGGAGAATCAACGTTTCGGGCATCAGCCCTTCTTCAGGAATGAGGAAAGTGTGCCCAGCAGGCTAAGATAAAAGGTAGGGAGGAGGGACTTGGGGGAGGGGTGTTGGAAATGCGATAGGTGGAAGGAGGTTAAGGTGAGGGTGATAGGCCGAAGTGGGGGTGGGGGCAGAGAGGTCAGGAAGAAGATTGCAGGTTAGGAAGGTGGTGTTGAGTTCGAGGGTTGGGACTGAGACAAGGTGGGGGGAGGGGAAATGAGGAAACTGGAGAAATCTGAGTTCATCCCTTGCGGTTGGAGGGTTCCTAGGCGGAAGATGAGGCGCTCTTCCTCCAGCTGTCGTGTTGCCATGGTCTGGCGATGGAGGAGTCCAAGGACCTTCATGTCCTTGGTGGAGTGGGAGGGGGAGTTGAAGTGTTGAGCCACAGGGTGGTTGGGTTGGTTGGTCCAGGTGTCCCAAAGGTGTTCTCTGAAACGTTCCGCAAGTAGGCGGCTTGTCTCCCCAATATAGAGGAGGCCACATAGGGTGCAGCGGATGCAGTAAATGATGTGTGTGGAGGTGCAGGTGAATTTGTGGTGGATATGGAAGGATCCCTTGGAACCTTGGAGGAAGTAAGGGGGGAGGAGTGGGTGCAAATTTTGCATTTCTTGCGATTGCAGGGGAAGGTGCTGGGAATGGAGGTTGGGTTAGTGGGGGGTGTGGACCTGACAAGGGAGTCACGGAGGGAGTGGTCTTTTGGAATGCTGATAGGGGAGGGAAGGGAAATATATCCCTGGTGGTGGGGTCTGTTTGGAGGTGGCAGAAATGACGATGGATGATATGATGTATATAAAGGTTGGTGGGGTGGTAGGTGAGGACCAGTGGGATTCTGTCCTGGTGGCGATTGGAGGGGCAGGGCTCAAGGGCGCAGGAGCGGGAAGTGGAGGAGATGCGGTGGAGAGCATCGTCGATCACGTCTGGGGGGATTTTGCGGTCTTTGAAGAAGGAGGCCATCTGGGTTGTACGGTATTGGAACTGATCCTCCTGGGAGCAGATGCGGCGGAGACGAAGGAATTGGGAATACGGGATGGCATTTTTACAGGGGGCAGGGTGGGAGGAGGTGTAGTCTAGGTAGTTGTGGGAGTCGGTCAGTTTATAGTAAATGTCCGTTTTGATTCGGTCGCCTGAGATAGGAATGGAGAGGTCTAGGAAGGGGAGGGAGGAGTCTGAGACAGTCCAGGTAAATTTGAGGTCAGGGTGGAAGGTGTTGGTAAAGTGGATGAACTGTTCAACCTCCTCGTGGGAGCACGAGGCAACACCGATACAGTCATTGATGTAGCGGAGGAAAAGGTGGGGGGTGGTGCCAGTGTAGCTGCGGAAGATGGACTGTTCCACATATCCTATGAAGACACAGGCATAGCTGGGGCCCATGTGGGTGCCCATGGCTACTCCTTTGGTTTGGAGGAAGTGGGAGGATTGGAAAGAGAAGTTGTTCCAGGTGAGGACCAGTTCAGTCAGTCGAACGAGGGTGTCAGTGGAAGGGTACTAGTTGGTACGGTGGAAAAAGAAGAAGCGGAGGGCTTTGAGTCCTTCGTGATGGGGGATGGAGGTGTACAGGGACTGGATGTCCATGGTGAAGATAAGGCGTTGGGGGCCGGGGAAGCGAAAATCATGGAGGAGGTGGAGGGCGTGGGTGGTGTCCCGAACGTAGGTGGGGAGTTCTTGGACTAAGGGGGACAGGACCATGTCGAAGTATGTAGAGATGAGTTCGGTGGGACAGGAGCAGGCTGAGACAATGAGTCGGCCGGAGCAGTCAGGTTTGTGGATTTTGAGCAGGAGGTAGAAACGGGCGGTGCGGGGTTGTGGGACTATGAGGTTGGAGGCGGTGGATGGGAGATCCCCTGAGGTGATGAGGTTATGGATGGTCTGAGAGATGATGCTTTGGTGGTGGGAGGTGGGGTCATGGTCAAGGAGGCAGTAGGAGGAAGTGTCCGCGAGCTGGCATTGAGCCTTAGCGGTGTAAAGGTCGATGCGCCAAACTACTACTGCGCCTCCCTTGTCTGCCGGTTTGATAGTGAGGTTGGGGTTGGAATGGAGGGAGTGGAGGGCTGCATGTTCTGAGGATGAGAGGTTGGAGTGGGTGAGAGGGGTGGGGAGGTTGAGGCGGTTAATGTCGCGGTGGCAGTTGGCTATGAAGAGATTGAGGGCGGTTAAGAGGTCAGCACGGGGCGTCCAGGTGGATGGGGTATTTTGGAGGCGGGAGAAGGGGTCGTCAGAGGGTGGGCGAGAATCCTGGTTGAAGAAGTAGGTGCGGAGGCAAAGGTGGCAGAAGAATTGTTCGATGTCTCACCACGTGTTGAACTCATTAACCCGGGAAGGTAGGGGAATGAAGGTGAGGCCTCTGCCGAGGACTGACCTTTCACCCTCAAAGAGGGGTAGTTCTGGAGGGATGCTGAAAACACGGCAGGGCTGGGAGCTAGGACCTGGTGTGGGGCTGGAGCTGGGAATCAGGGAGGAGACGGAGATCGGGGCGGGGGTGGGGTTCGGCGGGTGGGCGGGGTTAGGCGTGCAGATGGAGATCAGCGTGGGGGCGGGGTTAGGCATTGGGGGCGGAGATGCATGCAGCGTGGTCGTTGTGCAGGTGAGTGATGTCACTGGGGGTGGAAGTGGCTGCAGCGACGGCAACCCTGAGGGTGGAAGTGGCTGTGGCGACGGCAGAAACGATGTTGTTCCCGATAGCCATGGACCCCCCGGAGGCCGCAAATCTGTCAGCGATGGTCTTCCTGGCGATCGTGGAGGTGGTTGTCTGGGCGGTGATCGCGGAGGCTGCAAGGTCGGTGGGGGCGGAAGTGACATTATGGTTCGCGGCGGCGGTTGCTGCGGCGGTTGCTGCAGCGGCCACATAGTTAATGGCACCCGAGCGGTTCCCGAGGCTGATGGAAGATTCTGGAACGGTTGAGGAATCCGGAGTGTGGGGTTAAGTACATGAAAGTTTTTGGTACTTACTGTCTTTAATTTCCGATATGGCTAGGAAGAACTGTTTGTTTAGTGTATGGATTCTTCTGTGGATGAAGAACAGTAGAGGTCCTTTACAGGTCTGTGAGAGTGTTGTCCTGAGCTGGAGTAGGGCTGACTGCAGGGAATGTAGGTAGCGGCACATGGCTGCAAGTGTGGATCGGAGGATCCCGAGGGAGGTCTGTTGCTGGAGGCTTTGGATTTGTTGTAGGTACTGGTTGTCCTGGTTAGGTCCAGATTTTGTTGGTCTGAACATAGTCCGGAATCCATGCGGGGTCAGTCAGTTCCATAGATAGGCGCTGAGGAAGGAGATGTGGCTGTGGTAGCGAGTCTGTTTGAGAACGTGGCTGAAGAGCTTCTGGGCAGAGGAGATGACCTGGGGTGTGCAGTGAGAGAGGGACTCACTGAAATTCTTGTAGAGGGAGGAAGAGAGCTTCTTCAAGGAAGGCATCTTTGCAAGAGGATTCGCAGTAGGTTAAAATCTTCTAGGAGAAAGTGAGGACTGCAGGTGAGGACCAGTGGGGTTCTGTCCTGGTGACGATTGGAGGGGCAGGGCTCAAGGGCAGAGGAGTGGGAAGTGGAGGAGATGCGGTGGAGAGCATTGTCGATCATGTCTGGGGGGAAATTGCGGTCTTTGAAGAAGACCACAAGAGATGAACTCAGATTTCTCCAGTTTCCTCATTTCCCCTCCCCCCACCTTGTCTCAGCCTCAACCCTTGAACTCAGTACCACCTTCCTAACCTGCAATCTTCTTCCTGACCTCTCTGCCCCCACCCCCACTCCGGCCTATCACCCTCACCTTAACCTCCTTCCACCTATCTCATTTCCAACGCCCTTCCCCCAAGTCCCTCCTCCCTACCTTTTATCTTAGCCTGCTTGGTGCACTCTCCTCATTCCTGAAGAAGGGCTCATGCCCGAAACGTCGATTCTCCTGCTCCTTGGATGCTGCCTGACCTGCTACGCTTTTCCAGCCACAGATTTTCAGCAATATCAGTGAGCTGGCCTCTGGAAAAATGGACAGAGGAGAAATTGCTGATTGTGATAGGCATTGAAGGTTAATTGGAAACCGATGGCTTGGGTCTAAATAAAGCTATTGTTACTTGTCACTGTTTATGACTCCATAGATAACTGTTCATCAACTTTGCAGATTGTTAGGTTCAGGTTCAAATGTGGGGAATTGCATGGTCATTAATACTGGAAGCAATAGATTACCACATGAAACACTTCAGTTAACCAAGGCTTGGGCCTCACCTGAAGTAGACAACATACACTACAGTTGCTTCAGCTGAGAGAAGATCAACACGGACTTGTTTCTTTTTTTATTCACTTGTGGCGTGTAGACCTTGCTGGCTGGGCCACCATTTATGCCCATCCTTAGTTGCCCTTCAGAGAGTGGTGCTTTCTTGAACTGCTGCAGTCCACCTGCTGCAGGTGGACCCACAATACCATTATTGAGGGAGTCCCAGCACTTTGACCAAGTGACAGTGAAGGAACGGCAATGTATTTCCAAGTGAAGATGGTGAGTGGCTTGGAGGGGAGCTGGCAGGTGGTGGTGTTCCCATGTATCTGTGGCCCTTGTCCTTCTTGAAGAAAGTGGTCATGGGTTTGGAAAGTGTTGTCTGAGAAACTTTGGTAAATTTCATCAATGCGTCTTGTAGATAGTATACACTGCTTGTGGATTTGATGCTACTCAAATGGGCTACATTGTCCTGGATGTTATCAAGCTTCTTGAAACAGCTAAAGATGGTTGGGCTTCGGAAATTACCCTGAGGAATTCCTGCAGAGATGTCCTGGAGCTGAAATGACTGACTTACAACAACCTCAGTGATCAATTTGAGTTTTGCTAGGTCTCCTTGATGCCACAATCGATCGAATGCAGCCTTGGTGTTAAGGAACGCCACTGCCTCCTCACCTCCGGAATTCAACATTTTTGTCCATGTTTGAACTAAGGCTGTACTGAGGTCCAAAGCTGAGTGGCCCTGGTGGAACCCAAACTGTACGTCACTGAGCAAGTTATTGCTGAGCAGGTGCTGCTTGAGAACACTGTTGATGACACCTTCCATCACTTTATTGATGATCGAGAGTAGACTGATAAGATGGTAATTGGTTGGGTTGGATTTGTCCGATTTTTGCACACAGGACAGAACTAGGCAATTTTCCATGGTTGGCAGATAGATGCCAGTATGTAACTGTACTGGAAGAGCTTGGCTGTGGGAGCAGCAAGTTCTAGAACACAAGTCTTCTGTACTATTGACAGAATGATAACAGAGCCACAGCTTTTGGACTATCCATTGCCTCCGATCATTTGTTAATATCATGTGGAGTGAATCAAATTGGCCGAAGACTGGTGTTTGTGATGCTGGGCAGCAGTGGAGGAGGCTGAAATGGATCATTTGCTGCAATGCTTCAGCCTTATCTTTTACACTGATGTGCTAGAGTCTTCCATTGTTGAGGATGGGGATATTTGTAGAAATTCCACCTCTAGTAAGTTATTTAATTCATGAGCAGATATGACAGAGCTTAGGTCTGATCCTTTGGTTTTGAGATTATATAACTCTGTCACTTGCTGCTTATGTTGTTTCTCAGCTTGCACCAAACTTTTGGATCCAAGACAGACTGGTTGAGGAGAAAGCAATGTCCAGAATGGTCTTCAGTTTAGGCTTCTGCAGAGCTCCATTGATTGCATGTAAATGATATATGACTATATAAGATTACCTGAGAGATACCAGTCTCTAATCTTAGTGTTTCACTGTTAAAACTGTATTGTCTGTGTTCTATTCTTTCCCCATTGTTACAGCTGACTAAACCACCCACACTATGCTCGTTATGCTTTCTAAGGACATGATTTGCATTACTCAACAACTCTAAGAGAAATATCAGGAACAATATCAACCACTTTACATGGTCTGTATTGATCTGATCAAGGTTTTTGACTCAGTCAGTCGGGAAGTGCTATGAAAGACCCTGTCAAAGGTTGGTTGTCCAGCAACATTCACCAATAACCTTTATCTCCTCCATGACAAGATGTCGGCAATGATTCTCATCGAAAATAAAATGACGATATCCTTTGAGGTCAAAAGAGGGGTCAAGCAAAGAGATGTCATCACCTCTACCCTTTTCTCCATCTTCATTGACACTATTCAGGTCCTTGTTGAGCCAATTTGAGATGGATTCTCTATATCCGTTGGGAGGATGTGTACCAACATCAGAGTCTTTGAAAGAGCCAATAACACCAACATTGAGGCTATGATCATCTCAGTGGATCATCCATTGCAAACATTTAAGCCTTATCTTTTGCACTGATGTGCTAGTCTCTTATATTATTGAGGATGGGAATATTTGTGAAGGTTCCACCTCTAGTGAGTAGTTTAATTGTTCACCACTGTTCATGAGTGGATATGACAGGACTAAATTCCTCAGATGCCTGAGTTCCAACTGCCAAAGTAAATCTTCTTTGCTCACCTCAAGGAAGGCACTCAAATGAGATAAGGACCTCAAAAGTGTTTTAAAGGTTCCCTGAAGGTTTCTCTCAAGAAATTCAACATGGATGTCAATGAGTGTGAGACCACATACAAAAGAAACCAACTGAGAGGAAGCTCCCGTACAAAGCGGCACAATTCTTCAAGAAACAGCAAAAGAAACGAAAGGAACTGGAGAAAGGAATCATAATGATCTGAAAGTGACCAAATCAGGCTCCTGGAAATACTTATCAAATGTGTGATCGGCGATGTGGCTCTATGATCAGGCTCATCAGCCACAAGGAGTGACAGAATCCATGAGCAGAGACACAGAATTTCCTCAGTGAACAATCATTAGCAAGACATTACAATTTTTTTAAAAATGCCCGGTGGGGAGCAACTCTACGACTTCATCATGAGTTTGCTCCAGGGTCCTGAAACAATAATTCAATCCATTAAGCATGTGTCAGATCTTTGAAAGAGTTCCCTGTTGGGTCCTCCTTCCAGCCTTTTTTAACAGGGGTAGCTTGTCCTCCAGTAAGACTACTTTTAATTTACAATGGGCTGACATTAAAGGGTTAACCGTAACTGCTGTACTGCATAATCAGCTTGTAAAAACTGTTAATGATCCTAGCTGACATTATTACTGTACAATTCAGATTTCAAACTGAAATCTAGCTTGACAGATCACAGCTTAAAAATATGTTACTGGAAAAGCACAGCTGGTCAGGCAGCATCAAAGGAGCAGGAGAATCAATGTTTCGGGCATAAGCCCTTCTTCAGGAATAAGCCCTGAAGAAGGGCTTATGCCCGAAACATTGATTCTCCTGCTCCTTTGATGCTGCCTGACCTGCTGCGCTTTTCCAGCAACACATTTTTAAGCTGTGCTCTCCAGCATCTGTAGTCCTCACTTTCTCCTAGTTGAAAGATCACAGTCTCTCATTCAAACATCAGTACACATTTTAGAGAATTGTATTCAACAGTGAATATAACCAAGCAAAAATGAAAATGGCATAAAATAATCCAGACTGTTTACTATTTAACCCAGTAAAATATAATGTCATTAATCCCCAATACATTTAATTATAAATCACAGAGCACCACTTGTCTAGTGCTCACACCAATAAATCTCTTTCTCTCACACCTCAACAGATTTAATTTGACTTCAACTCCCAGCCTGGAAAATTTGACAGCTTCTTCCTGGAGTTCTGAGGAAGGCTCACTCAACCCAAAATGTTAACTCTGCCCTCTCTCCACAGATGCTTCCGGGCCTGCTGAGTTTTTTTCCAGCAATTTCTATTTTAGCTACTTCCTGGAGCTATAAGCTTAAATATTCTCAGCTTCAAGTGATCTTTTCATGGTTTTATCCAAACAATTCTGGTCTAGGATTATCGCTAACTCCTTAGAGCAAGGATCCATACGTTTTCACCGATTGGTCAATTGTAGAATGTCTGCCAGTCGATCTCAGTCTCTCATGCACCATCTGTATTCCCTCATTGATTTATCGTATTTCTGAATGATTTCCACTTCCAGAAGCTACTATTGTACACAGAGCTTAAAACTTATGCAGAATAGAAAGAAAAATTATGGAAAACACTGCCTCATCCACATCTAATAACTGAACATTGAAAGTGGCCTGTGGCTTCCTTGGAAACAAGTAGAATTTACCTCCTGTGCCTCCACATTTGAAAGCAGTCAGAAAGATTAGATTACTTACAGTGTGGAAACAGGCCAACAAGTCCACATTGATCCTCTGAAGAGCAACCCACCCAGACCCATTCCCTTACATTTACTCCTTCACCTAACACTACAGGCGATTTAGCACAGCCAATTCAGCTAACCTGCACATTTTTGGACTGTGGGAAGAAACTGGAGCACCCAGAGGAAACCCACACAGACACAGGGAGAATGTGCAAACTCCACACAGACAGTTGCCTGAGGCAGGAATTGAACCCAGATCTCTGGCAATGTGAAGCAGCAGTGCTAACCACTGTGCCACCATGCCACCCATAAAGCTTGTGAAGTGCAGATCCAGAGACATGCATGCAAGAATGACCAGCAGCTATTGAAGTCACGAATCACAGAGCAAAGCAAATGCAGAAGAAAGCAGCTTCTAAACCAACATTTTGATCTTATGATTGATTGAAAGTGCACAATTTACATTTGAGTTGAACCAATGTTAAAAAGAATTAGCCTGCACACTTAGTTGCTATACTTGAGTTGGCACATCTTTAACACAAGGTGCATTCTTAGTTTTAGGCTGTTAATTTGTGTTACTGTGGTTTGATTTGATTTATTGTTATCAATGTACCTGGGTATAGTGTAAGGTTTTGTTTTGTGAGCAGTAGAGACAGATCATAATAAACAAGGACATAGCGATCACAGAGTGCTTAGCCAGAGTGAGGAATTCAGATTACAGCTGCACAGGAAGATCAACATTAACAAGATCAACATAATTTTTTAAATTAAAGAGGTCCATTCAGCAGTCCAATAATGGCAGGGAAGAAGCTATTCTTGAAACTGTTGGTGTGTGCGTTCAAACCTCTGTATGCTCTGCCTCATGGAAGAAGTTGTAGAAGAGTATTACCAGGGTGGGTGGGGTCTTTAATGATGTTGGCAGCCTTTCCATGGCAATGAGAAGTGTAGATGGAGTCCATGGATGGGAGGCTGGCTTCCAAGATGGTCTGGGCTGTGTACTTTACCTTCTGTAGCTTCTTACACTCCTGAGTAGAGCAATTGTTGTATCAGACCGTTATGCACCCAGAATGCTTTCTATGGTGCATCTGTAAAGGTTAGTGACATACCAAATTTCCTGAGCTGCCTGAGGAAGAAGAGGCGTTGTTGTGCGTGCTTTACCGTCGCATCTACATAGGAGGTCCAGGACAGATTTTAATCTTAGCTAAAGCATGTATCCCTGTCCAGTTATAATAATGAGTGTTGAACCCGGACCATCAAAAATGAAACTGACAATGTAAATCTTCCACACGGATCGGAAAATGACCTTCTGTTCACAACCGTAAGAGATAAGAGAGTTTGCCTTATGCACATCAAAATAAGTAAAAAGGAGAACTTCGAACATCACGCTGTGATACAAAATAAATTTAAAGATGCTGTCCCTTGAACAGCATGCTTCAAACAAAGAAATTGAAAAGCTGAAGGGAGGTTTGAAAGCTTATCAGTCATTTCTTTCGAAAAGGTAAGGCCTGCACTGAAGTATTATTTTACACTTGCCATCTATTGGTAAAACAGAAGATAATTCTTTGAACATGGAGACAGGATAGTGAAGATGATGTTTGGTTTGCTTGCCTTTATTAGTCAGTGAATTAAGCATAGGAATTAGGATGCCATATGGGCTTAATGATTCGGCCACTTTTGGAATACTGAGTTCAATTCTGATCTCCCTGCTATAGGAAAGATGTTGTTAAATGTTAAAAGCTTTGAAAAATATTTATAAGAATGTTGACAGGGTTGGAGGGTTTGTGCTATCGGGAATTGCTGAATAGGCTGGGGCTGTTTTCCCTGGAGTGTTGGAGGTTGAAGGGTGACCTTATAGAGGTTTATAAAATCATTAGGGGCACGGACAGGGTAAATAGCCAAGGCTCTTTTCCCATGGTAGGGAATTCCAGAACTAGAAGGCATAGGTGTAAGGTGAGAAGGGAAATATTTAAAAGGGACCTAAGGGGCAACTGTTTTACACAGAAGGTGAGCTGCCAGAGGAAGTGGTGGAGGCTGGTGCAATTACAATATTTAAAAGTCATTTGGATGGGTAAATGAATAGGAAGGATTGAGAAGGATATGGGGCCAAATACTGGCAAATGGGACTAGATTGATTTAGGATATCTGGTTGACAAGGATGAGTGGACTGAAGGGTCTGTGCCTGTACTACGCAGCTCAATGACAAAATCATTCACAGATGGACAAGCAATTAATGAAGAAATGGCTGCGGCTGCTAACTCTTCAAAGAATTTAAAAATGAAGAAGAAAGAATAACAACACTGTTGCGTCCACAGCATGAAGAATCTTTGAAGACTTCTTTCAATAAGTATAGTAGGATCTGAAGGACTGAGAGTGTTTCGATAAATCCATCAACCTGACTGACCCAGCCCTGCAGCTCCTATTTGAGCACAGCGTTTTTAAGGACATGACAACTAAAGAGGATCATCTCACCCTTTTGCCCCTGAAAGAGGGAACAAGGCGTCAAGATATCTATAACAAATTCAAAAAGTAAATGCTTCAGATAACCACCCCACCAAGAAACTAGTTTCCATTGGTGCCAGCGGGAGATGGTGGAGGCTGGTACAATTACAACATTTAAAAGGCACCTGGATAGATATAGGGAATAGGAAGGGTTTAGCGGGAGATGGGCCAAGTGCAGGCAAATGGGACAAGGTTAATTTAGGATATCCGGTTCACATGAATGAGTGGGACCAAAGGGTCTGTTTCTGTGCTGTACATCTCTCTGACTCTATGACTTTATAACTGACAGTGCACCAGCCATGTCTGATGCGAATGCGTTTTACAGAAATGATCTTGTTTCTCTTCTTTTGTCAGTTGCCACTTTCTAATCCACCAGCAAGCACTCACAAGTGAAGTTATGGATTTTTTCTCATGCAATAATTAAGATTGTAAACTCAATTCAAGCAAGAGCCATTCAGCAGTATTTGTTTAAATCCTTGTGCATTGTTGACTGCAGTGAATTAATCCTTCATGCTGTGTAAGATGGTCATGTTGGGGGAAGGTTCTGCGAGGATTTTTAGATCTTAGTCTGAAATCATCACACTTTCTTAAATCACGGAATGGAGTATGCAGTGAGCTGTCTGACAATGCAAAGTTGCTCAACTTCAGATTCCTTACAGACATCACACCAAACTGAATGAGCTGAACTATGAACTGCAGGAAAATGATAGTGACTTAGCCATCACCATGTGATGAGTGCTGTGAAAGCGTTCAAACTGGAAGTGTGTCCGTTCCCCTCCCAATTAAAAAATAAAACTTTACAAAACGTCCTGAGGTGTCTGGAGGAAATATTAAGAGAAAAATCAAAGATACTGATTAATAGCGCCTCCTGAAAATCTGTGCATGCCTGAAGAAGTTAGCAGAGGAGCAGCACAGTGGGTCAGTGGTTAGCACTTACAGTATCAGGGACCTGCGTTTGATTCCAGCCTCAGACGACTGTCTGTGTGGAGTTTGCACATTCTCGCCGTGTCGACGTGGGTTTCCTCCAGGTGCTCCGGTTTCCTCCCACAATCCAAAGATATGCAGGTTAGGTAGATTAGCTGTGGAAAATGCAGGGTTATTGGGTAGAGGGGTTGGGTTTTGGCAGGATGCTCTTCGAAAGGGCTGGTGTGGACTTGATGAGCCGAATGGCCTGCTTCCACACTGTAGGGATTCTATGATTCCGAGGTGTTTTCAGGAATTAAATGTGATGGAACAAACTGACATGTTTGTCTCAAATCCATTCCTTCACATAGACAATGGTAGAGTGGCAATTCCATCAGGTGTTCTGTCTTTATTTTATATATTCTTTTGGATAGATCATGCATTGCACTTAAATTCGAAAAGTGATCTTGCGCTTAAAAATGTTGGAGACGAGGGAAAAGACCTTTGTCATTCAACTGTCATTATCTATGTCCCTCATGATATCATAAATCTCATAAAATCAACCTGGTTTCAGTGATCCTTTTTCAGAAGTTAACTCTGCTTTCTCTCCCTGGATGCTGCCAAACCTGCTGAATTTCTCCAATTTATTTCCATTTTTGTTTTAGATTTTCAGCATCTGCAGTTCTTTGTCGCTTTGTTACTATTCCTGTGTCATACCAACAGTATGAACACGTTGACCTTAATTATACAATCAGTTATATAACTTCATAAAGTCGGGCTTTCACATATGCTCTTGGCAGGTGTTTGTCTGATGCAATCTAATGCTAATAAATCTAACCAATATCTTCTTCTCTCTGGAGCAATTTCCATTAAACTGCCTGAAACTGGAAAGGTCTCTCTTTCTCAGTAATGATTATTCCTGAGCTTAAAACACAAGTCCTGATTTTTTATCAGAAACCTTGAGATGCAATAGTCTACTTTGCTGAGTTGTAAACTCTCCAATGGTAAGTAAAATCCCATTAGTTCTGAAAAACCCTAACCCTCAAGAGTTCTTAAGAAGAATCATCACAGCTACTGAAGCATTCAAAAAATAATTATTTATTCCTTCAGACACACTACAATACCCACATGTCACCACCTCAAAATACAAAACTTCCAACTTAATGCAAATGGTATCAAAAATATATATAAATCATACAATTTACATTACATCTCCCTCCAAAGAAAAATGAAAATATGTCCTTAAAAAACATTTCCATTGTTCATCAAAATGTATCTTAGCACTATAGAAATTGCTGAAGAAACTCAGCCAGTCTGGCAGCATCTGAGGAGAGAAAGCAGAGTCAACATTTTGCGTCGTAGAGTCATGGAGTCATACAGCAGGGAAACAGACCCTTCAGTTCAACCAGTCCACGCTGACCATGATCACAAATCAAACTAATCCCACCTGATTGCATTTGGTTTATATCCTTCTAAACCTTTCCCAATCATAAACTTATCCAAATGTCTTTTAAACGTTGTTCCTGTATCTGCATCAACCACTTCACCTGGCAATTCATTCCACACACAGGCCACTCTCTGTGTAAAAAAAATTGTCCCTCATATCCTTTTAAGACCTTTCTTCTCTCACGTTAAACATATGTTCTCTAGTTTTGAACTCCCCCAAACTAGAGAAAAGACACTTGCCATTTAACTGTCATTATCTATGCCCCTCGTGATTTTATAAATCTCAACAAAATCACCTTGGGTTCAGTGACCTTTTTCAGAAGTTAACTCTGCTTTCTCTCCCCAGGTGCTGCTATACCTGCTGAGTTTCTCCAATACATTTCTATTTTTGTTTCAGATTTCCAGCATCTTGTTGCTTGAATCTTACCACTACTCTTGAGTCATACCAATAGAGTGAACACGTTGACCTTAACCGTACAATCAGTCACATAACTTCATACTGGTGTCTTTGATATTTTCTTTTCCAGATTTTCAAATTGTACAGCTGGAGAATTAACCCCCATCAAAATAATCATAAATGCTTGTCCTGAAAGTTTTCTGTGAAAATGGAATAGTTGTGGTCCATGCAAATGCTGCGTTCATCCACAATATTGGCGATTTTCAGTCCGAAATGATCTAGGGCCAGTTCAAGATCTTTGGGTTTATGGTTCTGTATTGAATTTATTGGAGGGACTGCTGCTGTGAATCTGAATGGGTTTTCATGCCAACTCTTCCCACATTTGCTGCATTAATGGATGCTCCTCTTCCTGTGGCTTGTGTTGAATTCTGTCACACTTTACCATGTATCGTTCCCTGTAAACGTGTCTATTCAGTGGATATCTCAGAATTGGTCAGCTTAACCCTGGCACAGGCACCACCTTTAAAAGCTCCCTGGACACAGAGACAAGCACAGTCAGTCCAGAGCTTTTACATGGAGGTGCCAGTGTTGGACTGAGGTGCACAAAGTTAGAAAACATACATCACCAGGTTATAGTCCAACAGGTTTATTTAGAAGCACTAGCTTTCAGTGGGCTGCTCCTTCATCATGTAGCTGTGGAGCAGGACCATAAGACACAAAATTTATTGCAAAAGATTACAGTGTCACGCAACTGAAATGATATATTAAACAAACCGACAGCTACCTGATGAAGGAGCAGTGCTCTGAAAGCTAGTGTTTCCAAATAAACCTGTTGGACTATAACCTGGTGTTCTGTGATTTTTAACTTAATCCAGATCTTCCTTGCATTGGTGCCGCTCATGGGTTGATAGAGAAAACTCAGTGTCTTTTCTGGAGATCCTGCTGGATGGGATGGTTCCTCTTGTTGCAGGGCTAGTCCCACACCATGTCAGCCTGCTTCATAGGTGACAGCAGTCTCAGCCATCCAGTAGAAGGCACGGTACTGTCAACAATTTTCTCCACTCCACCATCTTCTTTCCCATACCTCACACTGTACTCCTCTATTATATCCAGTACCATGTACTATTCCTGCCAAACCTTATGCTCTAGCATTCTCACTGTTTCCTGCATCATCTTCCCTACTCGCCTAACCCAAACCCCAACACTACTAACCCTCCGTGCCCTCTATGCTGCCTACTCACTCATTTGGTGCACCTACATCGACAGTAATATCTGTGCCTCCGATTTTCATCACCTTTAAAACCTGCCTTTCTCTCATTTCAGGAGGAGAACAGCCCACAGTAAGGCAGAAACAGTAAAGCGAGGTGATATGTTTTCTGTCATTTGACTCCTCAAACCATTTTGAGGAGGGTATCCAGACTCTGACTGCCCTGAGCAGGCTCCTGAGTGATACCAGAGTCTGTCCTTGGCATACCGTGCTGAGATACCTGAGCAAAGGCTATTCCTCGTGACTCAACTCAGGCTTGCAGACAACTGGGGCAAGTTTCCTGATTATGTGTTAGCGCCAGACAGACATAGCAGTAAAGTAATGACATGAGGCTGGCAGCTCTGGATGAGGGACAAAGAACAAAAAGGAATGGCAACACACGTGTAGGTTACTGCTTCAACCAGATAGCTCAGAGAGACTGAGAGCTATGACAGACAGCAGGGAGATGCAGCCTGATCCAACATATGAGCTGTCGCTATCAGAGAGTTGAGCAAATAATAATTAGCAATAAGGAGGTAATGTGCTCAGCAGAGGTAAGCAATGAACTTGGAATGTCATTGCTATAACTACAGGTGAAGGAAGGAGAGAGGATAGTCAGCTGTCAAAGAATAGAATAACAGAAGGCAGACTGACCTTCTGACTGTCTGCCTGCATCTGTGTGAAATTAAGCAGTTAGTGCACAGGGTGGTTCTTGAACCTCGCACCTAACTGATCTGTGAACATAACATAGCTGTCAGTCAACAATTGGGCAATTGTTTGACAAATTCCAAGTTTTGAGTCATTGACACTGAGAGTAAACCTTCAAACCAGATGATGTTTAGGCAATCAATTGAAATAACTGGCAACTCATAGTCCTCAAACTTACATTAAAACTCTTACATTAAAACTCTTGAACGTTCAAGCATAAATTTTCTTCTTTAAACATGAAACAATTTTCAATACTATTTTTTTTAAACTTTCTCTTCAATGTTTAAAGTGCAACAGATTTAGACAGTTTGACAGCTTGGTAGTTCTGCAGACTTATCAGACTTTGACATATCCCAATACTTGCTCCAAAGATCCTAAAAGGGCACCTGACCTCTCCAAAAAGCTGCCTGAATCTTCAAAGTAACACCAAGAGATTTAAACCTGTTGCTCAAATTTATAAATCTAATGAGTCATCTTTTAGAAACCTCAGTGATGAAGACTTCTCCTGAATGAAAGCAACTGCATTTTTGAAACAGGCCCCTGCCTCCCTGATAAATATATCTGTCATATATATTGTGTTCCCAATTCTGTCTTGTTGGGTGTTGAATGTTGGGTGCGATCTGCTGACTTGGGGCTCCAATGGCTTCATGAAAATCTGGGCAATTATGAATCTATTTCCAGTGTGTTGCCTATGTTGTTGAGTTGCAACCTCGCCATTTCTCTTTCGGGTCTGATTCATTGCTACATCTCTCAATGACCTTATTCATACTGAGGTAGGATTTCATCAAATTATCAAACCACAGAGGTATGCAGTATGTATGGACATGATTTGGCCTAGCATGCCTACACCGTCTCTTTGGTAGACCTAACCAATTATTTTCACTTCCCAACTCTGTCCCCATCATCCTCCAATTATTCCTGCATCAAGTATTTATCTAATTCTCTTTGAATTCTGCTGTTGAGTCTGTTTTCCACTGACTTATTATGCAGTTCATTCCACACCAAACCTAATGCAATGGAAAAGTCTCCTATAATCATCTGATTCTTTTACCAGTTACCTGCAAGGGCAGCACAGTGGCTCAGTGGTTAGCACTGCTGCCTCACAGTACCAGGGACCCAGGTTTGATTCCAGCCTCGGGTGACTGTCTGTGTGGAGTTTGCATATTCTCACTGTGTCTGTGTGTGTTTCCCCTGAGTGCTCCGGTTTCCTCCCACAGTGCAAAGATGTGCAGGTTAGGTAGATTGGCCATGCTAAATTGCTTATTGTGTTCAGGGATGTGTAGGCTTAGGTGCATTAGTCAGGGAAAATGTAGAGTAATAGAGTAGGGGAATGGGTCTGGGTGGGTTATTCTTCGGAGGGTTGGTGTGAACTTGTTGGGCCAAATGGCCTGTTTCCACACTGTAGGGATTCTATGAACTTGTGTGGCATGGTTTCCATGTCATCTGCCATGCCAAAACTCATAAGTTACTTCAACAAAAGTTTTGATGGTTTTCGACCATAAACAAACTCTCATCTTAACCTTCATTCTCCGAGATACCATTCCAGATTGTCCCTCTCTCTGTCTGTCTGTCTCTCCCTCCTGTAGTTACAGAAATTGGTCTGAGTTAACTGAACTAAATTGCAGGGACACAGTCCTTGATCTTGTGATGTTTCTCCAATGATGTGAATTTAACTGGATGAGAACTGAAGTTTTATTGGCCACTGTGTATTGTGACATTAACAGATTCAGAAACCAATTGTATTTTCACTCACAACACTGAACAGAAGAAACCTTCCAAAACACATCTGTACTGCCACCATGCATGGCAGGAGATTATTGTTCTTTTCACGGTTGGTGCGAGGGCAGAAGGCAGGATTCACTAAAGTGTCCAAGTTAGAGACGTTTTCTCCTAAGGAATGAGCCTGTCCTGCTACACTCTAGATCCTAAACAGGGTCAGTGGAGAAAAGAAAAAAAGAAGAGAAAACAAGATGGCTGCGTATCACTTTTAAAATGTCATTGGATGAAACCTGTCATTGGTGGGGAGTCAGTATCATAAAATGGCTATAACATAGAAGAAGGCCATTTGACACATTGTGTTCTTATTGGTTTTCTGCAGACTCCTCAGATACTGAAGTAGCTTATGTTCAAATGCAATAAGACCTGAACAAAGTACAGACTTGGGCTGAAAAGTGGCAAGTAACATTTGCCTCTACACAGAAGAACTAAGAGACCTCGGAGTGCAGGTTCATAGCTCCTTGAAAGTTAAGTCACAGGTAGATAGAGTAGTGAAGAAGGCGTTTGGTATGCTTTCTTTTATTGGTCAGAGCATTTAGTACAGAAGTTGGGAGGTCATGTTGCAGCTGTAAAGGACATTAGTTAGGCCATTTTTGGGCAATTCTGGTCTCCCTCCTTTCAGTAGGAGGTTGTGAAACTTGAAAGGGTTTAGAAAAGATTTACAAGGATGTTGTCAGGGTTAGAGGGCTTGAGCTATCGGGAGAGGCTGAATAGGCTGGAGTTGTTTTCTCTGGAGCATCGGAGGCTGAGGGGTGACCTTATAGAGGTTTATAAAATCATGAGAGGCATGGATATGATGAATAGACTAGGTGAAAGTGGGTACTGCAGATCTGGAGTTTAGAGTCAAGATTAGAGTTGTGCTGGAAAAGCACAGCAGGTTAGGCAGCATCTGAGGAGCAGAAAATTCGACGTCGATTTCCCTGCTCCTCGGATGCTGCCTGACCTGCTGTGCTTTTCCAGCACCACTCTAATCCTGAGTAGACAAGATCTTTTTCTTTGGGGTTTGGGAGTCCAGAACTCGAGGGCATAGGTTTAAGGTGAAAGGGAAAATATTTAAAATGGACCCAAGGGGCAACATTTTCCTGCAGAGGTTGTTGTGTGCATGGAATAAGCAACCAGAAGAAGTGGTGGAGGTTGGTACAATTAGAACATTTAAAAGGCATCTGGATGGGTATATGAATAGGAAGGGTTTAGGTAATATGGCCTAAGTGCTGGCAAATGGGACTAGATTATGTTGAGTTTTGTGGTTGGTATGGTTGAGTTAAATTTTCTGTGCTGTGCATCTCTATGACACTATGATTCTAAATGCCAGGCAATGACGATGTCCAGTAAGGTACAATCTAACCACTGTTTGCTGACATGCAGTGGTATTACATTTACTGACTCTCCACTGTGAACATCCTGGGGGGCTTACCATTGATCAGAAACTCAACTCGATTCACCACATAAACACAGTGGTTACAAGTATAGGTCAGAGTATAGGTTCAAGAGGGCAGCTCCAATGATGATGGATTGAATAATGCCTGACAAGGGAGGAGAAAAAAAAATGGCAAAGGGCCTCCGAAGCCCTCCTTGAATTTTGGCAGCCATGACATTAATGCCTGGGAGAAGCTTGATCTCAATTGATCAAATCATCCTCATCCAGCTGTATCACAACTTGTGTCTAAATGCCTTAACATTGAGGCAATGCAGTGGTGGAGAAGGAAATCAGAGGAATTAAGTCTTCTTGAAATTCTGGATCCAACTGTCCTTAAATCCAGCCAGCATCTCTCATCTCCCTTTCTCTTTGACCTCCTCTGACTCCGCAATCTTCCAGTAGCTCCATTCCACCAGTTATTGCCTCTTGGTTATTCCACCATATTAAGGGCATTAAGCCATAAAGCCATGGAGTAGCAGATTGAGTTTAACCTAGATAAATGTGAGCTGCTGCATCTTGAAAAGGCAAATCAGGTCAGGCCTTATACATTTCATGATAGGGTCCTGGGGAGTTGCCGAACACAGAGACCTTGGAGTGCAGATTTGTAGTTGCTTGAAAGTGGGGTCGCAGGTAGATAAGATAGTGAAGAAGGCATTTGGTACGCTTTCCTTTATTGGTCATTGCTTTGAGGATAAGAGTTAGGAAGTCGTGATGCAACTCTGTAGCCATTGGTTAAACCATTTTTGGAATACTGTATTTAATTCTGCTCTCCCTGCTATAGGAAAGATGAAATTTGAAAGAGTTCAGAAAAAAGTTTACTGGGATGGTGCCAGGGTTGGTGTGGGGTTTGAGCTACTGGAAGAAGTTGAATAGGCTGGAGCTGTTTTCCCTGGAGCCTCAGAGGCTGAGGGGTGACCTTATAGAGGTTTATGAATTCATGAGGGGCATGGATAGGGTGAATAGGAAAGGTATTTTCCTCCGTGTAAGGGAGTCCAAAACTAGACTTAAGATGAGAGGGAAAGATATAAAAGGGACCTAAGGGGAAACCTTTTCACATAGAGTGAGGTGCATTTATGGCATGAGCTGCCAGAGGAAGTAATGGAGGTTGGTACAATTACAACATTTAGGATGGGTACATGAATAGGAAGGGTTTAGAGGGATATGGGTCAAATATTGGCAAAGGGGACTAGATTGACTTGGGATGTGTGGTTGGTGTGGATGACTTGGACCGAAGATGTTTTACAACTCTCTGACTCGACATAGGAACAGGGATAGGCCATTAGGCAGCTGACCCGACACTCCTCACTGACACTGTCCTGCACTGTTCCAGCATTGCTAACCAGCACTGAGGTATTCCCTCCCCAAAGCAGAGAAGAATTGGTGAGGGAGAAATCAATTGCAAAAAGAGAGGGAGGCAGGAGCATGGGTTGCCAGGAGGTAAGTTTCCCACTTAAAAGGGACTTACCTCAAGAGTCAAGCCTCCGCCTTTGTCGGCAGCTGCGAGGACAGAGGCTGCCGAGAAGGTAAATTACTGCTTTAAAAACTTACCTCGTGAATAGGCAGAGCGCACGCTGAACAGGTGTGGACATGAGACTGCTGAGTAAGTGAAGTAACATATTTGGGAGGTTGCGTTACCTGAAACACTACTTAGGTAGTGTCTCCCACCCATCCTCCTCCTCAAATCAAAAAAAAGGGTTCTCTGCACCGGATTGGTAAGGTTTTTAAAATTTTTATTATTATTAGTCTCTTTGGGAACTTAGACGAGTGCGAATGTTGTTTAGGACAGTTAAATCTTCCTCCTGCAAAATGTGAGAGAGAAGGGTCACCACTAGTGTTCCTGCTGCAGGAAGTGCACCCAACTCCAGCTCCTCAAAAACAGCATTAGGGAACTAGAGCTGGAGCTGGATGAACTTTGGATCATTCTGGAAGCAGACGGGATTACTGAGAGGAGTTACAGGGAGGTAGCCACACCTTAGGTACAAGAAAAAGGCAGATGGGTTACAGTCAGGAGACGAAAAGAGAACCGGCAGACTGTGCAGGGAACCCCTGTGGCCATTCCCCTCAGTGACAAGTATGCTGTTTTGGATACTATTAGCAGGGACAACTTACCAGAGGTAAGCCATGGGGCCCAGGTCTCTGGTGCAGTGTCTGTCCCTGTTGCTTAGAAGGGAAGGGGGAGATGAGCAGAGCAGTAGTCATTGGGGACTCCATAGTTAGGGGGACAGACAAAGGTTCTGTGGGAACGAGAGAGACTCATGGTTGGTGTGTTGCCTCCAAGGTGCCAGGTTTTGTGATGTCTCGGATCGTATTATCAGGATTCTTGAGGGGAATGGAGAGCAGCCCCAAGTCGTGGTCCACATATGGACCAATGACTTAGATAGGAAAAGGGATAGGGATTTAAGGTAGAGATTCAGGGAGCTAGGATGGAAGCTTGAAGCTATAACAAACAGAGTTGTTGTCTTTGGTTTGTTGCCTGTGTCATGTGCTAGCAAGGCGAGGAATAGGGAGAGAGAGGAGTTGAACACATGGCTGCAGGGATGGTGCAGGAGGGACCGTTTCAGACACCTGGATAACTGGGGCTCATTCTGAGGTAAGTGGGAGCTCTACAAACGGGATGGTCTACACCTGAACCAGAGGGGTACCAATATCCTGCAGGAAATATTTGCTAAGACTGTTCAGGAGGGTTTAAACTGATTCAGATGGGGATGGGAACCTAAATTGTAGTTCCAGTGTCCAGGAGGTTGAGAGTAGCGTGGTCAGAAATATGGTTTCAAGGTCACAAGAGTTCACGGCAAGCAGGAAGGTGGCTTGAAGTGTGTCTACTTCAATGCCAAGAGCATCCAGAATAAGGTGGGTGGACTTGCAGCATGGGTTGGTGTCTGGAACTTTGATGTTGCAGCCATTTCAGAGACATGGATAGAACAGGGTCAGGATTAGTTGTTTCAGGTTCTGGGATCTAGATGTTTCAGTAAGAATAGAGAAGATGGTAAAAGAGAGGGAGGTGTGACATTGTTAGTCAAGGACAGTATTAGGGTGGCAGAGTGGACGTTTAAGGACTTGTCCACTGAGGTATTATGGGCTGAGAATAGAAACAGGAAGGTGTGGGTGTAGGGAGTTTTCTATAGGCCTCCAAATAGTTCCAGAGATGTGGAAGAAAGGATTGCAAAGATGATTCTGGATAGGAGTGAGATTAACAGGGTAGTTGTGAAGGGGTTCTTTAACTTTCCAAATATTGACTGGAAATACTATTGTTTGAGTAATTTAGATGGATCAGTTTTTGTCCAATGTGTGCAGGAGGGTTTCCTAACACAGTATATAGATAGGCCAACAAGAGGCAAAACCACATTGGACTTGGTATTTGGTAATGAACCAGGCTGGATGTTGGATTTGGAGGTAGGTGAGCACTTGGTGATGGTGACCACAATGTTTACTTTAGTGATGGAAAGGGATTAGGTATATATCACAGGGCAAGAGTTATAGCTGGGGGAAAGACAATTATAATGCAATTAGGCAAGATTTAGGATGCATAGGATGGGGAAGGAAACTGCAAGGGAGGGCACAAGTAAATTGTCGAACATATTCAAGGAAAAGTTACTGAGTTTCCTTGAAAAGTATGTACCTATCAGGCAGGGAGGAAGTGGTCGAGTGAGGGAGCTGTCGTTTACTAAGGAAGTTGAATCTCTTGTCAAGAGGAAGAAGAAGGCTTATGTTAGGAAGAGACATGAAGGCTCAGTTAGGGTGCTTAAGAGTTACAAGTTATCCAGAAAAGATCTAAAGAGAGAACTAAGAAGAGCCAGGAGAGAAGACATTGGCAGATAGGATCAAGGAAAACCTAAAGCTTTCTATAGATATATCAAGAATTAAAAAAAAGACTAAAGTAAGATTCGGACCAATCAAGGACAGGAGTAGGAGGTTGTGCGTGGAGTCCGAGGAAATAGGAAAAGCACTAAATGAATATTTTTTGTCGGTATTCACAATGGAAAAAAAATGGTATTGAGGAGAATACTGAGATACAGGCTGCTAGACTGGATGGGATTGGAGTACACAAGGAGGATATGTTAGCAATTCTGGAAAGTGTGAAAATAGGTAAGTCCCCTGGGCCAGATGGGATTTATCCCAGGATTCTCTGGGAAGCCAGGGCAGAGATTGCAGAGCCTTTGGCTTTCATCTTTGTGTCATCATTGTCTGCAGGAATAGTGTGAGAAAACTGGAGGATAGCAAGTGCTGTTCTATTGTTCAAGAAGGGAGTGGAGACAACCTTGGAAATTAGAGACCAGCGAGCCTTACTTTGGTTGTGGGTAAAGTATTGGAAAGGGTTATAAGAGTTGGGATTTATAATCATCTAGAAAGAAATGAGTTGATTAGGAATAGTCAACGTGGTTTTGTGAAGGGTAGGTCATGCCTCACAAACCTTATTGAATTCTTTGAGAAGGTGACAAAACAGGTGGATGAGGGTAAAGCAGTTGATGTGGTGTATGTGGATTTCAGTAAAGCATTTGATAAGGTTCTACATGGTAGGCCATTGCACAAAATATGGAGGCATGGTACAAAAGAACATAACTTTAAATTGAGGGGTGGTAGATATTGGACAGATATCCGAGTGGTTTATTTATTCAGAGAGTATTAGGGGTGTGGAATGCCCTGCCTACAACAGTAGTACATTCGACAACTTTAAGGACATTTAAATGGTTATTGGATAAACATATGGATGAAAATGGAATAGTGTAGGATCAATAAGCTTCAGATTGGTTCAACAGGTCGGTGCAACATCGAGGGCCGAACGGCCTGTACTGTGCTATAATGTTCTATGTTCTAAGAATGAGCTGACTGGAGGTTCATGAGACCATCCCTTGGCTCTAATGCACTGCAGGGACACAGAATCACTCCTTGTGAGAAATCCCAGCCTTGACAGGGTAGATGCTGAGAGGTTGCTTCCCCTTGTGGGACAGTCTTGGATCAGAGGGCATACTCTTAGAATAAGTAGGCACACATTTCAAACAGGGATGAGGAGGAACTTGTTTTATCTCAGAGGGTAATCAATTTGTGGAATTCTTTCCCACCATGAGACCACAAGCTGTGGTTATTCCAAGCTAGTTCAAAAAGTGACCATGACTGAACGTAAGAGGAAATAAAATAGAAAAAAATCAACTGGACTCCTCTTCTATCTGCTATTAGATTCTGACATACATACAATTCAAATTCTGGGCATGTACAATATCCAAAGTGAATGAAACTCATCTTAATTTCATTAGGCACAGTCACAAATTCTGATCAGCTCCTTATGAGAGGAGGCCTGCAATTTTATCAAAACTTACCATAATTTATTGGACTAATTTGCATATCAGTCACGTTCAGGCTTGTGTATTAATAACAAATCTGTGAACCCTGAGAACCGTGATGAGCTTAATGCTGTTAGGTGTGAAATTATACAATTTCGTCAATGAGTGTAAATCGAAACAGCATCATAATTCCCATTAACTTCAAAAGTTTTCTTTCTAGCATTTTAACATTGTAACAGAAGAAAACCATTCAGCTCCTCCAGTCTGTTCCATCATTCAATTAGGTCATGGTTGATCTGTATCTTAAATTCATTTCCACGCCTTCAATTCCATTATATTTGATTCCCTACTATTTCTTTTCCAAGCAAAAACCTATCAATGTTGTGTTGAATATTTCCATTGATATAACCTCAGAAGCTTTCTGAGGCGGAGAGCTTTTCCAAACATTCATTCAGGGGATGTTGGCAATAGTGGCCAGGCCAGCATTTACTGCTCACTCCTTATGAGCCTTGGACAGGTGGTACTGAGCTGCCTTCTTGAACTCGGTGCAAGGACACTCAAAATGCCTTTAGGAAGCAAGTTCCAGGAAGGAAAATCCTATTTACCTGCTACCTTGCCCTGAACTCCACCCTCACTCCAGCATCCTCACCTCACATTTCCCTTGTATGCTTACCCTTTCCCAGGATCTGCCAAAGTGGCTCTTATGCCAAGGGCACTAATCGTCAAATCATGCTCACCAATTCACAGAATCACAGAATCCCTACACTGTGGAAGAAGGCCACTCAGCCCATCAAATCTACACTGATCCTCTGAAGAGCATCCTACATTTCCAATGATTAATCCACCAAGGCTGCACATTGCTGGACACTATGAGTTGGTCAATAGAGTCAGGTTCCTGGGAGTGACAATCACCAACAATCTATCCTGGGCCACCCACACATTGATGCAATAGTAAGAAGGCTCAGCCCCCAATGTCTCTTCTTCCTCAGGAAGCTGTGGCAATTTGACATGTCTAAAAGGACTCTCACCAACTTTTACTGATGCACCATAGAGAGCGTTCCATCTGGATGCATCATGACTTGGTATGGTAACTGCTCTGCCCAGGACCGTAAGAAACTACAGACAGTTGTGAACACAGCCCAGGCCCTCACACCGGCCAACCTTCCATCCATTGACTCCATTTACACTTCCCGCCACCTCAGGAAGTCAGTTAATATCATCAAAGACCCCTCCTGCCCTGGTTATAATCTCTTTCAACTCCTTGCATCAGGCAGAAGATACAAAAGCTTAAATACGTCTACCAACAGGTTCAAGAACACCTTCTTCCCTGCTGTTATTAGACTTTGAAATGGACCTTTCAAATTTCAAATTTAAAGTTGGTCTTGCTTTTTGTGCAGCCATAACTTTGTATACCTCACTCTGCTCATTCACCCTATGATCATCAAATTTTTTCATCTGCGTGTACTGCATACAAAACAACCTTTTCACTGTGCCTAGGTACACATGACAACCATAAATCAAATCAGCATGGCCAATCTGCCCAACCTGCAAATCTTTGGACTGTAATCGAACCCAGGTCCCTGGCACTGTGAGGCAGCAATGATACACATTGAGCCACAGTGGCTTGGGAGGTGCCTGCTTCCAGTATTGAATATATCTGAAGCCCAGACACACTGATGGACCCAGCCACAGGTGAGTGAAGGGAGATGGGCAGGAAAAATCAAAGCAAAGTTTGACTCAAAGTCAACTACCTCATAGAGTCATAGAATCATGGAGATGTACTCTGTTAGAATGTTATAGGTTTCTATGAGAACCCCTCGCACCACACACCCCCCCACCCCGACCACCACCAATCCTTCCAAACTCTCATGAATACATTCCTAACCAACTCAATCTCCTCCTATGTCAGTCCTGCCATCCCAGAAATCAATTCAGTAAACTTTTGCCATACTCCCTCAATAATAAGAACATCCTTTCTCAGATAAAAAAGAGCAATACTGCACATGATGCTTCAGGCAGGAGCTCGCTAATGCCCTTCAGTAGACAGTAAGGAAGGCAAATGGAATTATGGTCTGTATTTTAAAGGGAATGGAGTATTAAAAAAAGGCTTTGCTGAAACTACACAATAGGTGTGAAAATAGGGTGCACTCGGCAGACAACAGGTGGAATACTGTGATCAGTTTTGAGCCCCTTATTTGAAGAAAGACAGAGCAGGATTGGAGGCAGTCTTAGAGAAGGGTCACTAGGCTGATACTAAGTATGGAGGGACTGTTTAATGAGGAGAGGTTGAGTAGGGTGGACCTATCTAATTTGAATATAGAAGATGAGAGGTGACCTGACTGAAAGAGACATGATTCTTGACAGAACAGATGGAAATAGATTGTTTCTCTTTGTAGGAGAGTCAAGGACCAGATGGCATCATCTCAGAGTAAGGGGTCGCACTTATAAGACAAAGATGAGGAAGGATTTCTTCTCTCAGTGGGGAGTGAATCTGTGGAGTTCTTGGCTGCAGAGGGCTGCTGAGGCTGGGTCATTAAAGATATTCAAATATGAGATAGACAGATATTTAATCAGGAAGGGAATGAGGATTGTGGGATTAGGAAAGTGAAGTTGAAGATTATCAGTTCAGCCATCATCTCATTGAATGGTCGAGTAGACTCACTGGGCGAAATGGCTAACTTACAGTCATAGAGTCATAGAGATGTACAGCACGGAAAAAGACCCTTCGGTCCAACTTGTCCATGCCTACCAGATATCGTAACCTAATCTAGTCCCACCTACCAGCAACTGGCCCATATCCCTCCAAACTCTTCCTATTCATATATCCATCCAGATGCCCCTTAAATGTTGCAATTATACCAGCCTCCATCACACCCTCTACGTGAAAAAGTTGCCCCTTAGGTCTCTTTTATATCTTGCGCCCCTCACCCTAAACCTATGCCATCTAGTTCTGGACTCCCCCACTCCAGGGAAAAGACTTTGTCTATTTATCCTATCCATGTTCCCTCATGATTTTATAAACCTCTATAAGGTCACCCGTCAGCCTCCGACGCTCCAGGAAAAAACAGTCCGAGTCTATTTAACATCTCCCTATAGCTCAAACCCTCCAACCTAGGCAACATCCTTGTAAATCTTTTCTGAACCCTTTCAAGTTTCACAACATCCTTCCAATAGGAAGGAGACCAGAATTGCATGCAATATTCCAACAGTGTCCTAACCAATGTCCTGTACGGCCGCAACATGACCTCCCAATTCCTGCACTCAATACTCTGACCAATAAAGGAAAGCATACCAAATACCTTCTTCACTATCCTATCTACCTGTGACTCCACTTTCAAGGAGCTATGAACCTGCACTCCAAGGTCTCTTTGTTCAGCAACACTCCCTGGGACCTTGCCATTAAGTGTATAAGTCCTGCTAAGATTTGCTTTCCCAAAATGCAGCACCTCACATTTATCTGAATTAAAATCCTTCTGCCACTTCTCAGCCCATTGGCCCATCTGGTCCAGATCCTGTTGTAATCTGAGGTAACCCTCTTCGCTGTCCACTACACCTCCAATTTTGGTGTCATCCGCAAACTTACTAACTGTACCTCTTATGCTCATATCCAAATCATTTATGTAAATGACAAAAATTAGAGGACCCAGCACCGATCCTTGTGGCACTCCACTGGTCACAGGCCTCTAGTCGGAAAAACAACCCTCTACCACCACCCTCTGTCTTCTACGTTTGAGCCAGTTCTGTATTCAAATGGCTAGTTCTCCCTGTATTCCATGAGATCTAACCTTGCTAATCAGTCTCCCATGGGGAACCTTGTCGAACGCCTTACTGAAGTCCATATAGATCACATCTACTGCTCTGCCCTCATCAATCGTCTTTGTTACTTCTTCAAAAAACTCAATCAAGTTTGTGAGACATGATTTCCCACACACAAAGCCATGTTGACTATCCCTAATCAATGTATACTTGACTGTGATCTTTTACATACTAGTTCCAAGAAAGCACACAGTCTTTTAAAAAATTTCTGCCTAAACAATTTGCTCACAAACAATGGGAATCTTTGTCAAGTCCAGTATTATGAGCCCCATCCCTAATCGCACTGGATAAGGTTGAGGTGCGTGAATCAGTAAAAAAGCTGCCAAGCCACTACAGTCCACATGCAGTGTCAGTATAGCCCCAGTGCTCTTAGGTAAGGACTATTAATTTGGCATTCCAGATATCATCACACATTCACTTCCATTACTTTGAATGGGATAGAAAATCATTCAGTTCCTATAGTTAGAAACCATCAACCATTCAAGTCTGTAGAAGAAGAGGATCCAACTACTTGTGCTTGTTCCACATACCATTCAATATGATCATGGTTGATCTGTATCTTAACTCCATTACCATTAAGTGTATAAGTCCTGCTAAGATTTGCTTTCCCAAAATGCAGCACCTCGCATTTATCTGAATTAAACTCCATCTGCCAATCCTCATGCAATTGGTGCATCTGATCAAGATTCTGTTGTAATCTGAGGTAACCTTCTTTGCTGTCCACTACACCTCCAATTTTGGTGTCATCTGCAAACTTACTAACTATACCTTCTATGTTCACATCAAATCATTTATAGAACATAGAACGTTACAGCGCAGGACAGGCCCTTCGGCTCTCGATGTTGCGCCGACCTGTCATACCAATCTGAAGCCCATCTAACCTACACTATTCCATGTACATACATATGCTTGGCCAATGACAAATTAAATACACTTAAAGTTGGCGAATGTACTACCGTTGCAAGCAAAGCATTCGATACCCTTACTACTCTCTGAGTAAAGAAACTACCTCTGACATCTGTCCTATATATATCACCCCTCAATATAAAGCTATGCCCCTCATGTTCACCGTCACCATACTTGGAAAAAGGCTCTCCCTGTCCACCCTATCTAATTATCTTATATGTCCTATTAAGTCACCTCTCAACCTTCTTCTCTCCAACAAAAACAGCCTCAAGTCCTTCAGCCTTTCCTCGTAAGACCTCCCCTCCATATCATAAGACCATAAGACCATAAGACATAGGAGTCGAAGTAAGGCCATTCGGCCCATCGAGTCCACTCCGCCATTCAATCATGGCTGATGGGCATTTCAACTCCACTTACCGTAGCCCTTAATTCCTCGAGACAACAAGAATCTATCAATCTCTGCCTTTAAGACATTTAGCGTCCCGGCCTCCACTGCACTCTGCGGCAATGAATTCCACAGGCCCACCACACTCTGGCTGAAGAAATGTCTCCGCATTTCTGTTCTGAATTGACCCCCTCTAATTTTAAGGCTGTGTCCACGGGTCCTAGTCTCCTCACCTAACGGAAACAATTTCCTAGCGTCCACCCTTTCCAAGCGATGTATTATCTTGTATGTCTCTATTAAGTCTCCCCTTAATCTTCTAAACTCCAATGAATACAATCCCAGGATCCTCAGCCGTTCCTCATATGTTAGACCAACCATTCCAGGGATCATCCATGTGAATCTCCGCTGGACACGTTCCAGTGCCAGTATGTCCTTCCTGAGGTGTGGGGATCAAAACTGGACACAGTACTCCAAATGGGGCCTAACCAGAGCTTTATAAAGTCTCAGTAGCACAATGGTGCTTTTATATTCCAACCCTCTTGAGATAAGTGACAACATTGCATTCGCTTTCTTAATCACGGACTCAACCTGCATGTTGACCTTTAGAGAATCTTCGACTAGCACTCCCAGATCGCTTTGTACTTTGGCTTTACGAATTTTCTCACCGTTTAGAAAGTAGTCTATGCTTTTAATCTTTTTGCCAAAGTGCAAGACCTCATATTTGTTCACGTTGAATTCCATCATCCATTTCCTGGACCACTCTCCCAAACTGTCTAGATCCTTCTGTAGCCTCCCCACTTCCTCAGTACTACCTGCTGTCCACCTAACTTCGTATCATCCGCAAACTTCATTAGAATGCCCCCAGTCCCTTCATCCAGATCATTAATATATAATGCGAACAGCTGTGGCCCCAACACTGAACCCTGCGGGACACCGCTCGTCACCGGCTGCCATTCCGAAAAAGAACCTTTTATCCCAACTCTCTGCCTTCTGTCAGACAGCCCATCCTCAATCCATCCCAATAGCTCACCTCGAATACCATGGGCCCTCACCTTGCTCAGCAGCCTCCCGTGTGGCACCTTATCAAAGGCCTTTTGGAAGTCTAGATAGACCACATCCACTGGGTTTCCCTGGTCTAACCTACTTGTCACCTCTTCAAAGAATTCCAACAGGTTTGTCAGGCATGACCTCCCCTTACTAAATCCATGTTGACTTGTTCTAATCAGACTCTGCTCTTCTAAGAATTTAGAAACCTCATCCTTAATGATGGATTCTAGAATTTTACCAACAAATGAGGTTAGGCTAATTGGCCTATAATTTTCCATCTTTTGTCTTGATCCTTTCTTGAACAAGGGGGTTACAACAGCGATCTTCCAATCATCCGGGACTTTCCCTGACTCCAGTGACTCTTGAAAGATCTCAACCAATGCCTCCGCTATTTCCTCAGCTACCTCCCTCAGAACTCTAGGATATATCCCATCGGGGCCAGGAGATTTATCAATTTTAAGACTTTTTAGCTTTTCTAGCACTATCTCTTTTGTAATGGCAACCATACTCAACTCAGCCCCCTGACTCCCTTTAATTGTTGGGATATTACTCATGTCTTCCACTGTGAAAACTGACGCAAAGTACTTGTTAAGTTCTCCTGCTATTTCCTTATCTCCCATCACTAGCCTTCCAGTATCAGTTTGAAATGGCTCAATGTCTACTTTTGCCTGTCGTTTGTTTCTTATGCATTGAAAGAAACTTTTACTATCATTTCTAATATTACTGGCTAGCCTACCTTCATATTTGATCCTCTCTTTTCTTATTACTCTCTTTGTTATCCTCTGTTTGTTTTTGTAGCCTTCCCAATCTTCTGATTTCCCACTGCTCTTGGCTACTTTATAGGATCTCTCTTTTCCTTTGTCAGCCATGGCTGTCTAATCCCTCCCCGGATAATCTTTCTTTTCTTGGGGATGAACCTCTGTACAGTGTCCTCAATTATATCCACAAACTCCTGCCATTTTGCTCTACTGTCTTCCCCGCTAGCCTCTGCTTTCAGTCTATTTTAGTCAGTTCCTCTCTCATGCCCTCATAATTACCTTTATTTAACTGTAACACCATTACATCTGATTTTGCCTTCTCTCTTTCAAACTCCAGATGGAACTCTACCATATTATGATCGCTGCTTCCTAAGGGTTCCCTTATTTTAAGATCTTTTATAAAGTCTGGTTCATTGCAAAGCACTAGGTACAGAATAGCCTGCTCCCTTGTGGGCTCCATGATAAGCTGTTCCAAAAAGCCATCCTGTTCCCTTTCTTTGGATCCACTGGCAACATTATTTACTCAGTCCACCTGCATATTGAAGTCTCCCATGATCACTGTGACCTTGCCTTTCTGACATGCTTCTCTATTTCCCGGTACATGTTGCGTCCCTGGTTCCGACCACTATTAGGAGGTCTGAAAACAACTCCAATTATGGTGTTTTTGCCTTTGTGGTTCTTCAATACCACCCACATAGACTCCACATCATCTGACGCTATGTCATTCAATGCCATAGATTTAATTTTGTTCTTAACTAACAAGGCAACCCCACCCCCTCTGCCGACCTCCCTGTCTTTTTGATAAGTTGAAAATCCTTGGAGGTTTAACTGCCAGTCCTGACCACCCTGTAACCAAGTCTCTGTGATGCCTACCACATCATAATCATTCACTATGATCTGTGCCATTAGTTCATCTGCTTTGTTATGAATGCTACAAGCATTCAGGTAAAGTGCCTTAATGCTAACTTTCTTATCATTCGAGATATAGAAGTCATTTGATGTCCTAAGTTATCCTTGCTTTTTTCTGCATTCCCAGTCTGCCTCAATTTTAAATCCGCCTGGACACATGCTATCCAGCTGCTTATCTTTCCATTTAACGCCATACTTCCTGTCGCTTTCACTTTCTCTTCCCCCCAACTCAGAACATCCTAGTAAATCTCCACTGCACCCTTTCCAAAGCTTCCACATCCTTCTTATAATGCGGTGACCAGAACTGTACACAATACTCCCAGTGCGGCCGCACAAGGTTTTGTACAGCTGCAGCATAACCTCATGTTTCCAGAACTCGATCCCTCTATTAATAAAAGCTAAAACACTGTATGCCTTCTTAACAACCCTGTCAACCCGGGTAGCAACCTTCAAGGATCAGTGTACCTGGACACCGAGATCTCTCTGCTCATCTTCACCACCAAGAATCTTACCATTAGCCCAGTACTTTGCATTCCGGTTATTCCGACCAAAGTGAATCACCTCACACTTGTCCGCATTAAACTCCATTTTCCACCTCTCAGCCCAGCTCTGCAGCTTATCTATGTCTCACTGTAACCTACAACATCCTTCGTCACTATCCACAATTCCACCGACCTTAGTGTCGTCTGCAAATTTACTAACCCACCCTTCTACGCCCTCATCCAGGTCGTTTATAAAAATGACAAACAGCAGTGGACCCAACACCAACCCTTGTGGTAGACCACTGGTAACTGGACTCCAGGATGAACATTTCCCATCAACCACCACCCTCTGTCTTCTTTCAGCAAGCCCATTACTGATCCAAACTGCTATTTCTCACACAATCCCAATTCTCCGCATTTTGTGCAATAGCCTACTGTGGGGAACTTTATCGAACGCCTTGCTGAAGTCCATATACACTATATCAGCCGGTTTACTCTCATCTACCTGTTTGGTCACATTCTCAAAGAACTAAATAATGACCCAGCAGTGATCCTTGTGGCACTCTACTGGTCACAGGCCTCTGGTCTGAAAAAAACAACTTCTGCTACTAAGACTCATGGTCTCTGGTGCAGTGCAGCAGCAGTGCTAACCACTGTGCCACTGTGCTGCCTGCTCCAGAGGTGTGCCAATATGTATCTGTAACCTCAGGTCCATCTGATCCTTTCAGCTTTTAGACTCATACCTTTATTGTGTCTCCACATTTTTCCAAACAAAATGTAACACTTTGTACTTGTGATTTAGAAATCCAAACCAGTTAGCTTCAACAGTCTAGCTAAAAGAACAAAGACAGTATATAAGAAAATGTAAATTGCATCTTTATGATTTTAAGGATAAATTAAATTGATTGTAGTTGGTTTGTACACTGCACACTGCTCCTTTATGCATTTTAGCAAAATAAACTGTCACTCGAAAACCCAGCCTGTCCTGCTGAATAGAATATAATAATCCATCCTTTTGCACTGAATGGCAATCATGAATACTTCAGTATCTGGTCGCATTTTATGAAAGCTGGGTCATTTTATCAATTATAGAGTCATACAACACAAGAACAGGCCCTTCAGTCCAACTTGTCCAAGTCAACTGTGTTTCCCAAAACTAAACTATTTCTCCTTGCCTACATTTAGCCCATATCACTCTAAACTTTTCCTATTCATGTACCTGTCCAAATGTCTTTTAAATGTTATAACTGTACCTGCATCTATCACATCCCCTGGCAGCTCCTTCCATATATAAACTACCCTCTGTGTGAAAAAGTTGCCCCTCAGGTCCCTTATAAATCTTTCTCCTCTCACCTTAAAACATACCCCCTCGTTTTGAACTCCCCTACCCAAAGTAAAAGATCTTTGCTGTTCACCTTATCTATACCCCTCAGAAATTAAACACATAAAAACCTTAAGAATTAGGGACAGGAATTGGCCATTCAGCCTCTCATGGCTGCTCTGTCATTTAATACAATCACAGCTGATCTCATCTAGGCCTCACCTCCACTTTCCTGCCACCTCTCCTTAACCCTTCAACCCTTTACTAATTAAAAATCTGTCTATCTCCTTCTGAAGTTAACTCAGCGTCCCTCCATCCAACACATTCGAGGGTAATGAGTTCCACAGATTTACGCTCCTTTCCAAGAAGTAATTTCTCTTCACCTCTGTTTGAAATCTGCTACCCCTTACCCTAAAACTATGACTTCTCATTCTAGATTGTCCCACAAGAGGAAATATCCTTTCTCCATCTACTTTTGTCAATCCCCTTGAACATCTCAATTAGATCTCCTCTCATTCGTCCAAACTTCAGAAAGTATAAGCTTCAATCTCTCTTCATAAGACAAACCTCTTAACTCTGGAATCCATCCAGTGAACTTCCTCTGAACAACCTCCAATACAACTACATCCCTCCTCAAGTAAAGGGACCAAAATTGTAAGCATTATCCAGGTTCAATCTCACTAATGCCTTGGACAGTTGCAGCAACACTGTTACTTTTTTATGATATTTCCTTAACATTCTAAAAGGGATACACTGTATAGTATTGTGCATCTGGTCCACTTTGGGGCTTGAGACCTAGCATTGAACACAGAAGTATTAATTTAGACAACTTTGAACAAGGGGCAGTTTTGGTGCTGTGAAAAAAATAGAAACTGGACTGAAGAGAAATTTGACAATGGAGATGGTGCTGGAGGGGTGTGTGGAAGGATGTGGGTAAGGACAGACATCTAGGGCCTTTGTGGACTGTCATATTGAGTGAGGTAATACAGCGACTTTTTTATTCACTGGCAATATGCTGCTTGATCAGATAGTCTGAATAATCATGGCTGCACATAACTGCCCTCAACCCTGACAAAACGGAGCTTCAAAACGTTAACATTCCTCCTAAACTCAATGCACATACATCAACACTGCCTAACATCAATGAAAGACACACAGTACTTAATAGAATTGTAATATTGTGGCTCATATTATTGTTATATTTTGTTTACAACATAAATACATGGACATCGCGGTAGATCACGATATTTAAGGTATACACTCTTGCCGGTTTATCAAGAAGGCCGGTGATAAGGTGCCGGTTAAAACAAAGCTTGCACATTGACTATAATGTATTTAACAACCTCAAATGTTTTAAGATGAGCCACAATTTGGAAGGAATAGGGGAATTCCCAATAGACGTTTTTGGAAAGCGATTATGATGTCAATTTTAAAGGGAAGAGTGCTAATTCCTGAGCAATAAGAGACATGTCCGTCATTAAGCACTGGGTCACAAATACTTATTGAAAAAGAAGATTGCTTCAGTATTACTAAGCAATGATAGAATGGGATAAATTCTAAGAGAGAATAAACATGGAGTCTAGATGGACCTCGTGTTTCTCCAGGATTTTTAAACAATTTCGTAGTGAGGCATTGTGGGAGACACAGTGAAGCAATTAACCTGAAATATTCTCACTTGCAACTAATGCCATTAATGTGTGACAAGTGATAGAAAATAGTTATTTTGGAATTTGGACTCCTCTGGGCACTCAGTCATTAATCCGTGCTGTGGTCCTTCCTGCTGGAACTATTTACCCCTCAAACTCCAAAGTTTAAATGCCACAATCATATAAAATAGGTCATCACCCTACCAGAGATGTGTGGCCATCTTACATAGATCATGAAACAGCACAGGAACAGGCCCTTCAGCTCACCATGTCTGTGCCAACCATGATGCCAGTCTAAACTAATCCTGTCAACCGGCACATAGTCTATATCTTTGAGTCCCTGCCCCTTTGTGCGTCTATCTAAATGCTGTTAAATGTCATTATCGTGTCTGCTGCTACTACTTCCTCTGGAAGTGCATTCCAAGCACCTACCATACTCTGTGAAAAAAATTGCCTTTAAGCTTTTCCCCTCTCACCTTAAACCTTAAACCTTAAACCTCTAGTAATAGACATTTCCATCCTTAGAAAAAGACTCCAACTATCCAATCTATCCATGCCTCTCACAATTTTATATACTTCTATAAGGTCATCCTTCAGCCTCCTAACCCCTAATGAATACAATCCAAGTTTATCCGAACTTTCCTTATTGCTAATACACTCCAATCCAGGCAAGATCTTGGTAAACCACTTTTGTACCATCTCCAAGGCCTCAATATCATACCTATAGTGTGGTGAGCAGAACCGCACACATTAGTTCAAATACAACCAAACTAAAGTTTAACGCAACTTCATCAAAAGTTAGTAAATACATGTCAAAGAGGGTTCATAGTGATTTGGGTTTGGAATCAAGCACTGGTGTTAATTACTCTGATTTACGCAAAATGGCTGAACCGCCTTAAAGGTCTTAATGGGATTCATGACAGTTTCTTTTTTCCTTCCTGGGATGTATACACTTTGGAAAGTCTAACAATGGTTGCCCATCCCTAACTGGTAAAACTGAATGTCTTGCTCAGCCATTTCGAGGACAATTAAGAGTCAAACATATTTCTGTGGGTTTGGAGTCATATGTTTGCCAGACCAGGTAAGGACAGTAGACTTCCTTCCCTAATGGACATTAGTGGATCAGGTGGGTTGAATTAATGATTGTGACAGTATTTCCTTAAATATTTCTTTTGGGGAAATGGCACCGGTAACTGATCCAGCATTTATCATGTGTCCCTAGTTGCCCATGAGAAGGTGATAGTGAACACTTCGAACATCTGCAGACCTTTTGCTGTGGGTTTGTCTTCTGCAGTGTTTGGCATTTTATTACAGGATGTTTGCCTAGTGACACTGAAGCAGCGGCCTTATTCTCTAAGGGGCTTCATTCTTCCTTTTTATATACTTAAATAAGCTCTTGCTGACTGTTTTGGTTTTAAATAAACTTTTGCTGTCTTTCTTGATATTACTTGAAGTTTACCCACAAAGTTCATCTTCTTCCTTTTGTTTTGCTTGCCTTGTGGATTTTTTTTTAACCTTAACCAACCCTTTGTTTTATTACAAACCTTTGCCACTTTGTATGTTTCTTTTCAATTTGATGCTCATATTAGTTTCCTTGGGCTAATCATTGTTGGCTTATTCCCTTCTTGGAGTCCTTCATGCTTACTGGGATAATCTTTGCTATCTTCATAAATATCTGCCACTTTTCCTCAATTGTCCATGCAGCCAAACTCCTTTCTTCATCCAGATCAGCCAGCTCTGCTCTCATTCTTTTGTAATTACCCTCATTTAACCATAGCGCAGTGTTTCCTCCCAACCTTCTCTGCCACAAACTGAATGCTGAATTCTAACATGTTATGGTCACTAGAGGACTTTTTACCCAGGCAATATTTATTAAACCTATTTCATTACACACCACCAGATCCAAAATAACTTAATGTCTGGGTGGATCCACAACAAATTTTTCTAAGAGACTGTCCTGAATACAGTCTATGAATTCTTCCTTGTGTCTACCTCTATCAATCTGGCTATCCCAATCTACATGAAGATTAAAGTCACTTACGAATAATGTCATTCATTTTTTACCTGCCCTCATTGTCTCCTAATTTATTCATTGTCTGACTGAATATCTAATGTTCAGGAGCTAAGACCACTCCAACCAATGTTTTCCTCCACATGTTATTTCTTACCCCTACCTACATGGATTCTACAACTTCTAATTCATGATAATTTCTTACTACAGTACTAATTCCATCTCATACTAACAAAGCTATTCCACCACCCTTTTCCCTGTTCCTGTCCTTTTGAAAAGGAGCATACCTTTGAATATCTCATTCCACATTTCCTTATAACATATCTCCTTAATGGCTATTATGATCATACTCGTTAACTGATATTTGTGCTATTAATTCATTTATCTTGTCTCAAACACAATTACTTTCAAGTACAGAGCAGTTAATTTTGCCTTTGACCATTTCCCTCACATTTTGTGCAGACACGAAGCCAGGCAGCTGGTCATGGTTGTCAGCAGTGATCAATCAGAGGGGTAGGCATGTTGCTCTATGGCCCTAGGTCAATGATACATCTGGTCCATATGCCAGCAGTATACATGGCAAACAAACTGCATGCATTCCAACCAAATAGCTAAATCTCAAATCACACCTCACTAATCAGGCTAAGGAGGCAGCCTTCTCAGCGTTTCTGAGATTAGTCCAGCGTGGACTCATGATGACGACAAAGTTGGTGGAGGCAAGATGGCCCCAAAGAATGGCGACATGGTTTCAGTGATGGTGGAGTGGCTCTAGGCCATGGCTGAGCCTGAGTACCCGATAGTGGCATTCCGACTGACATTCTGGGCTCCTGAGTGTTTGCAGACAGATGGATGGACCTGGTGGCTTTGTTTTCTGGCAGCAAGGTCTCCTGGTGCAGGTGGTGGGGTGGGCATGGGGTGTGGGTGATCTGGACATTTCCTTTTCTTTTGACAGTTTTAAAAAAAATTCTGCTTCTATTTTTAATCCTGTCTTTTGTACCCTAAGACGGAGATGGACAATGTACACTTTTGTACACTTTTCACAGTACTCCTGTATTCCTGTACTCGAGTACACATGACATTAAAATCTAAATCGAAATCTAAGCATAGAACAATACAGCACAGGAACAAGCTCTTCAGCTCACATTGTAAGTCAAGGGCAGTGTCCACTATCAATACTTGTAAACATTTTGATTTGGAGGTGCCGTAGTTGGACTGAGACGTGCAAAGTTAAAAACCACGCAACATCAGGTTTTAGTCCAACTGGTTTATTTGGAAGCACTAGCTTTCAGAACGTTGCTCCTTCATCAGGTGGTTGTGGAATATAAGATCAAATCTTATTCCCCACAACCACCTGATGAAGGAGCAGTGCTCTGAAAGCTAGTGCTTCCAAATAAACCTGTTGGACTATAACCTGGTGTTGTGTGATTTTTAACTCTGCAAACATTTCATTTGTTTTTATGCTAAAAGTACACAGGGCTTGCGCTTGTGGATGTTTTCATTAACAGACCTCCACTATTAAAAGTAAAAAGAAACAAAGTTGTGAGCGACTTTGTCTAGGGTGAACATCAACTAGGATCTTAATAAATGGCAAAAGAGCCAACAACGAGAGCCATAGAATCATTGAGTCATAGAGATGTACAGTATGGAAACAGACCCTTCAGTCCAACCTGTCTATGCCGACCAGATATCCCAACCCAATCTAGTCCCGCCTGCCAGTACACGGCCCCCATATCCCTCCAAACCCTTCCTATTCATATACCCATCCAAATGCCTCTTAAATGTTGCAATTGTACCAGCCTCCACCACTTCCTCTGGCAGCTCATTCCATACACGTACCAGCCTCTGTGTGAAAAAGTTGCCCCTTAGGTCTCTTTTATATCTTTCCCTTCTCACCCTAAACCTATGCCCTCTAGTTCTGGACTCCCCCACCCCAGGGAAAAGACTTTACCTATTTACCCTATTCATGCCCCTCATAATTTTATTAACCTCTATAAGGTCACCCCTCAGCCTCCGACGCTCCAGGGCAAACAGCCCCAACCTGTTGAGAGAGAAACAAAAATGTTTTGAAGAAGTCAGTATTTAGGAGATGGAAATGCAATTCCTGAAAATGTGTTGAGAGCAGGTTCACTAGAGGCTTTTACGTGGGAATTGGTAGACAAATAAATCACAGGACTCGGGGATACATGGGACTAGTTGATTGCCATTGCAGACTGCTAGAATGGGGACTTCTTGAGTCTGTATTGTGACTATTTTCTCACACTAAAAATACCGACCCTCAACTTTCTGTTCTTGATGCCAATTGTAACATGCTTAAAATAAGGTTTCTAATAAGCAAGCACTTGTTGGATCACACTTATACCTTGTCACATTTTTCCTGTCATGCTTTTTTCTCACATTCTGAATGTTGTAAACAGCATTTCTTTGAAGTTACCGTAGAAAACATCAGTGACCTGCTGCGTTAAAGTTAAATTGTTCACATTTTCAAAAGAAGAAATTCGCTTCAGTTAACAGAGGCTGAAGATATCAGGCAGCATAGAGCAAAACATTGTACCTCACGTTTTAATCTGAATATGACTGTGAGATTAGCAACAAGGCCTGAATGTCACTGAATATAAAGTAGGGACATCTGGAGAATTTTGTTTTGATTTGTATTCCAGTCTTATCTACACGCAACCTGTCTTGCTGCCTCTGAATTGATTTGGGGAGTTATGAAACGCCTGATAAAATGATGAAAAGCCTTAACAACAAATCTCTGAAAATGTGACATTAAAGATCAGTGAGGCTTTTGTCCCATCTATCAAGCCTTCCTATCTGTTTTTTTTTCCCTTCTTTCATAGAAGAAGTCATTTTTAATCATCTCTCTGTGAACTTTGGCTGCTTCTATTAACAAAAGTAATGTCAGTCCCACGTATCATCACAGGTCTACAACAGCTTTTGGGATCAGGAGAGAATTTTTTAAAAAAGTCTTTAAGCAGTTTCCTCATATGTATGGCTCTGCCTACTGTAATGAGATATATATGAGATCATATCGACATTAAACATGAGATTTCTTTCAGATAATTCATGATTTCACTGTATGAAAATACAACCCTAGGGGCCAAATGGCCTCTTCCTTGTTAGGGATGGGCAATACAACATGACAAGTGGAATCAGACACTTTGGAGAGGTGTGGTATAAGGATCAAGTCTGACTGTCTGATATGCAAATATAACTCTGTATATATCAGCACAGAGGTGTTGCAGCTTCGCATGATCCCTCTCAGGGAAATGAAACAGAAGCGAGATTTCTTCAGTAAAGTTTTCCTTGCATTGACCTTTAGAGAATCATAGAGCTGTACAGCACGGAAACAGACCTTTTAGTTCAACGCATCCATGCCAGCCAGGTATCCTAAATTAATCTATTCCCATTTGCTAGCATTTGGCCCATAAACCTCTAAACACTTCCTATTCAGATACCCATCCAGATGCCTTTTGAATGTTGTAATTGTACCAGCCTTCCTTACCTCCTCTGGCAGCTCATTCCACACATGCACCAGCCTCTGCATGAGACAGTTGCCTCTTAGGTCCCCTCTAAATCTTTTCCCTCTCAATTTAAACCTGTGCCCTATAATTTTGGACTCCCCTACCCTGGGAAACAGACCTTGTCTATTCATCCTATCAACACCCCTCTTGATTTGTAAACCTCTATAAAGTTACCTTTCAGTATCGCCAGTCCAGGGAAAATAGTCCCAGCATTTTCACCATTGTACAAGGCCAAGAATATGATAGTGGGGGGGTGGGGGGGGTGGGGGGGGGAGTAGTTTACAGACTAATTAGAATGATTGCACTGTCTCCCACTTGGCAATGGAAACCATTAAGGCAGGTTCAAGGGAATGAACGGCCACTTGTATCTTCCTGTTTTCTGTAATCCTGCAAGATGAATGAGATAGCTGAGATTTACCCAAAAACTAGTTCCACATTATTGTTCCTTGCACTTGTATCTGTTGCACTGTCAAGATCCTCTCTGCAGCAGGTCTCAATGAATGTAAACTACACTCTAGCCCTGGAAGGAATTCTGTAGCTACAGGGAGGATATTATTTTCTCTGAAACACACCAGGCAGACTGCATTGCAGCCATTGCAATCAGAATTGTCCCTCTGCTTAAACACATCCATGGGCTCAGACTCACAGAAAACCCTTGACTTGTATCCAATCAAAATGGGGAAAGTTCATTTCATAACTATATCGAAATACAGGACTGTCATCGACTTACTGTTAGAAAATAGCCATGCACCTGTGATTAAGGAAAACACAAAAAGACCAGTCAACATCAAGCATTTATAAAGGATATTTAAAACTGGTCTCCCTCTTATAGGAAGGATATTATTAAGCTAGAGACGAGTCAGAAAAGATTTACCGCGATGTTGCGGGGAATGGAGGGTTTGATAGGGAGAGGCTGGATAGGCTGGGGCCAATTTAAGTGACAACTTTTTTACACAGAGAGTGGTTCATGTGTGGAATTAACTTCCAGAGGAAGTGGTGGTTGTGGCTTTGGTCACAACATTTAAAATACATTTGGATAAGTATATGAATAAGAAATGTTTGGAGGGATATGAGCCAAGCACAGGCAGGTGGGGCTAGTTTAGTTTGGGATTATGGTCGGCATGGGTTGGTTGGACCAAAGGATCTGTTTCTGTGATGGATGACTCTATGACTCTATAAATGAGAAAGATTGCAAAGAAAATGTTCTTTTGTGGGTATACAATGAACGATGAAAGTTTGTTAAGTAGCTTCAAAGACAGACTAAGGTCTGGGAAAGCCAGCACGTATACATGAAGATACAGGTCAGTCACTTTAGGACACAAAAGAATTGCATATTAATACCAACTCCCCTTGAAGGTTGCAAACAAAGACACATAAAGGAAATTATTCTGGATTGTGAGTATAGCTTACATTAAATCCTATTTGTTTGCATATTAAGAAGAAAGGTCCTTAAGGTATAATCATTGTGTATAAATTTAAAGTGGCATTGTCATGTTATAACTAAATTTTATTGCTTATATAGCTTGCAATCATTATTAAGGGAATATAGCAATGAATATTTATTTTTCTTAGACTATTCACTGTCTGTATAAGTGAAATGATTGTGTACAAGTATTATATATTCTATGATACAGTTATCATTACTACAACATAACTTAGATATGATTCTTACAATAAATATTGGGAAAAGTAGCGTGATTAGGAATCACACAACACCAGGTTATAATCCAACAGGTTTATTTGGAAGCAATAGCTTTCAGAGCACCACTACTTCATCAGGTGATGAAGGATCTGATGAAGAAGCAGCGCTCCGAAAGCTAGTGCTTCCAAACAAACCTGTTGGACTAACCTGGTGTTATGTGATTTTTACCTTTCTCCACCTCAGTCCAACACTGGCACCTCCAAGTCATGATTAGGAACTTAATTGATAAACTCAGAAGAGATTGTTTCTGCACTTATTACACCGAGGCAATTCTGCTGGTTTGAAGATTCTTGGGAGGGAAGGAAATTTGTTATAAGATGTTATAAAATATATAAATATAGGCCATGCTGAAGGAGTTTGTTGGCGGCACGGTGGCACAGTGGTTAGCACTGCTGCCTCACAGTGCCAGAGACCCAGGTTCAATTCCCGCCTCAGGCGACTCTCTGTGTGGAGTTTGCACATTCTCCCCGTGTCTGCGCGGGGTTTCCTCCGGGTGCTCCGGTCTCCTCCCACACTCCAAAGATGTGCCAGTCAGGTGAATTGGCCATGCTAAATTGCCCGTAGTGTTAGGTAAGGGGTAGATGTAGGGGTATGGGTGGGTTGCGCTTCGGCGGGGCGGTGTGGACTTGTTGGGCCGAAGGGCCTGTTTCCACACTGTAAGTAATCTAATCTAATCGAGTTCATGATCTTCATGGTCTGAAAATGTTTGATCACGTAGGTTAACCATACCAGTGGTAGTGACGCTGGTGGTGGGCAATTCTGTCTCCAATCTGTGCCTGCCCTGATGTTCGGCTTATGGTGATTGACATCAGCCTGCTGGTGATGTCCAGAATTTCAATTCTGGAAACTGCTGCTGCTCATAGGCCTCAGAGGTTCACACAGTTGGCAAGAAAACAGGAGGGAAAGCTGGTGTTGGTGGTGGGGTGGAGCAGGGGGTAAGTAAAGATAGCATAACCTTTCATATCCAAGACTTAACCCAATGGTTTGTAACCTTGGCATTGACCCTGAGGTCAGTGCCTGATCCGAAAACCACGTCAGCTTGTTTGTGCCACTGTGTTAGCTCAATTGACTGGACGGCTGGTTTAAAATGCAGCACTGAAGCCAACTACATGAGTTTGATTCCTGCACTGACTGAGGTTACGGTACAATTACAACATCTGAAAGGCGGCTGGATGGGTATATGAATAGGAAAGGTTTAAGAGACATGGGCCAAGTGTTGGTAAATGGGACTAGATTAGGTTAGAATATTTGGTCAGCATGGACAAGTTGGACGAAAGGGTCTGTTTCCGTGCTGTACATCTCTATGACTTTATGACTCTCCTCCTCAATTCTTCCCATGCCTAAGGCATGGTGACGCTCAGGCTAAAGCCTCATCACATTGTCTCTTCTAACGAAAACACAGTCCTCTGGCCTGTTAAGATAATAGCAAATTGTACCTCCACCTCTGCTTTTCCTCATGTAAAAGGTAGGGGTATGCTGGAGATTTCAAGCTTGAACAGCTATTGAAAGTTGTAAATTGACATCGATTATGTTTTTTTGTTGGACAAGGGTGTTAAATTTTATGGACTGCTAGTAGATAGATAGAGCTAAGCTACAGATCAGTCATAATATAACTGGTTCAGTGGTGGCTCAGTGGTTAGCACTGCTGCCTCAAAGCACCAGGCTCCCTGATTCAATTCCAGCCTTGGGCGACTATCTGTGTGGAGTTTGCACATTCTCCTGGTGTCTGTGTGGGTTTCCTCCTACAGTCCAAAGGTATGCAGGTCAGGTGTATTGGCCATGCTAAATTGCCCATAGTGTTAGTTGCATTGGTTAGAGGGTGGGTTACTCTTTGGAGGGTCAGTGTGGACTTGTTGGGCTGAAGGGCCTGTTTCCACTCTGTAGGGAATCTAATATTAATGGGCTGAATGGCCTGCATTTGTTCCAATGCTCCTAAAAATGTTAAGAACAGGGCTGCCGGTTTCTGCTTTTGTTGCTGGATATTTTCACCTCCACTCTTATCTTGGTTAAACAGAAAAGTTGCATATTCTTATCCATTGGGACCTGTTCATAGTGAGAATATCTAGACCAAGGCTCCATTAATAACACTTCACTTAGGATGATTGAATATCAGAACATAGAAATTGCTGGCCAAAAAAAGAAGGACCAAGGAACCTAATTCACCCTCTACAATCCCAGTAATCATATAATACAAGGATAATGTAGTTGTTGACTAATCATGGTGATCAATCACTGTCAATTAGTCTACAGCAGACTCAGACATGATGCAAACTCAGTGGTGAAGGGCTTTGGGAATCACAGGCCCAAATAATACAGCACTTCCATTCATCATGTCTCAAATTGCTGCTGTAGCCAATAAGAAATAAGAAGCTTTAATAAGTGGTATTTTTCAGAATAGTAGAAAACACTTTATGGAGTTAGAGGGCACGTTGATTCTCTCTCTCTCTCTTTATATATATATTATATATATATCAGAAGAAGAAGAAGCATTTTAACAATTAACAGTTGCAGACCAAGACAAGGTCGAAGACAGAGTCACAGCAATTTTGCTGTCTCTATTGAGGTCAATAGACTCTATGCCTTTATGACTAGGTCAATAGACTCTATGAGAAGGGCTTATGCCCGAAACGTCGATTCTCCTGCTCCTTGGATGCTGCCTGTCCTGCTGTGCTTTTCTAGCAACACATTTTCAGCAATAGACTCTATGGCCATCATTCCAGAGTCCTGTGTACCCCTTTAGCATTTGGAAATGGCTAGGAAATGTCCCTCAGATCAACTAACATGTATCCTTGAGCTAAAGTGATGGACAGAGTAGGGTGACATTCCTGGTACTTCTGATGTTGGTTAGATAGATTAGATTAGATTCCCTACAGTGTGGAAACAGGCCCTTTGGCCCAACCAGTCCACACCAATGCTCTGAAGAGTAACCAACCCAGACCCATTTCCCTCTGACTATTTGTCCTTTATTCAGTGTCTGTGGCTCTGCTTTAGGGTAGACAGCATTAATATATCTACATGTTCAGGCATGTGGGCATCAATGGCTAGGCTGGCATTCATTTCCCATCCTTGATTACCCTGCAGAAGGTGGTTGTTATCTGCCTTCTTGAACTGCTGATGTCCTTGGAGTGTAAGATCACCCTACCAGAGCCTGCTACTAAAGGTGTTCCAGGACTTTGACCCAGTGATGGTGAAGAATTAGCAATATAGTTCCAGGATGGTGAGTGACTTGGAATGAAAGTTGCAAATGGTGATGTTCCCATGTGCTCACTGCTCTTGTCTTTCGAGATGGTAAAGGACATGGGATTGGAAAGTGCTATCTAAGTAGCTTTGGTGGGTTGCTAAGGCACATCTTGGAGATGGTATTTACTGCTATTGAGTGTCGGTGGTGAAAGGAATGAATGGTGAAAGTGGCCAGTGGGTTGACAATCAAGGTTTGTCCTGGATAGTGTCAGCTTTTTGAGTGCTGTAACCTGGGAAAGTGGGGAGCATACCATCAGTGGTGAAGGGCTTGTGTCTGACTTGTGCCTTGTAGATAGTGGACAGGCTTTGGGGAGATGGAAGGTGAGCTAATCATCACAGTATTCCTGGGGAAGTATCTTTCTGGCCTCTGAATGAAATCATCATTGGCAAGAAAATTGGGAAAATCACATGAGATGGAGCTTTTCAACTTTGGGAACAAAAAGTCTCATTTTCTGACCAAGAGTTGAATGGTGAGACAAGATTCTCATTAGTGAGGGGTGAGACGTTACCATTTGAATATGTTACCACACCATTGTTTCATCAAGGCTAATTTGTTTAGAGTTTCCCATTCTTCCACCCACCAGAGAGAAACCAGGTGGTGACAATTCATGGCAGCTGAATGGTTACCCGCTGACTGCAACTGACCATAGCTCCAACAGCCTTCCATCATAGACACCTGGCACCAGCAAAGAACAAAGAACAAAGAAAATTACAGCCCAAGAACTGGCCCTTCGGCCCTCCAAGCCTTGCTGATCCAGATCCTCTATCTAAACCCATTGCTTATTTTCCAAGGATCTGTATCCCTCTGCTCCCTGCCCATTAATGTATCTGTTAGATACATCTTAAATGATGCTAACGTGCCCACCTCTACCACCTCCGCTGGCAACACATTCCAGGCAACAACTGCTCTCTGCATAAAGAACTTTCGACGCATTTCTCCCTTAAATGTTTCCCCTCTCACCTTGAGTTCATGGCAACTCGTAATTGAGTTCCCCACTCTGGGAAAAATCTTCTTGCTATCTACCCTGTCTATACCTCTCAGGATTTTGTAGACCTCAATCAGGTTCCCCCTCAACCTTCATCTTTCTAATGGAAATAATGCTAACCTACTCAAACTCTTTTCATAGCTAGAGCGTCTATACCAGGCAACATCCTGGTGAACCTCCTCTGCACTCTTTCCAAAGCATCCATATCATTTTTGTAATGTGGCGACCAGAACTGTACACAGTATTCCAATTGTGGCTGAATCAATGTCCTATACAACTGTAACATGACCTGCCAATCTTCTACTCAATACCCTGTTCAATGAAGGAAAGCATGCCGTATGCCTTCCTGACCACTCCATCAACCTGTGTTCCCACCTGCACACCCAGATCTCTCTGTACATCAGTTCTCTCCAAGGCTTTTCCATTTACTGTATAGTTCGCTCTTGAATTGGATCTACCAAATGCATCACCTTGCATTTGCCTGGATTGAAATTCACCTGCCCAACTCGCCAATCTATCTATATTCTGCTGCATTCTCTGACAGTGCCCTTCACCATCTGCTACTCCACTAACCTTAGTATCATCTGCAAACTTGCTATGTCTATACTTGCCTCCACATCATTTATGTATACCACAAACAACAGTGGTCCCAGCACGGATCCCTGTGGTCATAGTTCTCCATTTTGAGGAACTCCCTTCCACTACTACTCTCTGTCTCCTGTTGCCCAGCCAGTTCTCTATGCATCTAGCTAGTACACCCAGAACCCCATGTGAGATTATTTTCTCCATCAGCCTACCATGGGGAACTTTATCAAATGCCTTACCGAAGTCCATGTATATGACATCTACAGCTCTTCTCTCATCAATCAACTTTGTAACTTCCTCAAGTAATTCTATTAAGATGGTAAGACATAACCTTTCCTGCACAAAACTATGCTTCCTATAATTTTCTTCCAAATGTAAATAGATCCTTTTCCGCAATATTTTCTCCAGCAGCTTCCACTGACTTCAGGCTCACCGGTAAAAAATTACCTTGATTATCGTTTCCACCCTTGTTATACAATGGGACAACTTTAGCAATTCTCCAGTCCTCTGGTACCTCACCCGTGTTCAAAGATGCTGCAAAGATATCTGTGAAAGCCCCAGCTCTTTCCTCTCTCGCTTCCCCCCAGTAATCTGAGATAGGTCCAATCCGGACCTGGAGACTTGTCCACCTTAATGCCTTTTAGAATACCCAACACTTCCTCCCTCCCTATGCTGACTTGACCTCAAGTAATCAAAGATCTGTCCCTAACCTCAACCATCCGTCATGTCCATGTCCATGGTGAATACTGATGCAAAGTACTCATTAAGAATCTCAGCCATTTTCTCTGATTCTATGTATAACTTCCCTCCTTTGTCCTTGAGTGGGCCAACTCTTTTGTTAGTTATCCTTTTGCTCCTTATATATGAACAAAAGGCTTCTCAGGGCACTGTGACCTCAGCAACAACATGCACCCCTCCACTCACAGACGTATATCAGCATCACTGTACCTTCGTGGTATGTCTCCTGCCCTTTTGAGTGTTACACACCTTTCTTTGGAATGCAGTGAGCAGGATACTTTGTGCGGAGTGATCAGGCCACCTATTTCATAGATTGGACCAGTCTGCATCTCAGGACTGACCTTGCCCTTTCTTAGCCCTCACTCACTTTGTGCCTACTTGAATGTTCACTGCATTTCTGCCTTTCCTTGTGACTCTCTGTCCCCTCAGCCAGCAGAACATTGACCCAAGCTGATGTCTCCGATAAGTAACCCTTAGACTGAAGGTAGAATGTTGATACGGTGAGGTTTATTCTTCAATCAGGTTCATTATGGAGCTTACATGAGTCTGCCAAGGATGTGGTTCCAATTTTTGGATCAGTCTGTGGGAGTTGGGGTGGGGAGTGGGGGAACTTGCAGTATACTCCAGAGACAGTATGCTCTGCAATCCTAATGTGCTACACTCTGCACAACTAGAATGAACAATGAATGTATGTGATGCACTCTAGACAACTGGGAGAGCAGGAGCAGGTTTTCAAGCAGGAGGTTAGGATATTGAGCAGGAAGACCATCACATTCCTCATGACAGAGCTCTAAAGGTTTTGGATATGATAAACCAGACAGGGTTTTATTGACACTGGGTTCCTGGAGAAGTGAGTGATTGTTCATTGATTATAAAATTGTTTGTGCTCAAAAGGCAAGCAATCTGCTTCTGTTCTCAGAGGTAAATAATTGTTTGTTTTGTTTGGTTTTGCTGCAGATGAATAAAAGTAAATGGTTTGAAGGTCTCAATGTGATGGTCCCACATTGCTAAGGTGCTGGGCTACATAGTACTGGGGAAAGAGTAGCATTGATTTTGAGCAGGTTGTAAGGTGGGACATGGCTAAGAACGGTTAAGCTGTGCGGCTTCTTGCCTAAACAGTGGAAGATGTAGGAGCATGTCCTTGTCTTTGCAATGAAGTATCAGCCATGCCATTTATCTATCGTGAGAACCATTGCTGTGGGTCATTCATAAGAATGTAAGAACTAGGAGCTGGAGTAGGCCATCTGACCCTTTGAGCCTGTTCTGCCATTCAGTAAGATCATGGCTGATCTTTTCATGGCCTCTGCTTCACTTACTCACCCACTCACTGTAACCCTTAATTCTTTTACTGTTCAAACATCTAGCTTTGCCTTACAAATATTCAACAAGGTTACCTCAACTGCTTCACTGGGCAGGGAATTCTACAGATGCACAACCCTTTGGGAGAGGAAGTTCCTCCTCAACTCATGCCCAAATCTGCTTCCCCTTATTTTGAGGCTATTCCCCCTAGTTCTAGTTTCACCCACCAGTAGAAATAACCTCCCGGATTCTATCTGATCTATTCCCTTCATAATTTTATATGTTTCTGTAAGATACCCCCCCCATTCTTCTAAATTCCAATGAGTATAATCCCAGTCTACTCACAACCATCTCAACTCCAGAATCAACCTAGTGAACCTTCTCTGCTACCCCCTCCAGTGCCAGTACATCCTTCATCAAGAAAGGAGACCATAACTGTATACAGTACTCCAGGTGTGGCCTCACCAACAGCCTATGCACATCCTCCATGTATACAGTGAAGGGTAATGCAGGGGTGCCAATATTCAAATGGGGGCACAATGCGCTTCAAAGATGACCCTGGCACCAGGAGTCCCAAGGTGTCTCAGCAGTGGTGATAGTTGATAGTGAGTAGGACAATAGGATGACAATTGGGTCCCAACAACAGGGTCATGATGCAGGTTGAATGAGGTGATTTTGGGAATATAGCATCATTAAACCTGCAAAGGCCTGCTCAGCTTATCTCCCTCCTCAATGGGATTAGACAGACCAGCAGCACCACATTTCAGCAGGATGTTGTGAAACTTGACAAGGGTCAGAAAAGATTTACAAGGATGTTGCCAGGGTTGGAGGGTTTGACAATAGACAATAGACAATAGGTGCAGGAGTAGGCCATTCTGCCCTTCGAGCCTGCACCACCATTCAATATGATCATGGCTGATCATCCTTAATCAGTATCCTGTTCCTGCCTTATCTCCATAACCCTTGATTCCACAATACTTGAGAGCTCTATCCAACTCTTTCTTAAATGAATCCAGAGACTGGGCCTCCACTGCCCTCTGGGGTAGAGCATTCCACACAGCCACCACACTCTGGGTGAAGAAGTTTCTCCTCATCTCTGTCCTAAATGGTCTACCCCATATTTTTAACTGTGTCCTCTGGTTCAGCACTCACCCATCAGCGGAAACATGTTTCCTGCCTCCAGAGTGTCTAATCCTTTAATAATCTTATATGTCTCAATCAGATCCCCTCTCAGCCTTCTAAACTCAAGGGTATACAAGCCCAGTCGCTCCAGTCTTTCAGTGTAAGGTCATCCCACCATTCCAGGAATTGACCTCGTGAACCTACTCTGCACTCCTTCAATAGCCAGAATGTCTTTCCACAAATTTGGAGACTAGAACTGCACACAGTACTCCAGGAGTGGTCTCACCAGGGCCCTGTACAGCTGCAGAAGAACCTCTTTGCTTCTATAGTCAATCCCTCTTGTTATGAAGGCCAGCATGCTATTAGCCTTCTTCACTATCTGCTGTACCTGCATGCTTACCTTCACTGACTGCTGTACAAGAACACCCAGATCTATCTTTACTGCCCCTTTACCTAAATTGATTCCATTTAGGTAGTAATCTGCCTTCTTGTTCTTGCCACCAAAGTGAATAAGCATACATTTATCTACATTAAACTGCATCTGACCACTGACCTAACTTGTGCAGGTCACCCTATAATCTCCTAACATCTTCATCACATTTCACCCTGCCACCCAGCTTAGTATCATCAGCAAATTTGCTAATGTTATTACTAATCCCATCTTCTATATCATTAACATATATTGCAAAAAGCTGCGTTCCCAGTACTGATCCCTGCGCTACCCCACTGGTCACTGCCTGCCATTCCGAAATGGAGCCGTTTATCACTACTCTTTGTTTCCTATCAGCCAACCAACTTTCAATCCAAGTTAGTACTTTGCCCCCAGTACCATGTGCCCGAATTATGCTCACTAACCTCCTATGTGGGATTTTATCAAAAGCTTTCTGAAAGTCCAGGTACACTACATCATCTGGATCTCCTTCATCCATCTTCAAAGTTACATCCTCAAAAAATTCCAGAAGATTAGTCAAGCATGATTTCCCCTTTATAAATCCATGCTGACTCTGACCAATCCTGTTACTACTATCCAGATGTGCCGTAATTTCATCCTTTATAATAGACTCCAGCATCTTTCCCATCCCTGAGGTCAGACTAACTGGTCTATAATTTCCTGTTTTCTCTCTCCCACCTTTCTTAAAATGTGATACAACATTAGCCACCCTCCAATCCGCAGGAACTGATCCTGAATCTATCGAACTCTGGAAAATAATCACCAACGCATCCACGATTTCTCGAGGCACCTCCTTCAGTTCCCTGGGATGTAGACCATCAGGCCCCGGGGACTTATCAACCTTCAGACCTAACAGTCTCTTCAACACTAATTCCTGGCAAATGTAAATTCCCTTCAGTTCAGGTCCTTCAGCCACTGTTACCTCAGGGAGATTGCTTGTGTCTTCCCCAGTGAACACAGATCTGAAGTATCAATTCAATTCTTCTGCCATTTCTTTGTTCCCCGTAATATATTCCCCTGTTTCTGTCTTCAAGGGCCCAATTTTAGTCTTAACCATTTTTTTGCCTTTCACATACCTAAAAAAACTTTTACTATCCTCCTTTATAGTATTGGCTAGTTTACGTTCGTACCTCACTTTTTCTCTGCGTATTTCCTTCTTAGTAATCCTCTGTTTTTCTTTAAAAGCTTCCCAGTCCTCCGTTTTCCCACTTACCTTTGCTATGTTATACTTTTTCTCTTTTAACTTTATATGTTTCTTAACTTCCCTCATCAGCCACGGCCACCCATGCTTCCTCCTAAGATCTTTCTTCATTTTTGGAATGAACTGATCCTGCATCTTCTGCATTATACTCAGAAATATCCGCCATTGTTCCTCCACTGTCATCCCTGCTAAGATATTGCACCATTAAACTTTGGCTAGCTCCTCCCTCATAGCTCCATAGTTCCCTTTATTCAACAGAAATATTGTCACTTCCGATTGTACCCTCTCCCTCTCAAATTGCAGATTGAAGCTGTAGGGAGAGGCTGAAAAGACTGAGGTAATTTCCCTTGGCATATCGGAGGCTGAGGGGGTGACCTTACAGAGATTCAAAAAATCATGACAGGGTAAACAGACAAGTTCTTTTCCCCAGGGTAGGGAAGTCAAACACTAGAGATCATAGGTTTTGGATGAGAGAGGAACTTTTTCACACAGAGGGTGGTGCGTGTATGGAACAAGCTGCCAGAGGAGGTGGTGGGGGCTGGTACAATTACAACATTTAAAAGGCATCTGGATGGGTATATGAATAGGAAGGGTTTTGATGGGTATGGGCCAAGGGATCGCAAACAGGACTAGATTTATCAAGAATATCAAGTCAGCACGGATGAGTTGAACTGAAGAGTCTGTTTCATTGCTGTACATCTCCATGACTCCTTGTGACAATATGGTCTCCGCTGGGAATGCAGGCAATCTCAGGAAAGAAGACAGTGAGTTCATGATTCTTGACACAAACATGCGATGGACAACACAAAGAACAAGAGTAGGCCATTTGGCCCTTCCAGCCTCCTCCAATATGATCATGCCTGTGTGATTTTAACCTAAAACTCAACATTCCTGTATCCTCTTTGGGAATCGGGAATCTATTTACCTCTGCCTTATAAATAATAACAACTTCTGTTCATTGTCTTTTGAGGAAGTGAATTCCAAGGACTCACTTTTTGATGAGAATGAGAACTGCAGACCCTGGGCAGAGATGGAAGAATGAAGGTGGGAGTTGGGGGGTGGTCTTTGAGACTGGGGAGTAGAGTCACAAGGTGAGTTCATAATTTCTGAGGTGCTCCCTTTGATGGGCACAGGGCAGCCCCTCCCCCTCCCCACCTAGAGGAGGTACCACCTATTCCTTTTGCTTTTTCACTTGAGATGGCAAAGAAGCCCACAGACCTCTTTGGTTCTGCCTTCCCAGTCATACATACAAGTCTATTTGGAGTACAAATCAATCCTTAACCAGTCATTAATCAATCTGCTTTATGATGGTTAGCCAATTTCCTATCCATGCTGTTATACCACTCCCAACACGACAATGTTGTGTTATGTAGGCTCCTGTGGGGCCTCCTCAAATTTCTTTTGGAAACTGAAGGGTTCAGAAAAGATTTGCTTGGATGTTGCCAGGTTTGGAGAGTTTGAGCTGCAGGGAGAGGTTGGGGCTGTTTTCCCTGGAGCATCGGAGGCTGAGGGGTGACCTTACAGAGGTTTACAAAATCATGAGGGACATGGATAGGGTAAATAGACAAGATCTTTTCCCTGGAGTTCACAACTAAAGGGCAAGGTTTCAGGTGAGAAGGGAAAGATTTAAAAGGGGCCAAAAGAGGGATCTTTTTCACATAGAGGGTGGTGCGTGTATGGAATGAACTGCCAGAGGAGGTGGTGGAGGTGGGTACAATTACAGCATTTAAAAGGCATCTGGTTGGGTATATGAATGGGAAGGGTTTGGAGGGATATGGGCCAAGTGCTGACAAATGGGACTAGATGAATTTAGGATATCTGGTCATCATGGACGATTTGGACCAAAGGGTCTGTTTCTGTGCTGTACATTTTTATGATTCTATGACAGTGGGTCAGGCAGCATCCATGGAGAAAGAGGAAGCTAACGTATCGAAGTTGGATGATTCTTCACTGGAGCTGACATGAAGTGCCAGATGAAACTCTGATGAAGAGTCATCTTCAATTGAAACATTAGCATGCTCTCTCTCCATGGATGCTGCCTGACCCGTTGTGATCTCGAGCATTTTTTGTTTTCAGTACAGATTCCAGCATCTGCAGCAATTTGCTCCTACATTAGAATAACTAGCTCCCCTTTAATCACCTCGCTTCTCATATCCTATAAGAACTGAAATACATTTGTCCAGCACAATTCCCTTTCACAAAACCATATTGACTCTACTTGATTCTATTATTATTTTCTAAATTTTCTGCAACTACAACTTAATAATAGACTCCAGCACTTTGCCCATGACAAACATTAGGTGAACTAACCAATTGTTTCTTGCTTTTTTCCCCACTTTTCTTGAATGTGTGTGCCATATTTGAAATTTCCCAGTCTGCTGGGGTCTTCCTGTAACCAATGGAATTTACAACACCTGTGTCCAATACCAAAGCAATGACTCATTTTAAGCTTCTCGGAGTCAGGTCACCTGCTCTGGGGGAGGAGTCAGTTCCATTAGCTTTCCCCTGGCATTTGTTCTTTCATGGACATGATCTAAATTCTGGATTCCCTTTTGTTCTTGGACTTTCTTCTTTCTTATTGGTACCATAGGAAGTACTTGTTCAAAACCTCTGCTGGTTAAATGTCTTGCATAGTGAGCTGGTCTGAATGGAATACATTGCCTGAAAAGCTATGGAAGCAGATTCAGCACTAACTATCAAAAAGGGGATTGGATAATCACCAGAAAAGGAGATAGGTGCAGGGCTATGGCCAAAAAAAAACAAGTGGAACAGAAATAACTGAATTACTGTTCCCAGGAACTACCAGAGATGTTTTCTAACCAACCTGTTCAGAGAAGTTCTTATACGCCCTCTGGAGCAAGTGGGACTTGAACTCAGGCTTCCTAGTTCAGAGATAAGGACACTACAACTGCATTACAACAGCCCATCCTCAAGGACTGGTATGATGAGTTGAATGGACTCGTCCAAGTTGTGTGATTCTCTCAACCCCATAATTTATTGAATGCCAGAGTTTTGAGAAGTACACATCTCATTAGTAACATTTGTATCATAAATCATACTGGAATCCTTCCATGAACACATGAAATGTGGCAGGCTCACACTCACTTTATCTTCCATTGGCTGAAAGATATATCCATTTGAATTACTTCAATCAGATGGACTTTAAGCTGTGAGACTAGATAAAGGACCTGTCTGAGAGTGATTTATAACTGCATTGAAACACACTACATAACTCTCCAGAATTTTCAGCATGACTAAAGTTAATTGAGTCTCTCTCTCTCTCTGCAATAATTGTCTCAATTAATGCTTTTAGCCCACTAGCATGAAGGGATATCACTGTATTGAAGCTATGGTGAAAACCGTGCACTGCTATCTTTAGCATCCCAAAGGCAAGACAATCATTGCTCATTTAACGTAATTTAAAATGTAAGTTATAGAACATAAAACATTGAACTGTATAGCACAGAAACAGTGACCTTGTCCCACAACGTTGTGCTGAATGCCAAATTAAGCTAATCCCTTCAGCCTACCCTTGATCCATATACCTCCATTTTTTGAATATTCATGTGCTTCTTTAAAAGTCCTTTGAACTATCATATCTGCCTCTACCACCACCCCCAGCAGATCATGTCAGACTCCTCCCACTCTCTGTGTAAAAACACTTGCCCCTCACATCTTTTTTGTATTTTTCCCCATTGGTAGGAGTCCATTCACAAATCTCTACATAACAAAATTGAGAAAGAAAGATGATTTGTATTTCTAATTGTTATGGAACAGGCTACACCATTCAAAACATTCTTAAGTAGGCAGCCCAGACCCGTACTTTGCAATTTGGTTTGGTGAGCGTACAGTGAAAATTATCCAGAATAAGTTAGTTAGGTTGACTACCAGGTTTTAAAACAGACAAAAATTCATTCACAAAATTATGGAATTAAACAAAAAAAACAGAATAAAGAACACCTATAGAACTCAATCCATCCAAACTAGACTTAATTACGCTGTTCTAAATATGCACAACAGTCCCAATAAAGAAACCCCTTAAACACAATAAAAATGAAACAAATGCCTTAGAGGTTGCAGTTAGAAGGGCAGAAGGAGAGAGAGTTTAGCAGCCTGTTTCCACACAGCCCACTGCTGAACTTCTAACTTAATTTCAGTTTCCAGGACTGGCCACTCTCCTTTCATTATACAGATCGCTTCTAAACATAAAAGCTTTGGCCTGAAGTCTCATCTGTTTACGTATAAACAAGAAGGCCTCTCATTCCCCTTTCATCTCTGTAGCAAACCAGTCAATTTGGAGCCCGGCCTGTTTATGACCCCTCTGAAAAAAAATTCAAGGACACAGTATTCCTTGAGAAAAGGAACAGCTTTTAGAAAAAAAGGGACCAGTTTTGTGACAGCTCCCCTTTTAAAACAAAATGAACCATCAATACCAAAAGATGGCTTCATTTTTGAAACCCTTCAAAAAAAAACTGGTCAGTAGTCTAAAACACAAATACTCTTCACTAACTATACAGATGAAATCATGCACAACCACATGCAAATTCAATCTGTGGCACACCTGCCACTGAACGTCTCCATATCTCATTTGAGTCCCGATAACGCATCGGCGATCACGTTTTCACGACCTGCCACATACACAATTGTCAAATTGAATGGCCGCAGCAACAAGCTCCATCTAAACTGTCTGGCATTTTTGTCCTTGAATTTCTCCACAAACCTCAATGGGCTCTGATCAGTGTATACGATTGTCTCAGATTCGTTGCTGATAATATAGATACTGAAATGTTGTTATGCCAACACCGAGCTCAAAGTCTCTTTCTCCACCGTTAAGAATTTCTGTTGATGAACATTAAGCTTTCTGGAAAAATACCCGATGGGTCTTTCTATTCACTCGCCACCTCCTGTAGGACCACCGCATCAATACCCACATGACTGGCATTGATAGACACCTTGAAAGGCTTCGTGTGGCTAATACCGGGGCAGTGGTGAACACAGATTTGAGGCTGTCAGATGCCTTCTGACAGTCTGCTGTCCACTGAAACTTCTTGCCCTTTTTTAACAATTCAGTCATTGGAGCAGCCACACTTTTAAAATTCAGCACAAATTTTCAGTAAAATCCACTCAATCCCAGGAACCATAGTACAGCTTTGTTCATCGACGGTGTGGGAAATTCCTCAATTATTTTAGTTTTCACATTCCCTGGGGCCATTTGTCCCTGTCCAATAACATGGCTCAGGAAGATGACTTGGGTTTTGGCAAATTCACTTTTAGCCAGGTTTACCTCCAAGCCTGCTTTCTGACGTCAATCGAACAAGTCCGAAAGATGTTGTAAATGTTTCTTCCATGAGTGACTAAAAAATCACCAGGTTATCAACATATGCCACATAATTGGGTAACCTGGCAATGACCTTATTAGTCAGTCTCTGAAATGTGGCTGGAGTATTTTTCATATCAAATGGCATGAATTTGAACTGATATAATCCATTTGGTGTTACGAAAGCTGAAATTGCCTTTGTGCTTTCTAACAGAGGTACCTGCCAGTAGCCTCTGAGCAAGTCAAAATTAGAAATGTAAGTTGCTTGTCCCACCTTTTCGACACAGTCCTCCAACCGTGGAATATATCAATCTTTACAATGGTGTTGACTTTGCGATAGTCCACGCATAACCGTTGCGTACCATCTGGCTTTGGCACCATGACTATAGGTGAGCTCCAGTCACTATAACTCACTTCGATTATGCCATCTTGGAGAATGCACTCTAGCTCCTTCTGAACCAGTGCCAACTTTAGAGGGTTATTCCTATAAGGATGTTGCTTAATTGGAACAGCATCTCCTATCTCTACATCATGCACAATTAGGTTAGTACTTCCCAGTTTATTTCTGCATATCTCCCCATGTGATAGTAATAACTCTTTCAGGTCATTTTGATTCTCTTGTGGAAAGTAACTCAATAGGTCATCCCAATTGTTGACAACTTCCTCATTGTCCAATTTGATTTGAGGGATGTGCAATTCAGAATCCTCTGAGCTTGATCCTTCCTTCTGTGCTGTAATCATTAACACCTTCTCCTCTTGCTTTCCTTCCCTCTCAAAATACCTATTGAACATATTCACATGACGCAGTGAGCTTTCTCCCTGTCTGGAGTCCTTATCAAGAAGTTCACCTCACTCAATTTCTTTTTGATTTGATAAGGTCCACTTAACCTTGCTTTTAAAGGCCCACCTGTTACTCCAAGCAACACCAATACTTTATCACTAATTGCAAAATTGTGAATTTGTGATTTCTTATCTGCTTCCTGTTTCATTGTATGCTGTGATACCTTTAAATGCTGTCTAGCCAACTCTCCAGCTCTATTTAATCATTCTCTAAAATTTGACATATCGTCCAAATGGGTGGTGTCTGAACTCTGCCTTATTAATTTCTCCTTAATCCATTTTAATGATCCTCTTACTTCATGCCCAAAAACTAATTCAAATGGACTGAATTTGGTCGATTCATTTGGCGGATCTCTTATCGCAAAGAGCATAAATGGAAATCCCTTATCCCAATCGTCTGGATAATCCTGACTATAAGCCCTCAACATGGTCTTTAGTGTTTGATGACAACTCTCCAGTGCTCCCTGGATTCTAGTTGGCACGCAGTAGATTTGAATTGCTTTATTCCCAAGTTATCCATAACCTCCTTGAATAGTTTGGGTGTGAAGTTTGATCCTTGATCTGACTGGACCTCTATTGGGAGTCCGTATCTAGTAAAAAAAGATGAGTAATTCTTCTACAACCCTTTTAGCTGTGATGAGGTGTAACGGAATTGCCTCTGGGAATCCAGGTGACTCATCTATGATTATTAATAAATCCTTATTCCCACTTTTTGTTTGAGGTAGGGGACCTACGGAATCAGTGAAGACTCTTGTGAAAGGCTCCCCCAGTGCTGGAATAGGTATTAAAGGTGCAGGCTTTATTACTGCCTGTGGTTTTCCAATTAGCTGCCATGAATGACACACCTGGTAACATTCAACTACATCCTTGTGTAGTCCGGTATTTTAGTCTGTGTTTTCCTCACTTCTAACTGACCTGCAAATGGTAGCTCATGCACTACTCACAGCACCTTCCATCTATACCCGACTGGCAAAACAATCTGATGCACTTCTGCCCATTTCTCTCTGCTTGATAGTGTGATGGTCTCCATTACTTCATTAAGACGTCATTTTTTAAGTAATAACACACAGGGATGCATTCACTCTCCTTCTCGGTATATGCCTTTTGATATAACTGTGTTAGGCTCTCATCTTTCTGGTATGACTCAATAAGCTTAGCAGAGCTAAAGATACTTACATGTTTAGCTATTTGTTCCTGTTCTGCCCCACTTATTGGATCCAAAAACGTCTCTGATTAAGCTATTTCAGCTACTTTATCTGTTCCTTTTGATCTCTCCTGCTTCAGCTTATGCCTCTGTGACCTTGTTCAGACACAATCAAGGAAATTTGCCAAATAGAACTCCGCAAGTGCTTCATTTGCCTGAATCTCCACTGGCTTTTCAACTAGGGTAGGCAGCACACCAACCAATGAATCAACTATATCATTTTTAAGGACAAACTGTATTCCTGGATCTGGGAGCTTGTCCAATACTCCTACCACAAATTCTCCTTTCTTATCTGGATACTCTACATGACATCCTGACTATAAGCCTTCAATATGGTCTTTAGTGTTTGATGCATCTCTCTGGTGCTCCCTGTGGTTCTGGATGGCATACAGTAGATTTGAATTGCTTTATTCCCAATTTACAGAATTGAGCACTTTTTGTCTCATCATGGATTCCTGTTACCAGTACCTTTTCTGGCAATAGTCTGTCAGGAGTACATCTCTCCTCATCCTTTAGCATTACAGACTGAGAAAATCCTGCGTTCCTTAATATTATGACTTTTTTGCCTGCTACCCCTGGCCTATGTGAATAAACTTTACCCGTGCATGTTTTTTTAAGCAGATCTGACACTTCTTCCTTAATCAACCTCTGATTCTAGCTTCCATTGGGCTTCCATTGGGCTTTCTGTTACCATGCCAACAAAACTCCCAGGCTTGTCTACATCTGGGTCTCTCCTAGCCTGCGAACACTATGATTTCGTATGACCCACTGAAAACACCAGAGCTTTTTAACTTCTTTGTCCCCTTCAAGGGTTTCCTATTCACCCTGTGGTAAGTTCTCCTTATGATCTTCACTGAGATCTATGTCTCCCTTTCCACGTGAGGATTTCTCTTTGCCCAATTTCTATCCCTCATGGACTGACATTGATGCTAGAAGCCAAACTGAGTTTTATGGACCAGCTCATAATCATCAGCCACTTCAGCTGCTAACCTTGCCATTTTAACTGTCTGCTCTTAATTACCTGTCTAAGGGCATCACAGGTCTGCTCTATTTTTAAAGCTCTTATCCATCTTTCATTATTATTTGTTTGATTCTTTCAAGCTCAGTATAGATTTGACCAGGTCCCTTCTTAGATGCCTGAAACGTAATCTATAGGCAAGGTACAAGCTCTTATGCACTTAAAATGTTTTTTTTTCACCTCCTCATACTCCCCAGATACATCCTCTGACAGTAATGCAAATACCTCACTACCCGTACCCACAAGTTTGTTAGGATCAATAAAACCCACATGGTTACTGACCACTGCATTTGTTTAGCCGCCTTTTCAAATGAGATGAAAAAGGCTTCCTGCTTATCAAATGGAGGCAATGCTTGAACATACTTAAACAGTTGCTCCCTAGGCTTCTGACTACCTGGGGCTTGCTCCTCCTCACTCTCTTCCTCACTCAGCCTACCCTCAGCCTTTATCTCCAACCTTTTAAGTGGACTTTCCTTTTTCACGTATCAGTTTAAAGTTCAAACATTCTCTCTTTTTCTCTCTCTTCTGCTTTTAGTTGTAACTCAAACTGCTCCATTTCTGCTGCCCTTTCCATATCTCTCGCCTCTAACTCAAGATGCTTCAGTTAACTCAAGAGACCGCTGCTCCAGGCCAATACTGTTACAACAGGAGACCACTGCTCCAGGCCAATACTGTTACAACAGGAGACCGCTTGTCCAGGCCATGACTGTTACAACAAGAGACCTCAACTCCAGACCAAAACCGTTACAACAGGAGACTGCTGCTCCAGGCCAAGACTGTTATAACAGGAGACCCCGCTGCTACAGGCCTAGACTGTTACAAAAGGAGACCACTGCTCCAGGCCAAGCCTTTACAACAGGCCACCGCTCCTCCAGGCCAATACCATTACAACAGGAGACCTCTGGTCCCGGCCGAGACTGTTACAACAGGAGACTCTGCTGCTCCAGGCCGAGACTATAACAAAAGGAGACCACTGCTCCAGGCCGAGACTGTTACAACACAAGACCGCTGCTCCAGGCCTAGACTGTTACAACAGGAGACCGCTGCTCCAGGCCTAGACTGTACAACAGGAGACCGCTGCTCCAGGACGAGACCATTACAACAGGAGACCACTGCTCCAGACCAAGACTGTTACAACACGAGACCGCTGCTCCAGACCAAGACTGTTACAACACGAGACCGCTGCTCCAGGCCTAGACTGTACAACAGGAGACCGCTGCTCCAGGCCTAGACTGTACAACAGGAGACCGCTGCTCCAGGACGAGACCATTACAACAGGAGACCACTGCTCCAGACCAAGACTGTTACAACACGAGACCGCTGCTCCAGACCAAGACTGTTACAACACGAGACCGCTGCTCCAGGCCTAGACTGTACAACAGGAGACCGCTGCTCCAGGACGAGACCATTACAACAGGAGACCACTGCTCCAGACCAAGACTGTTACAACACGAGACCGCTGCTCCAGACCAAGACTGTTAGAACACGAGACCGCTGCTCCAGGCCTAGACTGTACAACAGGAGACCGCTGCTCCAGGACGAGACCATTACAACAGGAGACCACTGCTCCAGACCAAGACTGTTACAACACGAGACCGCTGCTCCAGACCAAGACTGTTACAACACGAGACCGCTGCTCCAGACCAAGACTGTTACAACAGGAGACCACTGCTCCGGACCAAGACCATTATAATAAGAGACCTCTGCTCCAGGCCTAGACTATTACAACAGGAGACTGCTGCTCCAGACCAAGACTATTACTACAGGAGAATTCTTCTCCAGGCCACGACTGTTACAACTGGGGCCCGCTATGGCTTTGACCCTCATGTCAGTCTGGAAGCCTCCTCATCACCGAGTCTTGCTGGAGAATATGTCTGCTGAAGAAGTTACAAAAATGTAGGATAATGAATGGAGATATTCAAAAAATGCAGGGAATGGAAGGAAAAGGTATATGTCGGATGGAATAGACGAGCTCTGGTCTCCTGAACTGAACAGCCTGCAAGCTGAACAGCTACACTGCAGCCATTTTGCTTCAACAGTGCCGCTGTCCCTCACGATGACGGTGGTCATTCGATTTCTCAGCTCATTCCATGTTGTGGAACACCCATCCACAACATTCTGCTTCAGTTTCAAAGGAGCCTCCAACCAAGCTAACTTTAATATTTGGAAACATGAGGGACAGGCAAGTCAGCTGTTCTGTCTTTCCTTGATCTCTTTCATTCTCTCTGCTCTTTGTTTCATCAGGTTTACCAGAAGTATCCCAATGAGGGCAAGGTGAAGGCATTAAGAAAAATCCTCAATATTTGCCATTCGAACAACATCAGTAATTTATGCAGTTGTTGACATTCTAAAACATCACGACTGCTTTCAAGTACCTTCCTCCCCAGCACCATTAACATTTAACAAGTGTTTTATTGACTCATTTGTGGGATGTGATCATCACTGACTGGGCCAGTATTAGTTTCTCTCGAGAAGTTGGTGCTGAGCTGCCTTCTTATACGACTCAAGTAAACATGCTGTCGGTTGAGCCACAATACCACGAGGAAGGGAATTTCAGGATTTTGACCGAGCAACAATGAAGCAACGGTGACATATTTCCAAGTCAGGATGATTAGTGGCTTGGAGGGGAACTGCAGGTCATTGTGTTCCCAAATAACTGCTGCCCTTGTCCTTCTAGGAGGAAGTGATTGTGGGTTTGGAAGGTGTTGGCTGAGGAGCCTTGGTGAATTCCTGCAGTGCATCTTGTAGATGGTACGCACTGTGGCTACTGAGTGTCGGTGGTCAAGGGAGTGGATGCTTGTGAGTGTGGTGTCAATCAAGCGGTCTGCTTTGTTCTAGAAATGTGTCAAGCATCTTGAATGCTGTTGGAGTTGTCCCCATCCAGTCAAGTGGGGAGTATTCTGTCACACTCCTGACTTGTGTGTTGTAGATGGTAGACAGGCTTTGGGGAGTTAGGAGTGGAGTTATTCGCTGCAGTATTCCTAGTCGCTGACCTGCTCCTGTAGCCACTGCTTATACGAGAGTCCAGTTGAGTTTTGGGCCTGTAGTAATCTGAAGGATATTGATAGTCGGGGATTCAGTAATAGTAAAATATTGAATGTTCAGGGGAGTAGTTAGACTGTTTCTTATTGAAGACAGTCATTGCCTGGCATTAGTGTGGTATGATTGTTATTTGCCACTTGTCAGCTTGAGTCTGGATATTATCTAGATCCATTTCAATATGGACTCCTTCAGTATCTGAGGACACATGAACATGTCTGAACTTTGTGCACTAATTGGTGAACATCCCCACTTCTGACTTTATGATGGAGGGAAGGTCATTGATGAGTCAGCTGAAGTTGGTTAGGCTGAGGGCACTGCACTGAGGAATTCTTGGAGATGCCCTGGAACTGAGGTGACTGACCCCATCCATCTTCTTATGAGCCAGGTATGACTCAACCAGTGGAGAGTTTGTGTTCTGATAACCATGGATTCTAGTTTTGCTCGGGTTCCTTGAGCAAATGGGCTTTGCTGTCAGGGGCTGTCACTCTCTCCTCACCTCGAGAATTCAGCTCTTTAGTCCGTGTTTGGACTAAAGCTGTAATGAAGTCAGGAGCTGGGTGGCCCTAGTGGAACCCAAACTGGGCGCCACTGAGCAGGTTATTGCTGAGCAAGTGCTGCTTGATAGTACTGCCGATGACATATTCCATCATTTTAACAAAGGTTGAGGCTAAACTGAAGGAGTGGTAATTGGTTGGGTTGGATTTGTCCTGCTCCTTGTGTACGGGACATATTTCGGCAATTTTCCAACTTGTTTGATGTGGAGGTGAGGTGATGTTTTGTAATTGATGCACCAATTTGAATGACGGAGATAAGTTCTTTACTGGCCTTACCAGAGATGCCTACTTCTCATGAACAAATACTTTTACAATGTATAAATTCAAGCTGTTGTAACAATGTGCAAGCACCAGATATAAATTTGCATTCCGGTGGAACACGTTTCCAGACGTATTGTCTGTCTGACCTCAGGCCAACCTCAGTGTGAGGATATCCATGTGAATGATTGTTGATATTCATGGGTTGCTGGCATATGACCTTTTATCATCTACGAATCCCGATGGGAAATGTCCACAGACTATCTGACCACGGACTTTCTATCCATAACTCTTTCTGTGCACAGGATGCCTCAGAAAAACAGTAGGGAGACCGAAAGTCAAGCATCGCAACACATAGAGCTGGAGAATTTGGAACCAGGCAGTCAAGAGATATAGGCAAAAGTGAGGGCTGCAGATGCTGGAAACCAGAGCTTAGATCAGAGTGGTGCAGGAAAAAGCACAGCAGGTCAGGCAGCATCCGAGAAGCAGGAAAATTGATGTTTTGGGCAAAAGCCCTTCATCAGGAATAGAGGCAGGAAGCCTCCAGAGTGGAGAGATAAATGGGGGTGGGGAACGGTGGGGCCAGGGGGGCCAGGGAGAAGCTAGCAAAGAGTACAATAGGTGAATGGGGGTGGGGATGGAGGTGATAGGTCAGAGAGGAGGGTGGGGGAAGGTAACAAAGAGTATAATAGGTGAATGGGGGTGGGGATGGAGGTGATAGGTCAGAGAGGAGGGTGGGGGAAGGTAACAAAGAGTACAATAGGTGAATGGGGGTGGGGATGGAGATGATAGGTCAGAGGGGAGGGTGGAGTGGATAGATGGAAAGGAAGATAGGCTGGTAGGACAGGTCATGAGGATGGTGCTGAGCTGGAAAGTTGGAACTGAGGTAAGGTGGAGAGAGGGGAAATGAGGAAACTGGTGAAGTCCACATTGATGCCCTGGGGTTGAAGTGTTCCGAGGCAAAAGATGAGGTGTTCCTCCTCCAGGCGTTGGGTGGTGAGGGAGCGGCAGTGAAGGAGGCCCAGGACCTGTATGTCCTCGGCAGAGTGGGAGGGGGAGTTGAAATGTTGGGCCACAGCACGGTGTGGTTGATTGGTGCGGGTATCCCAGAGATGTTCCCTAAAGCACTTTGCTAGGAGGCGTCCAGTCTCCCCAAAGTAGAGGAGACCGCATCGGGAGCAACGGATACAATAAATGATATTGGTGGATGTGCAGGTGGAACTTTGATGGATGTGGAAGGCTCCTTTAGGGTCTTGGATGGAGGTGAGGGGGGAGGTGTGGGCGCTGGTTTTACAATTTCTGTGCAGGGGAGGGTGCCAGGATGGGAGGGTGGGTTGTTGGGGGGCGTGGACCTGACCAGGTAGTCACGGAGGGAATGGTCTTTGCGGTAAGAGGTGGGGAAGGAAATATATCCCTGGTGGTGGGGTCCGTTTGAAGGTGGCGGAAATGTTGGTGGATTATTTGGTTTATGCGAAGGTTGGTAGGGTGGAAGGTGAGCATGGGGAGGTTGTGTCCTTGTTACGGTTGGAGGGGTGGGGTCTGAAGGCAGAGGTGAGGGATGTGGACGAGATGCATTGGAGGGCATCTTTAACCACGTGGGAAAGGAAATTGCGGTCTCTAAAAAAGGTGATCTGGTGTGTTCTGTGGTGGAACTGGTCCTCCTGGGAGCAGATACGGCGGAGGCGGAGAAATTGGGAAAACAGGATGGCATTTTTGCAGGAGGTAGGGTGGGAAGAGGTGTAATCCAGGTAGCTGCAGGAGTCAATGGGTTTGCAAAAAATGTCATTGTCAAGTCAGTCATCATTAATGGAGATGGAGAGGTCCAGGAAGGGGAGGGAGGTGTCAGAGATGGTCCAGGTGAATTTAAGGTCGGAGTGGAATGTTGATAAATTGCTCAACCTCCTCAAGGGAGCACGAGGTGGTGCCAATGCAGTCATCAATTTGATGGTGGAAGAAGTGGGGAGTGGTGCCGATGTAACTACGGAAGATGGACTGTTCTACGTAGCCAACAAAGAGACAGGCATAGTTGGGGCCCATACATGTGGCCATGGCTACCCCTTTGGTCTGGAGGAAGTGGGAGGATTCGAAGGAAAAATTGTTAAAGGTGAGGATGAGTTCAGCCAAATGAATGAGAGTGTCGGTGGAAGGGTACTGTTGGGGACGTCGGGAGAGGAAGAAACGGAGGGCTTGGAGGCCCTGGTCATGGCGGATGGAGGTGTTGAGGGATTGGATATCCATGGTGAAGATGAGGCGTTGGGGGCCGGGGAAATGGAAGTCTTGGAGGAGGTGGAGGGCATGGGTGGTGTCTCGAACGTATGTGGGGAGTTCCTGGACAAAGGGGGATAGGACAGTATCGAGGTAGGTGGAGATGAGTTCAGTGGGGCAGGAGCATGCTGAGACAATGGGTCGGCCAGGGTGGTCAGGCTTGTGGAACTTGGGAAGGAGGTAGAACCGGGCAGTGAGGGGTTCCCGGACTATGAGGTTGGAAGCTGTGGGTGGGAGATCTCCTGAGGTGATGAGGTTCTGTATGGTCTGGGAGATGATGGTTTGGTGATGGGGGGTGGGGTCATGGTTGAGGGGGCGGTAGGAGGAAATGTCCTCGAGTTGGCTTCTGGCTTCAGCGGTGTAGCGGTCGGTGCGCCAAATTACCACTGCACCCCCTTTATCCGCTGACTTGATGGTGAGGTCGGGATTGGAGCAGAGGGATTGGAGGGCTACGCATTGTGAGGGTGAGAGGTTGGAGTGGGGGAGGGGGGACGACAGGTTGAGGCGGTTAATGTCCCGGTGGCAATTGGAAATGGAGAGGTCGAGGGCAGGTAATAGGCCAGCCCGGGGTGTCCAGGTGGATGCAGTGTGTTGGAGGTGGGCGAAAGGGTCCTCAGAAGATGGGAGGGGGTCCTGATTGTGAAAGTAAGCTCGGAGGCGGAGGCGGCGGAAGAAGTGTTTGACGTCACGGCGTGTGTTAAATTCATTGATGCGTGGACGGAGGGGGATGAAGGTGAGTCCTTTGCTGAGGACTGATCGTTTGTCCTCAGTGAGGGAGAGGTCTGGAGAATGGTGAAAACTCGGCAGGGCTGGGAGCTAAGACCTGGTGTAGGTGTGGAGCTGGGAGTGGGGGGCGGAGCCTTGAACTGGAGTGGGTGTGGTGGTGGGGGAATGGGTGTGGAGTCATGAGCAGGGCTGGTGTTCCCCTCAGGGTTCTGGGGGGGAGATGGTGACAGTGGGCTCTGTGGGAGGTGTGTCAGCAGAATGCAGGTGAGTGGCGTTGGTGGGGGCAGAAGTGGTGGGAAACACAGCAGTGGGGGAGGGGAAGTCACTGAGCGTGTGACATCAGCGATGATGTGGGGGGCAGAAGTGATGTCACGTGTGGTGCATGAGATATAGAGATAGGGTCGTTCAATAGAATTCAGACCTGAGTAGCTATACTGTCATTTTTTATATTCTGATGATGTTTGAGAATGGTTTTAAAGGAAGCTTTTGAAAGCAGGGAGGGAGTTGGCGAAACAATCATTTAAGAAGCAAAAGCTCGAGGGGCCGAACAGACTGAGCAGAGTCAGACAAACTGTGGAGCTAGAAGAGCGTGCTCTGCTTGGGAACTCAGAACCAGGCTTGACTCTACATCCCAGGAGGTTACAAGGACCTGGACAGAGCTCCACACATTAAATTTCAAATCATTCACATTGCGCCTCCAGATGGTAAACAGAAACATTAGGCTTGACAGCCAAGGAATTCACAAAATTTGAGACTTTGTGAACATCCAGACTTGCGTCCATAGAGTGACAAAACATACTTGCACCTTACAGGTGTCGGGCAATAACCAAATCCAACAAGAGGTAACGTAACCTTCTCCTCATTACTGTCGTCAGGTCTTGGACCATCGACTTCTTGGAGGGAAGAGAGAACATTTGTCAGAAACTAGGCTACATAACTTCCATGGTTACATGAGCAAGTCAGAGGTTTGAAATCAGTGTACCTTACAGTACTATTAAAACCTCTGCGCTACCTGCAGGTCAGGATCGTGATGGTATATCATCCATTTGCTTTGAGCAAGCAACTTCAACGATACTTAACCAGTTAAATTCATTCAAGGGAAAACAGTCTAATTATTAGGTAAAACCAATGACTGCAGATGCTGGAAACCCGATTCTGGATTAGTGGTGCTGGAAGAGCACAGCAGTTCAGGCAGCATCCAAGGTAGCTAATTATTAGCCCTGCCTTCATTATTCACTTATTTATTCCACAATCATCTCTTTCTGCTATAATCCCAGCTCAAGCTTGGTCCTACTCTTTGATTGACCTCATCCTCTTCCACACTCTTTTCCCCCTTTCATACTGCCCTTGGTGCTCAGTAAAGGTTTCATTACACTCTCATCTTTCATGGGCTCCATACAGGCTAGGGGAAATCCATCACCTTAAACATTGGCTCCCTCTGCTACTGAACAGCGTGTCTACGTTGTTCAAATCTATCAGATCCAGCAGCTCATCCTCGAAAACACCTTCCAAACCCTCGGGAGACAAGGGTAACGGGAATAGTGGAACACCAACACCAACTCCAAACATCCATCCAACCCACTTGCCATTTTGATTTGGAATGAAATTGAAGTTCCTTTATTTCATGGTTCAAAATGCTGGAGCTCCCTTCTGAACAGCACTCCAGGTGTCCCACCACCAAATGGACAGCAGAGGTTTAAAAATGAAGCTCTCTACCACATTATCAAGGGCCCTGAGGAAGTGGACAATAAATGCCATCTTTGTCAGTGATGCCCACTTCACAAAAACCAGTAGAAGATTCTATATGTTTCAACGACTTTTAAGACCTCGATCAGTCATTTAGGAACACACAACAGGTGACAAAGTCTGAGCCTTCTGGTGTGTCTGTTTAATGGACTAGCATATTTCTTTATATCAGCTTAAAAGAAGCCCATTCGGTCCATGACACCTGGACTAGCTCTTAGAAAGAACTGTCCATGTAACAGGAAAAAGCCACCACTGGGACAGCCCATATTATTATTACTTTTTTTTTAACGATAAGCTCACGAGAATAATCTGAAGCCTTTTACAATCCGTCATTAACTCGCTCACAGATAATGCGAATGTTGTGTGCATGTTTGTGTTCTGTTTGAATCCCATTTATATCATTGCAGGGTCTGCTGCTGTCACAGCGGGGTGATCTGGTGAAGCAGATGGAATCCTTCTGCTTGCGAGCCCCAAATAAAAGTGAGAGCAATTAAAATCACAGCGGGATGCCACTCGGTAACTGACTGCGTCGGGATGGTAGTGTACATACTTACACCTGACGTTTGCCGCATGGTCCACGGTTGAGGGAAGCAGCGAACTGACTCTACCTTATTGGAAAGTAGCTTGGAAACTGGAGAATGCTGTTGTGTTTCTTCCACCTGTGACCAGAGGATACTTTTGACACAGACTGAAGAGGAGGGACATCTGCTAGCTCTACCTTCTCAAATCAACTCAAGAGCTGGATAAAGGGGAGAAAATGATACACAGAGACGAGCACATGCAGGCAGGTCCAGTCAAGCACACACAAACTATTACGGAAGTAAAAAAAAAGCCTGTGAATGTTTGAAATGTAAAATAAAAAAACCATGAGCACTGGGAACAAACAGTTGATCAGGTTTTATCTGTAGAGACAAGGATAGACTTAAAGTTTCAGACTGAGGAATTTTCAGAAAAGTGGGAACTTTTGAGATTGCCATTTCTGTGACATTTTTCCTTTTTTAGATTAGATTACTTACAGTGTGGAAATAGGCCCTTCAGCCCAACAAGTCCACACCGCCCCGCCGAAGCGCAACCCACCCATACCCCTACATTTACCCTTACCTAACACTACAGGCAATTTAGCATGGCCAATTCACCTGACCTGCACATCTTTGGACTGTGGGAGGAAACCGGAGCACTCGGAGGAAACCCACACAGACATGGGGAGAACGTGCAAACTCCACACAGTCAGTCACCTGAGGCGGGAATTGAACCCGGGTCTCTGGCGCTGTGAGGCAGCAGTGCTAACCACTGTGCCACCGTGCCGCCCCCCCCCCCCCCTTAAATGAGGTGCCCAGAAATGAGCACAAAACTCAAAATGTGTTCTGTCCAATGATTTGTAGAAGTGTAGCATAATTTCCTTACTTTTATTCTCTATGCCTCTATTTATAAGCCCAAGGAGCCGATAATCTTTCCGAACACTGTTTTAATTTGCCTGGCCACCTTTATGGTCACAAACCCTGAGGTCACTCTGCTCTTGTACTCCCATCAAAGTTATATCATTGAGCCTGTATTGTTTCTCAATACTTCTTCCACCAAAATGCGTTTAGCTCACATTTCTCTGCAATGAAATTCATCTGCCAAGTCTCTGCCTATTCGACCAATCTGTCAATGTCCCTCTGAAGTCATTCAGCATCTTCGCCATAATTCATTATTCTTCCTAGTTTAGTATCATCTGTAAATTTAGAGATTCTGTGCTCAACACCTATCTCCAAATCATTTATATAAGTCAGAGGAAGTAAGGGTCCCAACATCTGGGGAGCACAACTTTCAAGTTGTCTCCAATGTGAGAAATACCAATCTATACCTACTCTCTATTTCCTATCCTTTAGCCAACTTCTAATCCATGATGTCAAGGAAGCATCAATCCCAAACATTTCTAATGTGTTAACTAACCTGCCATGGAGCACCATTTTAAATGCTTTCTGAAAGTCCAAATATACAACATCCATAACACTACCCTCATTCACTGCCTGTGTCATCTCATCAAAGACCTAAATTAAATTTGTCAGATTCAATTTTTCATTTAGATATAATAACTTAATTCTCTTCGGAATGCCTCAATTGAACCTGCCTCTACCTCCATGTCAGCATTCCAGATCTTAACCACTCTGGGGGATAATTTTGCCAATTATCTTAAACAAAGTTGTTTTCATTCAACATCTTTCCAACAGGGGGAATAATTTCTCTCCATCTATTATCCTCCTAGTTCCCACGTGATTTGAACGCATCGATCAAAACGCATCGATTTGGGCGGCACGGTGGCACAGTGGTTAGCACTGCTGCCTCACAGTGCCAGAGACCTGGGTTCAATTCCCGCCTCAGGCGACTCTCTGTGTGGAGTTTGCACGTTCTCCCTGTGTCTGCGTGGGTTTCCTCCGGGTGCTCCGGTTTCCTCCCACACTCACAAAGATGTGCAGGTCAGGTGAATTGGCCATGATAAATTGCCCGTAGTGTTAGGTAAGGAGTAAATGTAGGGGTATGGGTGGGTTGCGCTTCGGCGGGGCGGTGTGGACTTGTTGGGCCGAAGGGCCTGTTTCCACACTGTAAGTAATCTAATCTAATCTAATCTAAAACTTGCTCTTTTTCAAGGAAGACAGACCTAACTTCTCCAATCTATTAATGTCACTGAGATTCCTCATCCTTGTAACTATTCATGTGAATCTTTTCTTCATTCTTTTTCTGATGGCTTCACATCTTTCAAATTGCCCCATCACCACCTATGTTTGTCCAGAGCAGTTGTCTTTTGACATTTCAATTACTCCTGCCTTTGGAAGACCTTTCCTGTAGTTCTTTCCTCTGTACCTCTTTTCCTGTCTCTGTACTTGCTTAAGATATGTTATATCGAGGATATTTTCCAGTCATGGTGGACGTTTGTTAACCTGAAATAGTGGGCTGAGTTATGCCTTAGTCTCAAAGACCAGGGAGATAGTGGGTAGTGATGCTGGTGGTGGTGTAGAGATGGACTTATGGGATGTATAATGGAAAAACTTGACACATTGAATTTACCTGCAACTCTGCCTTCATGCCTACTGGTCAGAGGGCTAAAATCTAGTTCACAAAGTTTCAATGACATTGTCACTCACTCTTTTAAACTCAGGAATGTATGGACTTAAACATTTTTTCTCAATAAAGTGGGTAATTTCATATTGCCTCACTATAAATTCCAGTACGTTTTTGCCAACTCAATTCATCGATTCTAGAATCATAGAATCCCTACAGTATAGAAGCAGGCTATTTGGCCCATCCGGTCCACACCAACCATTTGAAGAACCATCCTACCCAGACCTCTACTCTCGACCGTATTACCGTAACCCTGCATTTCCCGTGGCTAATCCACCTGGCCTGCATCTCCCTGGACACTACTCAACAGGCACAGCTTCCTAATCAGGAAACTAGGAAAGGGATTTGGGGAGGTGGAAATCTGAGACCCTTATGTGGCCATGAACCGGCCACACTTCAGGGTCTTAAATAGTGTGGAGTCCAGAAAGTCACCCCGGACCTTCTTACTCAACAGTTAAGGCAACTCACCTGGGCGGTGATGGCGTTATCACTGGACTGTCAATCTCGAGGACCAGCTAATGTTCTGGAGACCTGGGTTTGAGTCCCATTGTGACAGATCATGAAATCTGAATTCTATAATAAAACAAAATTGGAATTAAAAATCTAATGATGACCATGACTCCATTGCCAATAGTCATGAAAAAACCTATCTGCTTCATTAACACCCTATTGGGAAGGAAACTGCCAACCCTACCTTGTCAGACCTACAGCAATGTGGTTGACTTTTAACTGCCCTGTGGGTAATTAGGGATGGACAATAGATGCTGGTTTAGCCAGCAGTGCTGTCATCCCATGAATGAATATTTAAAAATGGCAGAGGTAGCAAGAAGGAGACGTGTTTCTCTCCAGGGTGAATTAATTTATTACTCTCCAGGGTGAGTTGCCTTAAATGTTGAGTAAGAAGGTCCGGGGTGACTTTCTGGACTCCACACTATTTGAAACTCTCAAGTGTGGCCAATTCATGGCCACATAAGGGCCTCAGATTACCACCTCCCCAATCCCTTTCCCAGTTCCCTGATTAGGAAGCTGTGCCTGTTGAGTAGGGCGCCTCCAATTGCTTCAATCTAGGGACGATGCACTATCTTTCTCATTACATCCAGGGAAGGGGATATCACACCTACAGGGTCTTACAACATGGAAGGAGCTGGTTCTTTGGGTGACCTACCCAATAAGCACCAGGCTCCCTCTGCAAATATATATCACAATGCACTTTTAAAAGTAGAACTTTGCCACCCACCATATTTATTTAAAGATTAAAAATAATTGCAGATGCTGGAAGCCAATGTAGACAGGCAGGAGGCTGGAAGGTCACAGCAAGCCAGGCAGCACCAGGAGGTGGAGAAGTGAATGTTTGCCCTGAAGGGTTACTCCTGAAACATCGACTTGTCCAACTCCTGATGCTGCCTGATTTGCTGTCTTCTTCCAGTTTCCTGCCTGTCTACCTGCCCTATTTATTACATTCTTAGAGCAACAACAACTCAAAAATTCTTTATTGGCTGAAGATTGGAATGATATGAGAGCAATGCATGTAAACAATGCCTCTCATGGCTTCAGGACTTCTTATCATGCTTTCAAGGTAATGAAGCACTTTTGAAGTGCAGTCTCTCCAGGAACTGGGGAAATATATTAGCCAATTTACACAAAACAAAGCTCTGGAAGCAACTGTGTAATAATGTTCAGAGAATCTGCTTTTTTTTGATGTTGGATGAGAGATAATTATTGGTCAGGATACTGGGGATGATTCTCTGATTTTTTTTATGAAACAGTGCCATGATATCCTGGACCTCTCCATCTCCATAAATGACGACCGACTTGACACTGACAATTTTTACGCACCCACCAACTCCCACAGCTACCGGGATTACACCTCTTCCCACCCTACCTCTTGCAAAAATGCCATCCCATATTCCCAATTCCTCCGCCTCCACCGTATCTGCTCCCAGGAGGACCAGTTCCACCACAGAACACACCAGATGGTCTCCTTCTTTAGAGATTGCAATTTCCCTTCCCACATGGTTAAAGATGCCCGCCAACGCATCTCATCCACATCCCGCACCTCCGCCCTCAGACCCCACCCCTCCAACCATAACAAGGACAGAACGCCCCTGGTGCTCACCTTCCACCCTACCAGCCTTTGCATAAAACAATTCATCCGCCGACATTTCCACCACCTCCAAACAGACCCCACCACCAGGAATATATTTCCCGCCCCACCCCTTTCCGCCTTCCGCAAAGACCATTCCCTCCGTGACTACCTGGTCAGGTCCACGCCCCCCTATAACCCACCCTCCCATCCTGGCACTTTCCCCTGCCACCACAGGAACTGTAAAACCTGCGCCCACACCTCCTCCCTCACCTCTATCCAAGGCCCTAAAGGAGCCTTCCACATCCACCAAAGTTTTACTTGCACATCCACTAATATCATTTATTGTATCCATTGCTCCCGATGCGGTCTCCTCTACATTGGGGAGACTGGGCGCCTCCTAGCAGAGCGCTTTAGGGAACATCTCCGAGACACCCGCACCAATCAACCACACCGCCCCGTGGCCCAACATTTCAACTCCCCCTCCCACTCTGCCGAGGACATGGAGGTCCTGGGCCTCCTTCACCGCCGCTCCCTCACCACCAGATGCCTGGAGGAAGAATGCCTCATCTTCCATCTTGGAACACTTCAACCCCAGGGCATCAATGTGGACTTCAACAGTTTCCTCATTTCCCCTTCCCCCACCTCATCCTAGTTCCAAACTTCCAGCTCATGACTTGTCCGGACTTGTCCTACCTGCCTATCTTCTTTTCCACCTACCCACTCCACCCTCTCCTCCCTGACCTATCACCTTCATCCCCTCCCCCACTCACCCATTGTAATCTATGCTACTTTCTCCCCACCCCCACCCTCCTCTAGCTTATCTCTCTACACTTCAGGCTCACTGCCTTTATTCCTGATGAAGGGCTTTTGCCCGAAACATCGATTTCGAAGCTCCTTGGATGCTGCCTGAACTGCTGTGCTCTTGCAGCGCCACTAATCCAGAATCTGGTTTCCAGCATCTGCAGTCATTGTTTTTACATCATTTATGTTCACTTGAGAGGCCAGAGGGCCCTCAGTCGAGCACCTCATTTGAATGATGGCATCTCTGATAATGACTGCACTGAAGTGGCAAACAAGAATCTTCAAACTTCTTAAGTGGAACTTGAACTCATAACAATGTGGCCTCACTGGCTAGAGTATTATACATAGAATCAGAGCTAAAAGGGGCAACATTCCTCAGTGCAAGTGACGGTGTAGTGCTGCTGTCACTAACATGACAATTCAGAGGTCCATTCAAATACTGTGAGAGCATCAGTTCAAATCCCACCACTCTGCACCATAGGGAAGGCAGTGGCCTACTGGTATTATGAGAGAGCGTGGACTGCAGGTGCTGGAGATCAGAGTTGTGAGTGTGATGAAGGGCTTATGCCCGAAGCATCGATTCTCCCGTTCCTGACCAGCTGTGCTTTTCCAGCACCACACTCTCGCCTACTGGTATCACTAGACTGTTAATCCCAAGACCCAGATAATGTTCGGGGGGGCCAGGTTTGAATCCTGCCAAGGCAGGATATGAATTCAATAAATATCTAGAATTAAAAATCTAGTGAAGATCATGAATCCATTGTTGATTGTTAGAAAAACCCATCTGGTCCACTAATGTCTTTTAGGAAGAAAACTGTCAACTTTACCCGGTCTGACCTATATGTGACTCCAGACCCATAGCAATGTGGTTGACTCTTAACTGCGCTCTGGGCAATTCGAAATGGGCAATAAATGCTGGCCTAGACAGTGATGTCCTCATCCTGTGAATTAATAAAAACCTGGTGAATTTAATTATAATCACTAAATCTGGAACGTGACACCAAAGTCATAGTGACCATGAAGCTAGCATCAATTGTTTATAAAAATCCATCTAAGTCACTGATGTCCCTGTTAGGAAGGAAATCTGACTTCCTTACCCTGTCTGGTTTCCATGTGACTCCAGACCCACAGCAATGCACCTGAGACTTTAGTGTCTTTTGAGCAAGTTGTTAAGTTCAACGATGACTAAGGAGGACCACAGATGTTGACTTGCCAGCAATGTCCGTATTTCATGAAAGAATTGATCATTTAGAATCTTTTAGTACAAAAGGTGCCCTTTGCCCTATCAAGCTTGCACCAATAAAAAACTACTTCTTAATCTACACGAGTCCCACTTTCCAGCACTTGGCCCATAACCTTGAATGTCATGACATTTCAAGCGATCATCCAAGTACATTTTAACAGTTGTGAGGTTTCCAGTCTCCCAGGCAATGCAGTCCAAACCCCCAACATCCTCTGGGTGAAAACATTTTTCCCCAAATATTTTCTAAACCTTCTGTATTTCACCTTAAAATAATGGCTCCCTCATTATTGACCCTTCAACTAATGCTAACAGCTGCTTTCTATTCACCCTGTCCATGCCCCTCCTGATCTTATACACCTCTATCAGGACCCACCTCAGCCTTCTCTACTCCAAATAAAACTACCTGAGCTTATCCAGCCTCTCTTCATAATGAACATTTGTGATTTCTTCATTATGACCATATAAAAAGCTTTGACTGAAGTCACATCAAATGAGACATTCCAAGTTAAAAGTATTTGATGTGATATCTGAGGGTGATTTCTTTCTAAACAGCCTCGGCTATTTGTTTTGATCTGTTCTGTCTTCACGATGTGATGTAGATGCAGTGATGGGCTATTTCGTTTCAGTCAGATATTTATACTGATGAGGTAACTAGCATAACATAAGAGCTAGACATGCAGGATTCGATAGACATTTATAACAGCACCTGGTATATTTATATATATGATACAACCACAGGCATTGCCATGTCAGGGGTCATCTTGAGAAAATTAGTTATAAACATCCCCCATGCTTCCCCCAATACATTACTCAGCAAGTGATATAGCAAGATGGAGACTAAAGCATTTATGCCTCAGCTCCCATGTCATGATATGGGGATGATAGTTTGACCATGTATCGTAAGGATAGATTGTATACAAGCTGTGTGACATACAGAATTTACATTTGACATGGAAAATTATTAAATGGTGCAGAAAAATCCTTGGATACAGGATCCTAGCAGTTAACCCTGATGTGAAGACAAGACATACGTAGATACTGTAAGCTAAATAAAGTCTTTGTATCAGCTTGTCCATGACTCCTTGAAACAATTTTATGCTGGCTATCTATATAGTAAGTTAGATGTACGAGCAGAGGAATCACATTACACACATTGTCCAAACCAACAAACATGCTTAGCATGAAGTGATGATAAAGTGACTCGTCAAAGTTACTAATGTAAGGCAACAAATACACCAATGCTTTCCTGACAGCATTATACTTTGGGTTTACTTCCAAAACTTCAACGTTTGTGTCCTATTTTGTTGTCCCAAAACTCTCAGGATAAATCTGATTCTGAATAAGTGACCTTTCGTTGTCAATTTAAGGCTAACTTCTGAGTGCACGCATATTGCAGACTGCATCAATGGCCAAAGGGGTTAAAGGAAAATCTCATGAACACTGTCTTTTATTATTTATGAATGCAAAAAAAACATGAGCTGTGTTTCCCCAAAGTACTCTCTTGGAGGATAAAGATCCACACAAGATGTTTTCTGAGCAGAAGAAAATCCATCTTTCTGTCTCTCATATGACAGGATTATTCATAACTCTGTGAATCTATAAATGAGGAATTCAAGTAATCCCTGCAGTTCTACAGGCTGATCATTATTGTGCAAGGGGTCTTCCTTGCAACTAACGATGAATGACAGTATTCCTTATTTTGCACACAGTAACAAACACTTGCTGTTGTTTCATGGGTAGGAAATTGATCCAGCAGCCAATGAAATTAACAATCACGTCCTTAGAATAAAGTGTTTTCAACCCAAGGTATTGATCCCCTCTGAAGAGCAAGGCTTGAAGCTCTGTGGCCCATAGCATCATGTCGTGGTTATCTACAGGAACAGAATTCAAAATGCAACAGGTCAAAGACAATAACATTTCTCTCGGCTCTCAACAATGTCCCACAGAAAGCCTTCCATTATAATTGTGAGGATACATCAATAACAAGGACTTGCTGCTGTTAACTGGACCAGTTTAGATTCTTCTCTACCGTTTCATCTCCTTGAAGCTTACTTTGCCCTCTGTTTTGTTTCTGTTCGAACTAGCCCTTGAAAGTTTTATTTTTTTATTTCAGTGCTTTGACATTCACACCTAGTACCATGGCCAGTCAGCGTCTAATATCATATCTATGACGCACTGTACCAAATCGCCAAGCCCTTTCAGCAGCACCTTCTAATGCCATGACCTCTGCCACGGTAACATCATGGCAACAGTGCACATCAACAATAAGATGCATTGCAACAATTCATCAAGTCTCCTCAGAAGACACATTCCAAACTCCAATCTCGACCAGGGCAGCAGATACATGGGAACACCACTATCTGCAGCCTCCCCTCCAAGCCACAGAGCAACCTGACTTGGAAATATATCACTGTTCCTTTACTGGGTCAGAATCTCGGAATTCCTCCCTAACCGCACAATGGGGTTTACATAAAAACTGAAAGAACTGCAGACGCTGAAAATCAGACACGAAAATGGAAATTGCTGGTAAAGCTCTGCAGGTCTGGCAACATCCATGGAGAGAAATCAGAGTTAACATTTCAGGTCCAGTGACCTTTCAACAGAACACGTATAATACATAGACTGCAGCGGTTCAAGAAAACAACTAATCATCATCATCTCCGAGAGTATGAGAAATGAGTAATGAGTGCTAGCCTTCTCAGACATACTCACATCTTAATAACCAATACACAATATGAAATTTTAATTCCAGTAGGCTACACAGTGTTCTGAATCAGAACTGCGTAGGTGCAAATCTCATCCCTCAGTCTCGAGGACACAATGCAGACTGACACACCCAGTGCAGCATTGAGAAGCTGTGCATTGTTGAAGGTACTCACTTCCTCAGACTTCAGTTTCTCTCCCAAACAGATTTAATAGTTTTCATTCTTATCCTGATCAATACCTATCCCTCAACCACCATCGCTCAAAACAGATGATCCTTTGTGATCACACATCTATCAGTGGGATCTTGCTAAAACTGTCTCCCACATTTCTAATTTTATACTCTATTATTCATGCCACACGAAGGCCAGGCATTGTTGACCTCCACAAGAGAGAATCTAGCCAATGTCCCTTTATGTTCCATGTCATTACCATCACTGAATTTCCCACTTACAGCATTCATTAACATTCAATAGTATCACCATTGGCCAGAAACCGGACTCCACCAGCCATATAAGTAGGAGAAAGTGAGGACTGCCCACGCTGGAGATGAGAGTCAAGAGTGGGGTGCTGGAAAAGCACAGCAGGAGACTCAACACTTCTGGCACGAGCCCTTCATTAGGAATGAGGTTTGTGGGCTGAGGGGGTGGAGAGATAAATGGGAGGGGTTTGGGGCTGGGGGAAGGTAGCTGAGAGTGTGGTAGGTGGACAAAGGTGGGAGTAATGATGATAGGTTAGAGAGGAGGCTGGAGCAGATAGTGGGAAGGAAGATGAAGTAGGGCAAGTCATGAGGGTGGTGCCAAGTTGGAAGGTTGGAACTAGGATAAGGTGGGGGGAGGGGAAATGAGGAAACTGGTGATATCTACATTGATCCCGTATGCTTGGAGAGTCCCAAGGTGGAAGATGAGGCATTCTTCCTTTAGGCGTCAGGGGGTAAGGGTTTAGTGGTGGAGGAGGCCCAGGACCAGCATGTCCTTGGCGGAGTGGGATGGGGAGTTAAAATGTTCGGCCACGGGGCGGTGGGGTTGGTTGGTGCAGATGTCCAGGAGATGTTCGCTGCAGTGCTCTGCGAATAGGCATCATGATCCCCAATATAGAGAAGACCACTTTGGGAGCAACAGGAACCATATAAATACACTGACTATAAGAGCAGGTCAGACATTCGGAATGCTGAAACAAGTAACTCACACCACGACTCCGAAAAACATATCCACAATCTACAAGGCACAAGTCAGGGCTGCGATGGGATATTCCCCTTTGCTTAGCTTGGCACAGCTCCAACTTCATTTAAGAAGTTTGACGCTGTCCAGGACAAAGCAACCTGCATGATTGGCATTACATCTGCAAACGTTCACTCTCTTTGCCACTGATGCTCAGTAGCAGCAATGTAAACTATCTACAACATGCACTATAACAAAGCATTAAGACTCCTTAGACAGCACCTTCCAAACCCACAACCATTTTCATCAAAAAGAACATAAGGCAACAGGAATGTGAAAGATTGCAAATTCTTGCAATTTTCACTCTTCAAGCCATTCACTATCTGACCTGGAAATATATCACTGTTCCTTCAGTGTCACTGGGTCAAAAGCCTAGAATTCCCTTCTTAACAGTGATATGAGTTTCCTACAGCAAATGAACTGCAGTGGTTCAAGAGGGGCAGCACAGTGGCTCAATGGTTAGCACTACTGCCTCACAGCACCAGGTTTGATTCTAGCCTCGGGTGACTGTCTGTGTGGAGTTTGCACATTCTCCCTGTGTCTGCATGGGTTTCCTCCGGGTGCTCTGGTTTCCTCCCACAGTCACAAAGATGTGCAGGCCAGGTGAATTGGCCATGCTAAATTGCCCCATAGTGTTAGGTGCATTAGTCAGAGGGAAATGGGTCTGGGTGGGTTACTCTTCGGAGGGTCAGTGTGAACTGGTTGGGCTGAAGGGCCTGTTTCCACACTGTAGGGAATCTTAATAAAAAGAGGACAGCTCACTCCCACCATTTCAGGGGAAACCAGTGAGGGCAATAAATGTTGGCCTTGTCACTGACTCCAACATCACAAAAAATACATTTCAGGATGTATTTCGTTGGTTATAAAATACTTAGAGTCAACTGAAAGGTGCCAAGTTGGAAGGTTGGAACTAGGATAATGTGGGGGGAGGGGAAATGAGGAAACTGGTACAGGCATCTTCTATTTAGGAAGTTTTAATAATGTACTTAGAAAATGATTAGAAAAAAAAACACGATATTATGAAGGGAAGATCCTGTTTGACATAATTATTAGGGTTTTTGGGGTGTAATTATTTAGGTCAATAAAGGGAAATCAGTCTAACAGGATTTTCAAAAGATATTAGATAAGGTGCCAGAGAAAAAGTTAAGACACCACATAAGGAGTCTTAGAGTTATAGAGATATATTAGAAGTGATAGAGGATTGGTTAAAGGATGGGAAATGGAGTACAGATAAAGGAACATTTTCAAGTTGACAGACCATGACTAGTAAGGTGCTACAAGGATCAGTACTGGGACTCATCTATTTCCAACATACATGAATCTCTTAGACAAGAGACAGAGTAATGGCTTAGATATTCGAATGGCAAATACATTTGGAGTTGTTCATCAGGAGGCTAGGGACTCAATGGAATCCTAAACTTAATTGACTCCAAATTGAAAATTACTCAGGAATTTGAAGATTCCGATGGGCAATCCTACTGTGTCTGGAACGCTCCGAAGAAGCCACTTAATATTAGGAAATTCAGAGTGCTCTTCTTCAGTTAAGTGAAGGGTTACCCAGTAAAAGAGAGATGATTAAAAGGATAGTCTAACTCCTAGCTAACTATTAAACTGACCACTCCATCCTACAATGAAGCACATCTTAGTAAATAGACCTCCCATGATCCAATCCACCCTCCCCACCGTGTCCCCTATCAACCACTCCACATCGACCAAACCCCTACCCTCTCAACCAACCTACCATGATTAAATCCCCTCCACTGTCATGACCCAACAAATGCCACACCATCAGCTACAACACACTCTCACCCACTGGCACTATCATTCCACCTACTTCGCCCTCCCCTCCCTAACATTCCCTCCCCCTACCCCTCTGCTACTACAGACACACCCAGACCTGTTTGGCCCAATTAATTGCTTCAAATTACATTGCTGTCCCATCCAAAGCTATTGCCAAGTGTTCCCCTTTATCTCAATCAAGACTAACAATATTCTGAGATGTTGTCTCCAACACCATTATCAATCTCCATTGTAGGAGTGAAGGAGCCATGTTAATGGCCATGAAATGAAAAGATCACTGTCCTCTCCCATCTTCAGAGTTGATTAAAATTCATTTTACAGACTTAAACAAATCTGTGTTTTGACCAACCTCCCTATTCTGCCTTCCAGTTCTCAAACTCTGAATGGAGTTCTTCAGCCATGGTATCAATTCCATTCAAAACTCTTCTACAACACTAGGTATGTTAATGTTCGGGTTCAGCAATCAATTAGGACAAAAAAAAATTATTACAAATGGATTGAATATTAAGAATAAATATATCTCACGACAATTAGTTGGTGAAATCACGTTTAGAATGCTGATTGCAGTTTTGGTCTCCAAACATAAGGAAGGATATAGTTGCATTTAAAGCATTATAGCAAAGGATTACTAAATAGGTCCCTGGGCGGAGATGTTGTCAGGTGATGAGATGCTGAGTAATCTGAAATTATAGCCTGTGGAGTTTAGAAAAATGAGTAATGATCTTAATGAAAGTTTCAAGATTAGCAAAGGGCTTGACAATGTTGTCATGTTGATGTTGATTTCCATGGCTGGGGTATGGGGAAACAAGGGGCTACAGTTTCAGGATAAGATGCCAATTGTGTTAAAAGGAATTTCTTCCTTCAAAGGATTGTGAATCCTTGGAATCCACACTCTCAGGCAATTGTGGATGATTCCTGGGTGAATATATCAAAGGATATGGAGAGCTGGCAGGAAAGTGGAGGTGAAGCCCAAGATCAGCTCCAATCATATTGAATAATGGTAAAGGCTCGATGAGCTGAAGAGAGTTGTGGAGTCATAGAGTCATTCAGCACGGAGACAGAACATTTGTCCACCTCATCCACACCACCCAGGTTTCCGAAACTGAACTCGTCCTATTGGCTTGCATTAGCTTTCTGAACTTTTCCTATCCACGAACCCATCCAAATGTCTTTTAAATGTTGCAGTTGTAACAACCTCTACCACTTCCTCTGGCAGCTCATTCCATACATGCACCAACCTTGATATGAAAAAGTTGCCCGGCACAGTGGCTCAGTGGTTAGCACTGCTACCTCACAGCGCCAGGGACCCGGGTTTGATTCCAGCCTTGGGTGACTGTCTGTGTGAGGTTTGCACATTCTCCCCCTGTCTGTGTGGGTTTCCTCTGGATGTTTCAGTTTCCTCCCACAATCCAAAGATGTGCAGGTCAGGTGAATTGGCCATGTTAAATTGCCCATAGTGTTCAGGGATGGGAGGTTAGGTGCATTAATCAAGGGAAAATATAGGATAATAGGATAGGGGAATGGGTCTCGGTGGGTTACTCTTCGGAGGGTTGGTGTGGACTTGTCGGACTGAAGGGTCTGTTTCCACACTGTAGGGATTCTATTATTCAGGTTCATTTTAAATCTTTCCCTTCTCACCCTAAACCTGTGCCCTCTAGCTTTGGACTCCCCTACCATGGGGAAAAGACCTTGGCTATTCACCTTGTCTATGCCCCTCATGATTTTATAAACCTCTATAAGGTCAGTCCTCAATCTCCTCCACTCCAGGGAAAAAGTGCCAGCCTAACCAATGTCATCTTATAACTCAAACCTTCCAGTCTTGGTAACACCCTTGTAAATCTTGTTTGCACCCTTTCCAGTTTAATAATGTTAAAAATCACATAAAACCAGGTTATAGTCCAACAGATTTATTTGGAAGTACTAGCTTTCAGAACGCAGCTACCTGATGAAGGAGCAGCGCTCTGAAAGCTAATACTGCCAAATAAATCTGTTGGACTATAACCCGGTGTTGCATGATTTTATACGTTATTCACCCAAGTCCAACACTGGTACCTCCACATCACAGTTTAATAACATCCTTCTTATGTAAGGGCAAACAGAATTGTATGCAATACTCCAAATATGGTCTTACCAATATCTTGTACAGCCATAACATAACATCTCATCGCCGGCTCTGATTGATGAAGGTAAGTGTGTCAAATACCTTCACTCCAGATCCTATTTCATCTGCATGAATCTGATCTGCACTGGAGCTGGTTGAAGGAGGAACCAAATTTCGAAATAAAAAGAAATGAAATTGTACAGGATTGAAGGTGATGCAAGTCGTTGTGTCATTAGAAATGGCTGATGGTTATCTCACAGTTTGCAACAAGAGTGACTGCCCTGACCACATCGACCTCACCATTAACCTGATTGTAATGATCATTTAATGAATTATACTGACATGAGAAGCTTTAAAGCATGAACACCTTTCCATTACATTTAATGTTTTTTCATGGAGTGACTGTCAATTAATTAGGTTCCACCAGCATAATCCTCTCAGGGAATCCGATTGCCATTTGATGGAAGCAATGCCAATAAGTTTGAATAGGCTCGGACGTTTCTCTCTGGAGAGAAGGAGGAAGAGAGGTGACCTGATTGAGGAATATAAGATAATGAGCGGAATGGATAGAGTCAATAGCCAGAGACTTCTCCCCATTGGCAGGACTGACTGGCACGAGGGGTCATAGTTTTAAGATATTAGGAGGAAGGTATAAAGGAGATTTCAGAGGAAGGTTCTGTACGCAGAGAGTTGTGAATGCATGGAATGCGTTGCCAGCGGTGGTGATGGAAAAGAGTCATTAGGGTCATTTAAGTGACTACTGGACATGCACATGGATAGTAGTGAATTGAGAGGTGTGTAGGTTAAGTTATTTTATTTTACGTTTACGAGATGAGGGTGCTGCCACCATTTATTGCCTATCCCTAATTGCCCAGAGGGCAGTTAAGAGTCAACCACATTGTTGTGGCTCTAGAGTCACCAGACAGTTTCCTTCCCTAAGGAACATTAGTGAACCAGATGGGTTTTTCCTGACAATCAACAATGTCATGGTTGTCATTCACACACCAGGTTTAAATCCAACAGGTTTATGTGGAAGCACCAACTTTCAGAGTGCTGCTTCTTCATCAGGCTTCCTTCATCCAGCAGCGCTCCCAAACAAACCGGATGGACTATGACCTGGTGTTGCATGATTTTTAGCTTTGTCCACCACAGACACCTCCAAATCGTGGTTATCATTGGCTCTTAATTCCGAATTTTTATTGGATTCAAATTCCACCATCTGTTGTAGTGGGATTTGAACCCAGGTCCCCAGATCAATGCCTGGTCTCGAGATTAATAATTGATTGATAATACCACAAGGCTATCTGAGTGTCTATCTTTTGTAGGATATTGGTATATAAGAGAGCATAGTTGTGGCTTTTTGGAACACACATAGACAGGGTGGTTAAAATGCCATTTAGTAAGCTTGCCTTCATTTGAGTGTAGAAATTGGCAAGACATGTTGAGTTTGCATAGGACATTGGTGAGACCTCTTCTGGAATATTGTGGTCAGTTCTGGTCGCCCAGTTATAGGAAGAATATTATTAAATTGGAGAGGGTTCAGAAGAGATTTACCAGGAAGTTGCCGGATATGGAAGGTTTGAGTTGGTTTGAGAAAGGATGGATAGGCTGGGACTTTTTTCATTGGCATATAGGAGGTTGAGATGCAACCTGATAGAAGTTTATAAAATAATGGAAGATATAGATAGGTTTAATGATAGTTGTCTTTTCCCTAGGATGGGGCATTTCAAGACTGGAGGCACATGTTTATGGTGAGAGGGGAATTAATTTGAAAAAGGCAATTTTTTTTAATGTAGATAATGGTTCAAATGTGGAATGAACTTCCTGAGGAAGTGGTGGATGTGGGTACAGTTACAATGTTTAAAAGACATTTGGATGGATACATGAATAGGAAAGGTTTGGAGAGGTATGGGTCAACAGCAGGCAGGTGGGACAGGTGCAGCCTGGGATTGTGTTCGGCATGAACTGGATGGACTGAAGGGTCTGTCTCCATGCCATATAACCCTATGACTCTGTGTAGCTGCCATGACATTTTTGCCACTGGAAGTAGACAATGATATTTTGCTGAGGTACCACTAGCATAAGAGACAAGCACCCGTGTGTTACACAATGCCCGTATCAGATGTTGAGTTGGAGGAACCTGACCCAGTGCTGAAACGCCTCAGGAGTTTCTTCAACAAAACGGACCAGCCTATGCCCTCAGACTCAGAGGGAGAGGGATGTAGTGATTGTAACAAGGTCAGCAAGGTGGACTTGCTTTTAGCATGAAGACCTTCCTCCTCGTGATTAGCCATTCATACACAAATACCTCTAGGGTTGCCTCATCAATGCTTCACAGCCAACAATCTTCATTTCCAAGTAGGCTTTCTCCATTCCTACTACAGAATCACATGCTTTATGGAATATGAGTATTGCCATCTGGACTGGTGTTTATTGTAGCTGCCCGGTTGCCCTTTAGAAGGTGGGTGGGGGCTGCCTTCTTGAACTGTTGAAGATGGTTCCCCTATACCTGCTGCCTTTGTCCTTCTGGATGGTAATGAATGTGGGTTTGGAAGATGCTGTCTCATGAGTTTGGAGAATTTCTGCAGCGTATCTTGTAGATGGTACTCATGCTGCAATGCTTTAGCAATCAAATGGGATGATCTCAAGCTTCTTGGGTGCTATTGTATCTTAAAAGTGCACTGTAGTCCTTTTATTTTATTCTTTTCATTAATTCAATCTTAGATATCTATTTTATATTGAAAGTATGTATGTTCTCAGTAAAAAGAAATTAGATCTGTTCCCTTGGTGGTTAATGCCTTTACTCACAAAACTGATACTGTTTAAGATTGGGAAAGTCTCACTTTGTCCAAAACTTCTGTTGTCTGAACCTGTTGTCTAGTTGGTCTTCAATTAGGTTTCCAAATATCTACCACCATTATAATGGGATTTCTTTATCAATGGCCACTGCCATTCCTATGATTTAACTCTCTACAATATGGAAACAGGTCCTTTGGCTCAACAAGTCCACATCAACCCTCCGAAGAGTAACCCACCCAGACCCATTCCCCTACTCTAAATTTACCCCTGACTAATTTACCTAACACTATGGGCAATTTAGCGTGGCCAATTCACCTGACCTGCACATCTTTGGAATGTGGGAGGAAACCGGAGCACACCCACGCAGACATGGGGAGAATATGCAAACTCTACGCAGACAGACACCCAAGGCTGGAATCGACTCCAGGTCCCTGGTGCTGTGAGGCAGCAGTGCTAACCACTGAGCCATCATGCCATTCACTAACAGAGTGTTTTACCTGATGCAATGTTTATGCTACTCATCTTAACCTAAGAAAGTAGACATGGATACCATGTTATTGTACAATCTAATAGACATTTTATACAACTATAAAGAATGGACATTACATTCCTCAGGTACACAGAAAATATTAGACTACATGAGAGGAGTATGGTTCCAGTAAAGCATCATACTTCACGTGATCCAAGATAAATTTAAGAATAAAATCCTATTGCTCTCAGATTACAATCTCTGTAACAGTGTTGATGGTATCTTGAGATTATCTCCCAAACTATACTGACATCTCAGCCATAATGTGGAGGAGCAAGTGTCGGACTGGGCTGGACAAAGTTAAAAATCATGTAATACCAGGCTATAGTCCAACAGGTTTGTCCAAAAGCTAGTGCTGGTGTTGTGTAATTTTTAACTTTGATATATCAGCATGAGACATATCAGCATGAGACATAAGACAATTGCTTTGAAATGTCCACAGGATCACTTGAATACAGAATTAACCAACTTTCAGTAAACCAACATGGATCAGACAATGGAGAGCCAAGCTGTGATTAACACCATGATACCAATTACCCCTACTTTAGTTTATACCTTTATAAGAATGTTCACATATGGAGATGGAACCTCACCGATAATTAACAAACATAAGTTCCACAGGCAGAATACGCAAACAAGCTTATATTTGAAACAGCTGCTTCTGGGAGACAAGGGAAATGAAACAAGCACCCAACGCAGGTTCAGAACCTTTTTTTATCCAATTCTCAAGAACAAGAAATGCCTGCTGTCAATACTAATTAGAAATGTTCATCAGAACTCAAAGGGTTACTAGCTAATGGTCTAAGAAACGAACTAAACAACACAGGTAAAACAAAAACAGAATTCTGTTCTCAAGAAGGGACAATAGACCCGAAGCTTTAACTCGGATTTCTCTCCAAAGATGCTGCTAGACTTGCTGAGATTTTCCAGCAATTTCTGCTTTTATTTCAGGTTTCCAGTATTTATGGTTACCCTTTTTTTGTGCATGTTAAAAACACAAACCACAAGGACTGCCTGAAGTATTTACACTGTACAATCCTTTACCTCACGTTCATGTGGACACCATTCCTTCTTAATTTTGCACATGCCTCACATTATGTCTTTATTATTTTCTCAGGGTTAACATGTAATAAAATTATTCTTTCTTTAACTTAACAAAACCCAGTAATGGGTTCTGCATTCTTTCTGCTGAAAACTTCTGACTTTGTTTTACCAGGGAAAGGTTTAGACATATGTTAAAAATATCCCAAGTCTTTATGGCAATCAACCAGGGAGGTTGTAAAGATGAAAGCGTATTCATCTCAATTGATCAGAACAGGTTATGGATTATTATGGATTGAGGGTGGCAATGGTGGCTAAGTAGTTAGTCTTGCTACCTCATAATGTCTGGGACACAGGTTTGATTCCAGTCTCAGGTTACTGTCTGTGTGGGCTTTGCATGCTTTCCCTTTGTCTGTGTTGGTTTCTTTCAGGTGCTCTAGTTTCCTCACACAGTCCAAAGACGTGCAGGTTAAGGTGAATTGGCCATACTAAATTGTCTGTAGTGTCCAGGGATGTCCAAGCTAGGTGGAGTAACCATGACGATAGTGAGGACTGCTGGAGAGTCGGAGTCGATAAAGCATGCCATTGATGTTTCAGGCATAACTCTTCCTCAGGAATGTGACATGGCTGTTGTAACAGGATTGTTTCAGGACGTGGTGGAAGAACTTCAGGGCAGAGGCGATGACCATTGGGCTGCAAATGGAGAGAGTCTCGATAAGATCTTTGTGGAGGGAGGAAGAAAACTTTAAGGTGGGCATCCTTGGAAGGGGCTTTGCAGCAACTAGGAGATAATGAGGACTGCAAATGCTAGAGAGTTAGCGTCAATGAGGCATAACACTGGAAAAAGCACAGCAGGTCAGGCAGCATCTGTGGAGAAAGAGAATAGACATTTTGGGCTTAACGCTTCTTCAGGACTCCTGAAGAAGAAGGGTTGTGCTCAAAATGTTGGCTCTTTTGCTCTTCAGATGCTGCCTGACCTGATGTGTTTTTTCCAGTGCCATGCTTTTTCGACTCAGAGCAACCAAGGTCACACGTAGCGATTAGTTGGTTTTACAAGGTTAAGGTAGGGTTCTAGTTGGGATGCAGTTCAGAGGGTCAGTGCAGATCTGATTGGCCAAATGGGCCGCTTTCCACACTGCCAGGGTTCCATGAATATGTTGGCAAGAAGTCCAGACTTGGACATGGGCACAGATGCACTGGCGCATCAGTGCCCAGAGCAGATCCCCCACACTTGTGGATAAACTGGATAAACCTTGGACTTGGCTGAATGTCAGCTATGCATATCCTTTCATGGGTTCAACGTTTTTAATCATAGTAGATGTCCACTCAAAGTAGTTGGACATGCACGAGGTCCATTTGCTAAATACTGAGACAACGATGGAAAAGTTGCATCCATCTTTTTCAGCACACTGAGTCAGGGAAGTGTGGTCACAGAAGACAGGTCGTCATTTCCCAGCAGGGAATTTGGCTATTTCTTAAAGTTGGGTGGGATTCAACATTTAAGAGCAGTTCCGTACCACCCATCATCCAAAGGCCTGGCAGAAAGAAAGATCCAAACTTTGAAGGCTGGAGTGAAGGCACAGCCTACAGCCTCACCAGATACTATGCAACTATGGGGAGAGCACTGGCAGATTGGTGATGGGGAGAAGACTCCACACCATGTTAAATCTGATTTTCCCTGACCTGGGCACTTGAGGAGAAGGGTGAAACTACATCAGAAACTCCAGTGCCTGACCAAAGGCTCCACCAAGCAAGACAGACAGTTTGATACAGGGCTTGAAACTTTGTGTAAGAATCACGGAAATGGCCCTGCATGGATAAGAGACTTGGTTGATGCGAGGTCAGGACCAATGATGTATAAATTTTGGGTAGATGAGACAGGTCTGAATAAGCATGTGGACTGTATGGAAGCCACAAATTCGCAAAACAGTGGTGGAAGCAAAATGTACCCTGCCTCTCGGAGCAGTCAGAAAGGCTGTTGGGACCCGTGGTTCACCTTCTCTGTCAAACATTATCGAGTACTGTGAATCAGAAATGGACACGATTGAAATAGGCGTTATGACACCTTTACCACTGGAAGAAGAGAATGAAAGACTACTGAGGTGCTTCTGGCATAAGAGGCGACCTTCTGTGTGTTATGCACCATCTGTGTCAAATACTGAATAGGAGGAACATGACCCAGTGCTAAAATATGGCAGGATGCTCTCCAAGAGAAGGGACCAGCCAATGTCCGTGGACTCAGAGGCAAAGGGATGTAGTGATTGTAATGAGGTCAGCCAGGTGTACCTCATAGAATATGAGTTCCCTAATTAATCTGGCCCAATCAGGGAGCCCTGGTTGACACAAAAAAATTGAGAGCCAGAGATACTGAAACTCTAGTATCTGATTCTGTATGAGACAGTACTATAGTTAAGGATTGTTTATGTGTAAGTAAAGGGTGACTTGGTGATGGAATACCAGCCTTTGTGGAGTTATTTCAGATGTAATCAATACCATTACTTTCCTGGATGGCACAATCCCAAGAATTGAATACCTTCTTTGTGATATACCAAAGCCAAGCAACTTTCCACCTTCCACTTTTAAGATAAAGTACATCAGGAGCAAAAAAGAAAGCTCAAAACAGGACAAGGATATTTGACCCAACAAAATCATTCCTTGCAGTGAGTCAGCACTACCATGGCTTCACATCCAGCTGGAAGCAGAAGTCATTCTCAGTAAAGGTGACAATTAAATTATCATTAATTGTTATAAATAATATTCTGCCTCATTATCCTTACTACCTGCTGTCCTTAGCTGTACTGGGCCAAGTGTGACTACAGAATCAACAGCAACATGGTTGATTCTTAACTGTTATCAAATGATGGAAAATAAATGCCAAACTTGGTGATGACACCTATAATCTGTAAACAAGTTTATTATGTATATAGACAGATAGTTTTTTTATTCACTCATGAGATGCAGGCATTGCTGATTTGCTCATCTCTACATGCCTTTGAACTGAATGGCTTATTAGGCCATTTCAGAGGCCAGTTGAAAATCAACGATGTTGCTGTGGATCTGGAGGCACACATAAGCCACACAAGATGAGGATGGCAGATTTCCTTCCCTGAAGGACATTAGTGAGTCTGATAGACTTTTCCTGACAATCTACAATGGTTTCATGGTCACCGGTAGATTCTTAATTTCAGATTATTATTGAAATCAAATTCCACTATCTGTCATGGGAGGATTTGAACCCAGTTCAGTAGTTGAATTTCCTGAATTAATAAGGTAAAAACAATGACTGCAGATGCTGGAAACCAGATTCTGGATTAGTGGTGCTGGAAGAGCACAGCAGTTCAGGCAGCATCCAAGTAGCTTCGAAATCGACGTTTCGGGCAAAAGCCCTTCATCAGGAATCTGAATTCCTGAATTAATAGCCTTGCGATAATATCACTAGACCATTGCCTTCCCACTATAGGCAGAATATTGATATATATAGGTAGAAATATATATACATGTAAATTATATACATTCAACATACATATATACCATTATTACATTTTTTTGTTCATTCACAAGACGTTGGCATTAATGGCTAGACCAGTATTTATTGCCCATCCCCAATTTCCCAGGGGGCAGTAAAGAGTCAACCATACTGCTGTGAGTCTGGAATCACATTGACCAGGTGAGGATGGCAGTTTCATTTCTTAAAGGACAGTAGATTTTCTTACAACTGACAACAGTTTCAGGGTCATCATTAGACTCCTAATTCCAGATTTTTATTGAAGTCAAATTCCACCAACTGTCATTCTGGGATGGGAAACTAGGTGCTCAGAATATGACCTGGGTCTCTCTGGGTTAATAGTAGGCAAAATACCACTGGGTTTATTACCTCCACAAACAGGTGCTTTTTTGATTATTTATTTCTATTGACACATCAGCTGGGGATATAGCACATTCCTGATAACAGTCTCCACCTGCATCTATCATCAGACTTAATTGTATTGTGAAATAGTCAACTTGCATTTTAAGCAAACACAGTTTGAATTGCTTTAGGCACGCGTCTATCACAAGGTAGTGTACTGAATACAGTCAGGGACTTGGGAAAATGTAGCGTAGGAGGTTTGCGTTATATATGTGGACAAAACAGTCTGCTTCATCAGTAATGTAAGATCACAGAACAAGCAGATTTAATGGGAGATAGGTCCATGTAAAAGCCTTGTGTAAAGCCTTGTCCCATAAATAGTGAGAATAACGTTCAATAAATATTGCTGTCTATCTGCAACATAGCTGTCTACAGTCTCAATCAGACCGAGTCCTGAACAGTACTAGATAACAATCATGGACAGTGATACCTCATCAATTTTATATTCTACCACTCCAATTGTGGTAGAATTTTCTCTGTGGTGCAGTTGGTCAGTGTGTTGGCTGTTAACCAAAAGGTTGGTGGTTTGGAACCACCCAGGGACAGAGTGCTCACAGTTCTCACTCCAAACACCTTCTTTGTGCTCGCTTTGGCAGCACATATACTAAAATTGGAACGATAGAGAAGATTAGCATGGCCCCTGTCAAGGATGACACGCAAATTTGTGAAGCATTCCATATTTTAGTGGGTGGCACAGTGGCTCAGTGGTTAGCACTGCTGCCTCACTGGACCAGGGTTCAATTCCCACCTCAGGCGACTGTCTGTGTGGAGTTCGCACATTCTCCCTGTGTCTACATGGGTTTCCTCCAGGTGCTCCGGTTTTGTCCCACAATACAAAGCTGTGCAGGTCAGGTGAATCAGCCATGCTAAATTGCCCACAGTGTTAGGTGCATTAGTCAGGGATAAATATAGGGTAGGGGAATGGGTCTGGGTGGGTTACTCTTCGGAGGGTTGATGTGGACTTGTTGGGCCAAAGGACCTTTTTCCACACTGTAAGGAATCAAATTTTTTAAAAAAAATTCCTTCACATTTGCAAAGTTGATAGAGGCTTGTTCATTTCACATCCCTGCCTTTTAGATCCACTCCACGGTTAAGATAAATATTCAGTGAACGGAGTCAAACTTGCTGCCTCTCCACCTCCAGCAGCTGCCTCCCGCAGAAACAACTCTGCTGTCGAGAGGGTGAGTTTCAAGACAAGATATGGCTGAATGACCCCACCAGATTTGAACAGAAATCAGTCACTGTCGAGTCCAATTACTGAGATTGAACTTATCACGCCTGCACATTTGGCAAACAAGCTTGTCCAATTGAAGAATTAATGAGTTAAGTGGAGACAAGGCACCTCCGTAACTGAGGTTTATCATATTTCAATACTGCATTGATACTTTCAGAAAATCCACTACACTGCAAAGAGTGGTGAGCTACTGACTGCAAAATCCAAAGGGGCGTGCATTTCAGTCCCCTTGAGTCAGATCACATTAGTTCCCAACATCCTTACAAACAAGTCCATCATTCACTTGTTGCGATTGGTAAATTAATTCTGAATTCATAGGAAGGCCTAAAGAGCTAAAACATTCAGCTGCTTCCCAGCCCTGAAACTGTGCATTAGGTAGAATTTAATGTGTGCACATGTGAGAGGATGGATATTATAACAGCTCAGGATAAAATATGGATACATAAAAAAAGATTACCCATTGGCTATTCTGCAGAGATGATAAGGATCTGATGTGATTATTGACTTCATGCACCAAAGTATTCAGCCATCATGGAACTGCTGTGAGCAAGGCTAATCAAACACATCTTGAGGACATTTGAGAAAATAACATTCGTAACAAGACATTGTACACGGAAAACACTGCATGTGGTTGGGGGTGTCATATCTTCTAACAGATTGGTGCAAGAGACAGGGTTCAGAAAAGAGTGATGACCTGGGGCGTTCGGACCCTAGCTCTGATGAGGAAGTCATAGAATTGGAGTTGTTTTGTAAGCATATAAGCAGGGATCAATAGAGGGTGAGATTCATGACTTTAAAATGTGGGTGGCATAGATAATGTAGATGTACGCAAGCTATTTAACTGGGAGTGTGATTAAGTAGCTACAAGAAATGAGTACAAATTTAAACTGGTCTCGAGTGAGATCAGAGCTCAGACTGTTTCTCCGATACAGTAGCAGATAAAGCACAGTAGTCTCTCCATCAACAACTCCACAAAAACAATTGATTTGCCACCTGCCCCCCATCCCTCTCTCCCCCTCCCCCCCACCCCACCTCAGGAGAAGAGCTGGCTAGTTATCAACTCAAGGAGACCGTGAAGGACAAGAAAGCATTCATGCTCTTATGAAACATTTCACACAGAATCTTACAATGGTTACAGCACAGGAGGAGCCATTCATTCATCACACTCCTGCAGGGACAACTTCATCAGCCCCACTTCTGTATGTGCCCTGCCCCTCCACATCACCATATTTCATCACAGCCCTGCACTTGACTATTGTCAATAACTGATCCTGTTCGCTTTTGAAAGTCAAAATTAAATTTGCCTCTACTAAGCTCGTAAGCATTGTATTCCAAATCAAGAGCATTTATTGCGTAAAATATTTTCCCTCATGTTGCTCTTGGTTCTTTCGCCAGTTTTTTCAAATCTGTTTCTCAACTCGTAAACCAACACAAGGAATTTCTCCCATTTAGTCCATCCAGGTTGCTAATGATTTTGAAGCACATGACATCAAAGGATCGAGAATGAAATGGCACACTTATGAGGTAATTTGCAACAGAAGCAAACACAGCGTGAGAACTGTTTTTAAGAAAAGTGAGTATAGAATTCCTACAGTGTAGATACAGGCCATTCGGCCCATTGAGATTGCACCAAACCTTTGAAGAGCATGCCACATTGTCCCTGCATTTCTCATGGCTAACCTGGCGACCCTGCATATCCCTAGACACTATGGGCAATTTTGCATTGTCAATCCACCCTAACCTGTACATCTTTAGACTATGGGAGGAAACCAGAGCACTGGATACAGAATGAATATGTAAACTCCACACACTGAGTCACCTGAAGCTGTAATTGAACCTGGGTCCCTGGTGCTGTGAGGCAGCAGTGCTAACCACTGAGCCACCATGTTGTCCTCGACTGTACTGTAGTTAGGGCCTAATATACACTGCCTGGAAGTGTAGTGAAGGCTGATTCAATAAAGATATTTATTTTAATGGTTATTTAAATAGATTTAACATTCAAGGTTATTGGAAAAACAGGAACATGGCACAGAGTGATAACATGCTTTGGGTGGGACTGTGACTCAGTGATTAGCACTACTGTTTCACAGTACCAGGGACCTGGATTCAACTCCAGCCTTGGGCAACTGTCTGTGTGGAGTTTGCACATACTCCCTGTTCCTGTGTGGGTATTCTCCAGGTGCTTTGGTATCCTCCCACACTACAAAGATGTTCCGGACAGGATGGATTGGGATATCTGGTCGGCTTGGACTAGTTGGACCAAAGGGTTTGTTTCCGTGCTATACATCTCTATGGCTCTATAAATTGCCTGTAGTAAAAACAATGACTGCAGATGCTGGAAACCAAATACTGGATTAGTGGTGCTGGAAGAGCACAGCAGTTCAGGCAGCATCCAACGAGCAGCGAAATCGACGTTTCGGGCTTTTGCCCGAAACATCAATTTCGCTGCTCGTTGGATGCTGCCTAAATTGCCTGTAATGTCCAGGGATGAGCACATTAGGTGTATTAGCCATGACAGACGATATGTGATAGGGGTGGGTCTGGGTGGGATGCACTGGGAGGGTCAGTGTGAACTCGATGGGCAGGATGGCATATTTCCACCCTCTAGGGATTCCAAGCCAATGCAGGCACAATGAGCTGAATGGCGTCTTTCTGGAGGATAACATTTCCGTGAATGCTATCAAAGCTCCTAGCAATTTTCTCTTCCTTAAAAGAGGAGAGACTAGCTTCTCTGATCCATCCACACAACTGAAGAACCTCAGTCCTGACACCATTCGCCTAAATCTTTTCTGTTCCATTGCTTGTACCTTTATCTGAAAGTCTTTAATCTGAGTTGACTGGCTTTGCAATGCAGAGTGATGCCAACAGCATCGGTTCAATTTCCACATCAGCTGAAGGTCTCTCCTTCTCAACCTTTCCCTTGCCTAAGGCAGTGGTGACCCTCAGGTTAAACTACCATCGGTCATGTCTCTCTGAGTAGCACAATGGCGACTTACCTTTTTTGTACCCTCATAATCTCCCTATTCTTTCTCAGAACATTCCAAAGTACTTTACAGTAAAAGGCCCAGGGTTCCCGTGGAAGAAAACATAGCCGCCAAACTGTGTCTACAAGCAACAGTGATGTAACTAAAACAGAAATTGCTGGAAAATAGGTGGAGATGAAGCCTAGAGAGAGAGAGAGAGTGTGTGTGTGTGTGTGTGTGTGTGTGTGTTTGAGAGAGAGAGAGAGAGAGAAGCCAGAGGCCAGAATTGCAGATGCATGAAATCAAAAACAAAAGCAAAAACACAAATTTCTGGAAAATCTCAGCAGATCTGACAGCAAATCACTAGCACTGAGAAGGTAAACCTTAATTTGTATTCTGTGATGTTCCTTGATGGATAGGTACTGTCCAGATCACCTGAAAGATCTCTTTTGTTCTTTGTCATGAAAACTTCAGCATCAACCTGACAATCAGAGACAGGGGATACATCAGCCTCAGGATATTCTGCAGTGAGGCTTAAACCCATGATCTCTAAGGCTTGAATGTCACCACTGAAGATGGAACTGGATGATTGTTTGGATAAAAATCATAGAATCCCTACAGTGTGGAAGCAGGCTATTCAGCCTTTCTGAAAAGCATCCCACACGGATCCATTCCCCCTAGCCTATGACCCTACACTTACCACGGCTAAGCCACCTAGCCTGAACACAATTGACAATTTAGCATGTCCAATCCACGCTAGCCTGCATATCTTTGGACTGAGGGAGGAAACCAGTGTACACCCACACAGATACAGCGAGAATGTGCAAACTTCACAACGACAATTACCTGAGGGCAGAATCAAACCCAGGTCCCTGGCACTGTGAGGCAGCAATGCTAACCACTGAGCCACTGTGTGCTACCTGAAAAATAGGACATGGGGAAAAGGCAGGAGATTGGAATTAGGCAATAGAATTCGAACAGGCATGATGGGCAGAATAACCTCCTTCTGTACCGTATTAATTCTCTATCTCAGCAGCAAAGAAAGCAAAAGCTGAAGAATTCATCGTGGAGAACTGCAAGATATAATTGGAGAGCTGGGTGGAACTCTCCCCTTTCACGACTTTAGGGAGAATACTCCTGCTGAAGGGATGTTGCTGTCATAGGGAGTTTGCCTGCTATCCCAGAGCAGGATGTTGATCCTACAGGAAAGTTATTGACTCACCTTGCCGTGGGCAAAGCTCCAGGTTTTGATGCTGTACTGCTTGATCTCATCAAGCACAGACGTCTGGCTCTCTTACAGCATCTGTATATCAGTCTCTGTCACTGCTGGAGGAAAGGATCACTGCCCCAGGATAGTGACATAATGGTGGTGTCACCTGGCTAATAAGCAAGTGATCCATGCTAACGTCCTGTGGGCAAAGCTGCAAATCCAACTGTAGCAGTTGGTCAGATTTTAAGAAAGATGTAGATATTGTTTTAGGGCTAAAGAGATCAAAGTGAATAGGGAGAAATTTGGAACAGGGTACTGAGTCAGGTTATCAGCCATGGTCATACATATATCATATCCTGTTCTGATCATCTTATTATGGGAAGGATGTTATTAAGCTGGAGAGGGTTCAGAAGAGACTTATCAGGATGTTGCCAGGAATGGAAAGTTTGAGTTATGGGGAGATCCTGGATATGCTGGGACATTTTCACTGGGGGGGGGGGGTTGGAGTTTGAGGGGTGATCCAATCGAAGTTTATGAAATCATGGGGGCTATAGATAAGGTGAATTGGCGGGTGTCTTTTCCTGAGGAGAGGGATTTCAAGACTAGGGAGCATATAATTAAGGTGGCAGGAGAATGATTTAAAAAACAAATATGGGGTGACTTTTTTTCCAAAACGTTGTTCGTGTGTGGAATGAACTTCCAGAGGAAGTGGGGGATGCAAATACAATGATAATGTGTAGCAGACATTTGGATAAGTACATCAATAAGAAAGGTTTGGAAGGATTGGGGCCAAGCGCAGGCAGGGTGCAACTAGTTTGAAATAGATGTCAGCATGGACTGGTTGGACCGAAGGACCTGTTTCAGTGCTGTATGATTCTATAACTCTATGAATGGGGGAGCAGGTTCAATGAGTGGAATAGCCTCCTACTGATCCTGTATTCCATGTTTCTTTTCAGGCTATGTCCATTAGGATAAACTCACAGTTAAGTTGACAATGCTCATATACCTGAAGACCTTCTCTGCATTGAATTGGTCCCTTGACTATCCATACACTGGTATTTTGGGGCATATCGTTCTCATTTCTGCTCTCAGATGCCTGCAGACCATAAACACAGAGGGTGTTCACTTACACAGCAGAGTGGACGGAAAGTTGTTCCAAATTATCAGACTGACATCCAGTAACCAGCCATGCCCCATTCCCATCAGAATTGCTCCCTGCCTACAATGCTACACCAGTGTTCCTTACCAAAGACCACGCTCAGCTGGAAATAGACAAGCTCTTTCAGATGTGGAAAAAGTTGGAAGCATGAAAACCAATGCCATAGTCTAGGATGTTACCACATCTCCATCTCTGAGCATTGGCAATATGGCACTGGAACTTCATATTGCTCGGCTCCACAATTACCCAGCAATCTTTCACTGATACTGAAAAATAACACACATTGAAAAAGTTACAGCTGGCTTGTTGAAACTGAGTAAGATACCTTGCAACAACAACTGCAGATTGAGAACCACCAAACTGCAAGCCTACCGAACCTTCATCTTCAGCGCACTCACCTACAGTGGCAAGACCTGAGGCACTAGGTACGGGGAAAGGTGAAACCGTTGCCCCCTTCATTGCCTCAATTCATTAATAACACCCCCTGGGATAGCTTGCTCCCCAAGCCAGAGATCCTGGTGAATATTAATTCCATCAACGTATACTGATTTGTCAGCCACACATTACCACACTTGTTCAGCAGTTGGATAATGATTGTATACCAAGAATTACATAGAATCCCTACAGTATAGAAGCAGGTTATTTGGCCCATCGAGTCCATACCATCCAAAGAGCACTCCACCCAGACCCCTTATCCATACATTTGCCATGGCTATACATCCCTGGAAACCATGGACAATTTAGCATGGCCAATTGGCTCACGTGCACATCTTTGGACTGTAGGAGGTAACTGGAGCACTTGGAGGTAACCCACGCTGACAGTGGAGAATGTCTGTGTGAAGTTTGCACAGTCACCGAAGGTGAAAATGTGTTGCTGGAAAAGCGCAGCAGGTCAGGCAGCATACAAGGAGCAGGAGAATTGACGTTTCGGGCATGAGCCCTTCTTCAGGAAGGGGTCATGCCCGAAACGTCAATTCTCCTGCTCCTTGGATGCTGCCTGACCTGCTGCACTTTTCCAGCAACACATTTTCAGCTCTGATCTCCAGCATCTGCAGTCCTCACTTTCTCCTACAGTCACCTGAGGGTCAAATTGAACCAGGGTCCCTTGCACTGTGAGGCAACAATGATAACCACTGAGACAGTGAGCCACTGTGCTGCCCCATAAGGTTCTTCTATAAAGCGAACTGACCACTGATCACTGGGTCACAAACTCTTGGACATCCATATCTCTGCTATAAGGCCACCTGCAAGAAAGGCACAAGGATGGTGAAAATTGACACTGACAGTCACCAATGGCTATAACTTCTGGACACTGACTATTTGTGCAGTGATTGGAATGACGTCAGTCAGGTGGATCTCATAGAGTGTAAATTCCTTGATTGGTACTGTTAACCTGGTCCAAAGAGAGAGCCCTGGCTGACACAAATAAACTGGAGTGTCAGAGATTCTGTTCACTGTAGCAGTCAGCTGTGAGGTGGTTGGGTGAGTATCGATTTTCCTGCTCCTCGGATGCTGCCTGACCTGCTGTGCTTTTCCAGCACCACTCTGATCTAAACTCTGCTTTCCAGCATCTGCAGTCCTCACTTTTGCCCAGTATCACGTACTGCACAAGTGTAAATAAAGGGTGACTGAGAGACAGAATACCGGCCTTTGTGGAGTCATTTCAAGTTGGAGGTGCATCAGAAGAGCAGAAAATGAAGCCTAGTTGGCTGTGAAATGCAGCCTTGCAAAGAAAACAGAGCTCAACAAGGACATGCACATTCTCAGTTTGTCATCTTCCCCTCCGGCAAATGAAGCAGACACTGCCATGCTGGAGTCGGCCTGTGAGCCACATCAGAAGATGTTAAAAATGCAAAGTTGACCACCATGGCAGAGATCACCATCTTACGAGACCGAAGGCTGCCACAGTCAAACTCCCACTCTGGCATACTATACCTCCAGGACGTGCATGTGTGGATGTTGGTTAAGGTTAACTGAAGGTTTCACTACTGTGCTCACTCCATGATCAAAACGTACAATGGCAATACAAGCAAAGCTCACACATGAATAATGGCCACTCCCTGAGACAATGAAGGATAACGAGTGACCATGAAACAGTGGCACAGCAAGGGGATTAAGACCTCTGGGGGGGAAGAAGTGTGGGAAGATTTATCAGGATAAAAGAGAAAACTATGAATTGATTGCAAAAGCATAGTTTCATTAGTCAGTTGGAAAATCTAATGGCATCTAATCTAATTCTCCTTGTTCTGTTGTCTTAAAGTCTGAATCATGAGGGGATTCTTTTATTCGGTAGCGTAGGTCTTGGTTTTGCTGTCACTTCTGATGAAGAAAATGCACAGATTCACCTTCAGAGCCAAGTGAGATGAATAGGTGGTGATAGCTAGGATAAATGAGCAGCCAATGCAGTTGGACAAACACTCATCCTGAGAGGTAGACAAAGGCTATTAACATTCAGCCCACGGTTCCCATTTTAGCACCAGCAGTTCCAATGCTGAAGGCTCATGTAACAGGGTATTGATGCTGCATATAGAACGTGGGCTGCGGCTAAAGTACATTATGTTATGGATTACAATTGTGATAACTTGGACGGGAATTCAAATAAATGCTCTGATGGAATACAATATCTGAGAGTCTGGCCTACCTGACATATTTCTCCAATATAAAGTGGGTTTTTTGTTTTATTTGCAGTATAAAAAAGAAATAAAAGAATGTTCATTTTTGTAGAACCGTTCACAGTTCTAACGTCTCAAAACCATTCAGAGTTAAAGAAGCATTCATGGATCATCATTTTAGAAACACAACAATCCATTTGCACACAGCAAGCTCCGATGTGACAATGGCCAAATAATCAATTTCTGCATTCTTAGCTGAGCTTCAAATATTAATTCTGTGATAATAATTTTAAATAATTAACTGCCTACTTTAAACTATCTACTTTCAAATGCTGATCTTGTAAACTATCTATTTTGAAAGCTATCACATGAAAAATTACAGCTTATTTGATTTTGTAGCTGCTACACACTGATAGCACACCACAAGTATTAGACACTACGCCAGTCTAAAACTTTACTAATGACTCCACAGAAAACTTTCAATTGTCAAACTTTGTGAGATATCTTGGAATAGCTCAAGCCAATTAAAATAATTACCCATTGGTTTTGGATGGGGTTTATTGTAGCTTGCCAATTCTCCATTAATTTTTGTCTGAATTCTTACCTTTAAGACTTTTCAGCAACTGTTTACTGAATATTCTGTGTTGCCCCTTTCACGCTGGTACCAAACAAGAAATGTGACCTTGCTAGCTGGAGAATTCCTTGTCATGTACAACATCATTTCAATACGCAAGCATCTCAATCTCAGTACCCAAAAGGCTCTGAGCTCATGTTCCAGCCAAGAGGATCGCCTGACAGCTAGTTTAACTAAATATCTTTTTCAAGAAAAATCAAACTACTGATTTACCTACAAATTTGAAACACACTTGGATAGTATTTTGCAATTGTTGAAAAAAACTCAAGATGAGTGCTTGTTTGATCAACAGCGTAGGTTTTTAAATCACCTTTAATATATCGAAGTCAGATTTGCTGAATGATTCATTGTTTGCTTTTGGGTGGAATCGCATGCAAACCAATTCAAGCCCACTTTCCTCAAGAAATTTGATGCATCAGTTCCAGTACACTCTTATAAAGCAACAGATTTCCTCAGAGTCAAAAACAGAAATTGCTGGAAAAGCTCAGCAGGTCTGGCAGCATGTGTGTAGAGAATTCTGAGAACCTAATCTAATCTAATCTTAATGTTTTGGGTCTGGTGACCCTCCCTCAGAAAGGACCCAGACCTAAAATGCTAGCTCCGCTTTCTCTGCATAGGTGAGCTTTTCCAGCAATTTCTATTTTTTTGTTTTTGATTTACAGCATCAGCAGTTCTTTGGTTTCTTTTTCAAACAGATTTCTTTAATTTGATTATTAAAACTTATATCATGGTCAAAAATGAACTCGCAATTTCTTGGTTGCTAATTTCATTCCGTCAGTTTTAAGTTACCCGAGCCTGATTGCAATTTACTCCCTTGTTATAGTTCCTTTGCACCATTCTAAGCTAACTCTGCTAACTGCCTTTTGCTACAAAGCTCTGTGAGGACCACTATGAATTTTGTCCACTAGCTGCAAGCCGGAACAAATCTTACAGGTGCCTTTCCATCATAGAATCCAAACTCCACTATCTACCAGCAACATGCAGATAAATTAACCAATGATCTTCTAACCAGGGCTCTAACCAAAACTACTTCATTTGGTTTGGAATGATCCAACCAGAAATGCAGACAAATATTTTGCCTTCAACATAACTCTTTGATTTGATAATCCATATAAATAATTTATGTTATCAATGGCTCTAATCATGATTTCTCCAGGACTTCAGACTTTGTGAAGAAGCTTTCCAATTGATCTCATCTTTTTTTGGTCTGGGAACAATATGCTCAGTATATATCTTTTATTGAGATAAAGATAGACAAACTTAGAGCTGAGCCCACTCTTTATTTAAGTTTTCCTCCTCTGCAACGTATTCACAAGTTATCTTCTAAGTGGAATAAACTCAGGTTTGTTTGGGTTGCTTTTACATTAACGTTTCCAAATCAAACTTCATTCTTTTCGACATTAAAATTATAATTGCTAAGCACGAAGCTATATTAAAAAGACTTAAAAACTAGATTTTCACAACAATTCAACTGAAATGTGAACAATTCAAACACAAATACACTTAGTGCATGGATTTCCAACTATCACAAATTTTTCTATCATTCATTCATGGGTTGGGAGTGTCACTGGGCTGGCCAGCGTTTATTGCCTGTCCCTAGATGCCCTTGAGGAGATGGTACTGAGATGCCTTCTTGAACCACTGCAGTCCATGTGCAGTTGGCAGACCTACAATGCCATTAGACTGGGAATTCCGGGATTTTGACTTAGTGACGGTGGAGGAATGGCAATATATTTCCAAGAGAAAGTGAGGTCTGCAGATGCTAGAGAGTCAGAGTTGTAAAGTGTGGGGCTTGAAAAGCACAGCAGGTCAGGCAGCATCCGGGAAGCAGCAGAGTTGATGTTCAGGCATCAGCCCTTCCTGATGAAGGGCTTATGTCCGAAACATCGATGTTCCTGCTCCTCAGATGCTGCCTGACCTGCTGTGCTTTTCCAGAGCCTCACATTTCAACTCATGACATATTTCTAAGTCAAGATAGTGTGGAGCTTGGAGGGGAACTTGCAGGTAGTGGTGTTGCCATATATTTGTGGCCCTTGTCCTTCTAGATGGAAGTGGTTAAGGAATTGGAAGGTGTCTGAGGATCTTTGGCGAATTTCTGCAGCAGATCTTCTAGATAGTGCACACTGTGAGTACAGAGCATCGGTGTTGAACGGTGTGGATACTTGTGAATGTAATGCCAGCCAAGTGGGCTGCTTTGTTTTGGATGGTATCAAGCTTCTTCTGTTTTGTTGGAGGTGCGCCAATCCAGGCAAGTGGGGAGTATTTCCAACATTCCTGACATCTTCCTTTTGGATGATGGAGTGATTCTGGTGAGTCATAAGTGGAGTTACTTGTAGTATTCCTAGCCACTGACATGCTCTTGTAGCCACTGTGTGGTGAGTCCCGTTAAGTTTCTGGTCACCTCCAGGATGTTGATAGTGGGGGATTCATTGATGATAACACCAGTTAATGTCAAGGGGTGGTGGTCAGTTTGTCTTATTGTAGGTGGGCATTGCCTGATGTTTGTGTGGTATGAATATTACTTGCCACTTGTCAGTCCAAGCTTGTTGCATTTGAACATGGACTGCTTCAGTATTTGAGGAGTCATGAATGGTGCTGACCATTGTGTAACCATCTTTGAACATCCCCACTTCTGACCTTATGATGGAGGGAAGATCATTAGTAAAACAGCTGAAGATGGTTGGATCTAGGATACTAATCTGAGGATATCCTCAGAGCTGCCCTGGAGCTGAGATTATTGATGTCCAACAGCCACAACCATCTTTATATGTGCCACGTATGTCTCCAGCCAGTGGGGAGTTTGCCCCTGAAGCCCACTGATTCCAGTTTTGTTTGGGCTCCTTGATGCTAGGCTCGATTGAATGTGGCCTTGATATCAAGGCTTTTCACTCTCACCTCACCCCTGGAATTCAGCTCTTCCTTCCGTGTTTGAATCAAGACTGTAATGAGGTCAGGAGCTGCGTGACACTGGTGGAACCCAAAATGGGTATTATTGAGCAAGTTATTGCTGGACAGGTACTGCTTGGTAGCACTGTTGATGACACCTTGCATCACTTTATTGATGATCGACAGCAATGGGGCAGGAATTGGCCGGGTTGGATTTGTCCTGCTTGGGCATCCTTGGACAATTTTCCACATTATCAGGTAAATGACAGTGTTGTAACTGTACTGGAAGAGCTTGGCCAGGGGACTGGCAAGTGCTGGAGTTCCATGTCTTTAGTACAATTGCCAGAATATTGTCATGGCCTTTGTAGTATTCAGTGTCTCCAACCACTTCTTGATATGACATGGAGTGAATCAAATTGGCTGAACATTGATGAATGCGATGCTGGGGACCATTTGAGGAGGCGGAGATGGATCATCCACTTGCACTTCTGGCTGAAGATTGCTGCAAATATATCAGCCTTATCTTATGCACTGGTATGTTGGTCTCTTCCATCATTGCGGATGGGAATAATTGTGCAGCCTCCCCCCCTCCAGTGAGTTGTTATAATTGATCACCAGTATTCACAACTAGATGTGGCATCACCACAGAACTTAGATCTGATCTGTTGGTTGTGGGATCACTTACCTCTGTCTATCACTTACTGCTTATGCTGTTTGGCATGTAAGTAGTCCTGTCTGATAGCTTCACCAGCTTGGCACCTCATTTTTAGGTATGTCTAGTGCTGCTCCAGGCATGCCCTCCTGCACTCTCCATTTGAATAAGGGTTGAATCCCTGGCTTGACGGTAGTTGTTGAGTGGGAGATCTGCCGGGCCATGAGGTTGCAGATAGTGCTGGAGTACAACTCTGCTGCTGCGGATGGTCTACAGTGCCTCATGGATGCCCAGCCTTGATTGCCACATCTGTTTGATTCCTGATGAAGGCCTTTTGCCTGAAACATCGATTTTCCTGCTCCTCGGATGCTGCATGGGGACAGGGCCTGGGAAATGAATATTCAAGGCTACACGTGCTATCGTAAGGATAGACTGACGGGCAGAGGGGGTGGGGTGGCCTTGTTGGTAAGGGAGGATATTCAGTCCCTTGCGCGGGCGGACCTAGAGTCAGGGGATGTAGAGTCAGTGTGGATAGAGCTTCGAAACACTAAGGGTAAAAAGACCCTCATGGGAGTCATCTACAGGCCCCCAAACAGTAGTCTGGATGTTGGAGGTAAGTTGAATCAGGAGCTGAAATTGGCTTGTCGCAAAGATGTTACTACAGTTGTTATGGGGGATTTTAACATGCAGGTAGACTGGGAGAATCAGGATGGTATCGGGCCTCAAGAAAGAGACTTTGTGGAGTGCCTCAGAGATGGATTTTTAGAGCAGCTGGTGCTGGAGCCGACCAGGGATAAGGCGATTCTGGATCTGGTATTGTGTAACGAACCAGAATTGGTCAGTGACCTCGAAGTGAAGGAGCCATTGGGAAGTAGTGACCATAATACAATAAGCTTCAATCTGCAATTTGAGAGGGAGTGGGTACAATCTGAAGTGACAATATTTCAGTTGAATAAAGGGAAATATGGAGCTATGAGGGAGCAACTGGCCAAAGTTCAATGGTTCAATACCTTAACAGGGAAGACCATGGAGGAACAATGGCGGATATTTCTGTGTATAATGCAGAAGATGCAGGATCAGTTCATTCCTAAAAGGAAGAAAGATCCCAGGAGGAGACATGGGCGGCCGTGGCTGACGAGGGAAGTAAAGAAACATATAAGGTTAAAAGAGAAAAAGTATAACTTAGCGAAGATAAGCGGGAAAACGGAGGACTGGGAAGCTTTTAAAGAACAACAGAGGATTAGTAAGAAGGAAATACGCAGAGAAAAAATGAGGTACGAAGGTAAACTGGCCAAGAATATAAAGGAGGATAGTAAAAGCTTTTTTAGGTATGTCCAAGGCAAAAAAATGGTTAGGACAAAAATTGGGCCCTTGAAGACAGAAGCAGGGAAATATATTACTGGGAACGAAGAAATGGCAGAGGAATTAAATGGGTACTTCAGATCTGTGTTCACTGGGGAAGACACAAGCAATCTCCCTGAGGTAACAGTGGCTGAAGGACCTGAACTTAAGGGAATTTCTATTTGCCAGGATTTGGTGTTGGAGAGACTATTAGGTCTGAAGGTTGATAAGTCTCCAGGACCTGATGGCCTGCATCCCAGGGTACTGAAGGAGGTGGCTCGGGAAATCGTGGATGCGCTGGTGATTATTTTCCAGAGTTCAATAGAATCGGGGTCGGTTCCTGAGGATTGGAGGGCGGCTAATGTTGTGCCACTTTTTAAGAAGGGTGGGCGGGAGAAAGCAGGAAATTATAGACCAGTTAGTTTGACCTCAGTGGTGGGAAACAATGCTGGAGTCTATTATAAAGGATGAAATTACGGCACATCTGGATAATAGTAACAGAATAGGACAGAGTCAGCATGGATTTATGAAGGGGAAATCATGCTTGACTAATCTTCTGGAATTTTTTGAGGATGTAACTCGGAAGATGGACGAGGGAGATCCAGTGGATGTAGTGTACCTGGACTTTCAGAAAGCTTTTGATAAAGTCCCACACAAGAGGTTAGTGAGTAAAATTAGGGCGCACGGGATTGGGGGCAAAGTACTAGATTGGATAGAGAATTGGTTGGCTAATAGGAAACAAAGGGTAGTGATTAACGGCTCCATTTCGAAATGGCAGGCAGTGACCAGTGGGGTACCGCAGGGATCCGTGCTGGGACCGCAGCTTTTTACAATATATGTAAATGATATAGAAGATGGTATCAGCAATAACATTAGCAAATTTGCTGATGACACAAAGCTAGGTGGTAGGGTGAAATGTGATGAGGATGTTAGGGGATTACAGGGTGACCTGGACAAGTTAGGTGAGTGGGCAGATGCATGGCAGATGCAGTTTAATGTGGATAAATGTCTGGTTATCCACTTTGGTGGCAAGAACAGGAAGGCAGGTTACTACCTCAATGGTATCAAATTAGGTAAAGGGGCTGTTCAGAGAGATCTGGGTGTTCTTGTCCACCAGTCAATGAAGGCAAGCATGCAGGTACAGCAGGTCGTGAAGAAGGCTAATAGCATGCTGGCCTTCATAACAAGAGGGATTGAGTATAGAAGCAAAGAGGTGCTTCTGCAGCTGTACAGGGCCCTGGTGAGACCACACCTGGAGTACTGTGTACAGTTCTGGTCTCCAAATTTGAGGAAAGACATTCTGGCTATTGAGGGAGTGCAGCGTAGGTTCACGAGGTCAATTCCTGGAATGGCAGGATTGCCTTACACGGAAAGACTGAAGCGACTGGGCTTGTATACCCTTGAGTTTAGAAGACTGAGAGGGGATCTGATTGAAACATATAGGATTATGAAAGGACTGGACACTCTGGCAGGAGGGAACATATTTCCGTTGATGGGGGAGTGCCGAACCAGAGGACACAACTTAAAAATACGGGGTAGACCATTTAGGACAGAGATGAGGAGAAACTACTTCACCCAGAGAGTGGTGGCTGTGTGGAATGCTCTGCCCCAGAGGGCAGTGGAGGCCCAGTCTCTGGATTCATTTAAGAAAGAATTGGATAGAGCTCTTAAAGATAGTGGAGTCAAGGGGTATGGAGATAAGGCTGGAACAGGATACTGATTAGGAATGATCAGCCATGATCATATTGTATGGCGGTGCAGGCTCGAAGGGCTGAATGGCCTACTCCTGCATCTATTGTCTATTGTCTATTGTCTATTGCCTGACCTACTTTGCTTTGCCAGCACCACTCTAATCTTGACTCTAATCTCCAGCATCTCTAGTCCTCACTTTTGCCTAGATCAGTTTGATGTTTGTCCCAATTAGCACGGTGATAGTACCACACAACACAATACAGGATATTCTCAATATAAAGGCCAGACTTCATTCTCATGAGGACTTTGTGGTGGTTGCTCTTCCCGATATTGTCATGGACAGATGCCTCTGCAGCCAGCAGATAGGTAAGGATGAGGTCAAGTATGTGTTTCCCTCTTGTTGGTTCCCTCACCACCTGCTGCAGGTCCAGTCTGGCAGCTATGTCCTTTAGAACCCAACCAGCTCAATCAGTTGAACTGCTGCTAAGCCACTCTTGGTGCTGGACATTGAAATCCCCCACCCAGAGTACCTGTACCCTTGTCACCCTTAATGCTCGATCCAAGAGTTGCACAACATGAAAGAGTACTGATTCATCAGCTGTGGGAGGATGGTATGTGTTAACCAGCATGGTACAGCTGTGAATAACAACCATTCCAATATTGCTGGCCATATCTTTAGCCCAATGATCCCAAAGTTTTGGGATTTCTATTCCCACTCTCCATCCCAAGCCTCTCTGTTACTCTAGACTTCTCTCCTCAATTAAAATTCTCCTTAAAACTTACTGCAATGAGTACTCTACATATTTGGTCACCTGTGCCAATATCGCCTTATGTGATTCATAGCCAATTTTGTAATGTTCCCGTGAAGGCGTTTTGGGACAGATTTCTACATCAATGAAAATGATCACAGTTTTTGTATTATTGAGACTCTTTCCTATTTGAACCTGCTACATCAAAATTCTTGTCAGTAGCACTGTGTTAGAAAATTGTCACAGCAATCCTGGCTCTTTTCCAAAGATTTAATAAAATAATGGTGTTTGCAATCAAATGTTGTCATTTTCTAAAACAAAATCAAGCTCCCTCCGGTGTAAACCATCCTTAAAGTAATAAAGCTGCTACTTTTTGTGCAATATTTTATTTTTATTTTATAGCTGGACTGATTAGATATAGGGGAAAATATTAAAAATGATTTTATTTTCCTGTTTCTTGCTTGCTGATTGGGTGAATGTGTACAAAGAGGGGAAAGAAGAAACCAACCCATACTCTAAAAAAAGTTGATTTTTATCCATAATCCAAATGTTTTTCAAACAGCTAGAAGCTTAAAAAAGTACATTGCCAAAGCACCACCATAAATATGATCACAAAAAGTTATACTAGAAAGGTTCATCCTGAGATCGTATGAGGAAAGGCTGAGGCACTTGGGGCTTTTCTCATTGGAGAAAAGAAGGTTTAGGGGAGATTTGATAGAGGTGTACAAGATGATTAGGGGTTTAGATAGGGTTGACAGTGAGAACCTTTTTCCGCTAATGAAGTCAGCTGTTACTAGGGGACACAGCTTTAAATTAAGGGGTATGTTAGGGGTAGATTTTTTACTCAGTGGATTGTGAGTTCATGGAATGCCCTGCCAGTAGCAGTGGTGAAATCTCCCTCTTTATGGTCATTTAAGCGGGCATTGGACAAGCATATGGAGATCATTGGGCTAGTGTAGGTTAGATAGGCTTCCGTCGGCGCAACATCGAGGGCCAAAGGGGCTGTACTGCACTGTATTTTTCTATGTTCTATGTTCTATGAGCAGGAATGATAATAATATCTATTTTTGGAAACATGGATTACTTTCATCTCAACTTATCTTCACATGAGGTGCCCTGAAAGATAATGCTGTTGCATACCACAAATGAAATGATAATTTCCAATGTGGACATTTGTTGCTTCTTAAATGCCTCTACAAATTCCCAGTCCCTTTTTGCAACCCATGCACTGCCTCCAGTCTACATCTCCTTAACCTGCTCCAGTCCTATAAACATGTGAAATCCATATAACTTCCAACTCCAGCCTCTGAGAATATCTGAATGACCTCACCACTGACATAGTGCCTTCAGCTGGCTAGATCACCATCTCCATCTCTAAACCTCTCAACATCTTGAGATCATAGACTTCAGAAAGAAAGGAGGAGATCACGCCTCTATCTGCATCAATGGAGCGGAGGTTGAGAGGGTGGAGAGTGTCAAGTTCCTAGGAGTGACGATAACCGACTAACTGTCCTGGACTTTTCACGTAGATGCAATGGTCAAGCAGTCACAAAAATGCCTTTTCTTCCTCGGGCAGCTTAAGAAACTTAGCATGTCCATAAGGACCCTCACCAACGTTTACAGATGCACCACAGAATGTGTGCTATCCAGGTGTGTAATAGCTTGGTATGGCAGCTGCCCTGCTCAGGACTGTAAAAAACTACAGAAGGTTGTGTACATAGCCAAACTCTCATCCATGGACTCCATTTACAGTTCGGGTTGCTGTGGAAAGGCTGCCAATATATTTAAAACCCTTCCCACCCCAGTAGTGCTCTCCTACAACCTCTTCCATCAGCCAGAGCATACAAAAACTTGAACACATGTTCCAATAGGTTCAAGAACAGCTTCTACCCTTCTATTATTAGACCACTGAATGGACTGTATAACTTCAAATATTGTTGACCTTGCTTCACACACCTCCTGTGCAGTGTTACCTGTATACGTCACTCTGCCTAAGCACCCTATGATCTGTGTGTCCTAGCTTACAATGATCTGTCTGTACTGCTCGCAAACAAAACTTTTCACTGTACTTAGATACATATGACAATAAATCAAATCCAATCAAAAACTCTCTTAAATCAAAGTGCTTCCTTAAAAAAAAACTATTCTCTGAAGGTAACTTGGTCACAATCCCAATATCTGTGAAGTGTTGATAGATAACAACCCTGTGAAGTACTTTGGATACACTATTACATTTGATGTGCCAAAAAAAGCAAGTATTTCCTTTGCATACCCTCTGGGGAATAAGAATTTTCTTAGAAGAGAGAATTTGGTCTTGTTATAGGTTCCATCTACAAATGCAGCATTTGGGATTCTAATTTCTGTTGGTGATGACAAGTGGTTAATTATCTCATTAGCTGAGATCAGACATAATCACTGGTAAGTAACTCTATGTGAACTCTTGATCATGAATAATGGTTACATCTGGATACCATTCAAATGACTAATTAGAAAATGACCAACATGATCAAAATAGCAAGCCAAGTGCATGGATCCCTGAGTAAGAGGCAAGAATGGGAGTAGGAGGAGGATGTGTCTATGAGAGTGTTCCATCTTTTAGGCTAGTGTCAATCTCACATGATGAGACTCAGGAAAGGGGTTTGGGGGTAACTAGCACAACTGAGAGATAAATGGTTGATATGCAGCTCCCACTCTTGATAACGAACAGAGATACTGATAATATGTGTCATCTTAATAGGCAATGGCACACAAACAAAAGCAATGAGATAAAGTTTTTGTGGAATTGATTAACATATTTGTTTTAAATCTAATGGAAAAAAAGGTGTAGAAATAGTTCTTCATATAGAAACATTGGCTGCCAAAAGATTTTTTTTTGACCATTCATTGGATGTGGGCATTTCAGGCTGCCCATCCTTGACCATCTTGGTGGTGAGCTGCCTTCTTGAACCTTGGCAGTCCTTAGCATCTCCATACACCAATTAGGGAGGGAGTTCCAGGATTTTGACCTAATGACAGTAAAGGAACAGTGATGTATGGCCAAGCCAGGAGAGTATTATTTCAGATTTCCAGCATCTGCAATGGTTTTCCTTTATCTGCATCAAGAAAGTTTAACTTTAAAATCAGATCTGCATCTTCTGAAGGTGACATTAGAAAGAATGCATTTATACAAATGTTAAGGTTAATTGAAAATTTCAAGACTGAGATTGGTAGGTTTTTGTTAGGCAAGAATAATAAAGGATTTGGAACTAATATGTAGTTTGGATACACATAACACATGGTCCAATTGAATGGCAGAGCTTTTAAATGTCCTGCTCTAGTTCCAATGCTTCTATATGATACAAACAGATGTAATGGCTTGACCACACTCCTTCCCCACACTCCATCTCTGGGTCAAAATTGTGGAATTCCCTGCCTAAGGGCATTGTGCATCAACCCACAGCACGTAGACTACAATGGTTCAAGAGGGCAGCTCACCACCACTTTCCCAAGGTTAACTTGCGATGGCCAATAAATGTCGGCCAGCCAGCGATGTCCACATCCAACGAGTGAATATACAAAAGAAAAAGCTGACTTGTGAGAATCCTCTATACTGCTGTGAGTTGTAGCATTGGTAAATGAGCAAATATTCAGCTTACAGTCAGAAGTGCAGTATGGAAACGCTGAGTACCAGCTGATCTTGTCATCTGTTGAGCTCAGAGACGTGTCCCGGTCTGGGAGTCAACCTTTGGTCTACAGAGTGCTATCAGTCCAAGTGACAATGAATGCTTTCCAGCACACCAGCTGTTTGGGCAGTTTGGAAAACACATTGCATTTTCACTGATGGTTTGCTGATTCTGTGCACTCTTTGATAAATAAACGAGTCTTACAACCTTGGAACAGTCACCTCTGAGTCCTTTGATTAAAATTAGCTTGACAGTGATTTTTTTTTGTAATCAGTTATTTATTCCTTGGTGAAAGAAACCCCTGTGATATTAATCCTTGTTTCTTTGCAGATAATGATATTTTATTTAAACATGATCAGGTAATCAATATTCCTTTTATTTGCTCGTGGAATGAGAACCTTGCTGAGGCAAATTTTTAAAAAAAGCAATGATTGCCTGATCATGTTTAAATAAAATATCATTATCTCCAAAGGAACAAGGATTAATGCAGCAAATTAACACATCCAGCACAAAACTCACTTTGAAAATTGGCTATAGTTAAATTTATGACTTGACCAGGGACATGTGAAGTTCTGGCTCACGGTTATTTGATCATAAAGGGACGAGCTTCAATTTATTGAGCATCTTTCATTTCTTCAGCTCCTTATCTATGGATTACTTTTGAAATGTAATTGACAGTTGTTGTCTGCAGTTCACATAAAGAATAGCTGCCCTATTCTTCCCTGTTTACTGTCTCCCTTCCTTTATGAAGAAGAGTGTTAGGTTGATGGGTTGACGGGCCTATTTCAGTGCTGTAATACTCTATGACTCCATGGTTCTTCTCCTTTACAAATTACCACCCTGTGTTCTTTCTTCTGATCTCTGTTCTGTTTCTGCCCAAATGCTGCACTACATTCCTGGAAGTATGTATGGCCACCTGTTGTGTTGTGAGTTCGTACAACCCCTACAGTGTGGAAGCAAGCCTTTTGGCCCACCGACCCTCTGAAGAGCATCCCACCTCAAACCTAATCCCCTATCCTATTCCTGTAACCTTGCATTTAGCATGGCCAGTACACCTAACGTGCACATCTTTGGACTGTGTGAGGAAACAGGAGCACCCGGAGGGAAGCCCACACAGGCACGGGGAGAATGTGCAAACTTCATACAGAGAGTCACCTGAGGGTGGAATCAAACCCAGTCCCTACCACTGTGAGGCAGCAATGCTAACCACTGAGCCACCATGCTACCCATGAGTGCCCTGTGGCCTAGGTTGAGGAGTGAGGTTATAGACAATTGCATCCTGCTTTGTTTAAATACCCACCAGTGGGTACCAGGGATTCAGTTTGCTGGTTATATGTTGCAGTTCCTGATTAGACTGCAAGTGAAGCCTTCAGTCATGACGCATTCACAGGCAATTACTGTAATGTGGAATGGAGCTGGGAGCAGGATGTTCTTAACCAAAGGCTCCTATTCTCCCTTCAGTGGTGGGTTCATTGCATTGGTTGATGTATATACGACAGCACCTGATAGAACAACTCTCCAGTGGGAAGCAAGTGAGATTTGAAGCTGTTTCCTTTTCTCAGACAATCCCAAAAAGTTTACCCTCAGTGCCTCAGTTGGATCGTAGGCCCTCAACTATCTGAATTAAAGTTACTGCCTGCCATTGCCACACAGCAGCGATAGAAATCTGCAGTACTGGCAGGAATCTAATCCTTGGGGAACACAAAATTTGGGCTTTCCAATTAAAACGTTTGAGATCTTTCTTTGCTCATATCCCGAAAACAACAAAACTATCCATTTCCATCTATCCAATTTATCTCTCACGGCTCTTTGTTCAGCTCATCTTCTGATGGACATCAAACATAAGAACTAGGAACAGGAGTAGGCCGTCTGGCCCTTCGAGCCTGCTCTGCCATTCAGTAAGATCATGGCTGATCTTTCCTTGACCTCAGCTTCATTTACCCACCCTCTCACCATACCATGAATACCTCACCCATACTCAACATCTAGACTTGACTACCCCAGAGCTCTCATCACTTAATATTACGGCACAGAAGGAGGTAATCCAACCAATCATACCCAGAAACAAGTGAGCATCATTACCTACTGCCAATTTCCTTTTTTTATCCCGTGCCATCACATTATTTCTATCTAAGTAAGCATGCAATTCTCTGGCTCATGAATGCCTCAGATGAACCTATCTCCACCACACTTCCATACCCTAACTACCCATGAAAGATTTTTCTCACGTCACATTTACTTCTTTTACAAATCACTTTAACTTTGTGCCCGCTGGTTCTTGATCCTTTTATCAGCAAGAACATTTCTCTGTCTACTCGATTTAGCCCACTCATGATTTTGAAAACCTCTTTCAGACCTCCTCTTCACTTTCTTCTCTCTAGGAAGAAGAGTCCTAATGTCTTCAATCTATCCTCATAGCTGAAGTTCCTCATCCCTGGCACGATTCTTGCAAGTCGCCTCTGCACTGCCTCTAAGGCATTCATATCCTTCCTTTAATGTGGCATCCCGATCTTGACACGATACTCCAGTTGAGGTATGACAAGTGTCTTTTGTAAGTTCAATATCACCTCCTGGCTCTTGTACTCAGTGACCCTATTTAATAGGCCAAGAATACAGCATGCTTTACTAATTAACAATTAATTAACAATTATTAACATTAGTTAGGCCACACTTGGAGTGCTTGTGCAGCTCTGGTCGCCACATCGTAGGAAGGAAACACTAGACAAGGTACAAAAGAGACTCAAGAGTATGTGACTTGGGCTGGTAAGAAACCGAGACAAGATAGGCTGGGGCTGTTTTCCTCAGAGTGGAGCAGGCTGAGAGAGGATTGGATTGAGGTGAACAAGACCTTAACAGTGCAGTTAAGAATCTGGCACATGGTACAGAGTGTGAATCTGACATAGCACAATGCCCTACAGAAACATACCCACCTCTTGATTGGCGACTGCTGACCATCTTGTAGTGACTGTAACGAGGTCAGCCAGGTGGATCTCGTAGAATATGAGTTCTGTAGGGCTCTTAATCTGGTAAAATCAGGGAGTCCTGACTCACAAATATAAACAGGAGTGTCAGAGAATCATAAAATCCCTGCAGTGTGAAAACTGGCCACTTGGCCCAACAAGTCGACACCAACCCACGGGAGAGAATTCCCACCCATGTCTGAAACATCGATTCTCCTGCTCCTTGGATGCTGCCTGACCTGCTGTGCTTTTCCAGAGCCACACTCTCAACCCATTCCCCATTAGTCTATGTTTATCCCTGATTAATGCACCTAACCTACATATCGCTGAACATTATGGGCAATTTGGCATGGCCAATTCACTTAACCTGCAAATCTTTGGACTGTGGGAGGAAACTGGAACACTCGGAGGAAACCCACGCAGATCCAGGGAGAATGTGCAAACTCCACACAGACAGTTGCCTGAAGCTGGAATCGAACCCAGATCCCTGGTGCTGTAAGGCAGTAATGTTAACCACTGAGCCACAGTGCCACTCAAAGGTTCGGTTCGCTCTGAGAGCTGGCACTGAGGAAGCCTGACCATTGTCAAGTACCATGCACATGTGAGTAAAGGATGATTTGGTGATGAGATACCAGCCTCGGTATCTTTAGCCAGAACTAGTTTTCCGGCTTTGTGTTGACGTTAAAGGCAAGGCACGACAGAAGTACCGTGAGCTTTTAAAATACAGCCAGGTACTTGAAAAGACGAAGAAAAACATGGATGCTATGACATGGGTGCTAAATGACTGAATGCTAAGAGAGAAAATGAGCAGGCTTGAAATGCAGCCTATTCCAATCCATGAGCCATAGAGTCATACAGCACAGGAAAGGCCCTTCGGCCCATCAAGCCACCATGTGCTGGGTGCCTATCCTTGTGCACAAAGTGCTGGAAAGCAGCATTGCAAAGATAGGTGCTGGTGTATTCCATAGTGCAATTTGGAAATACAAGTAGATTGGAGATGAGCCATGATGAGGCAGAGAGGCTGGTACGTGTTGATTGCCAATATCTGTGGACGTGTGGAGTATGCAGATGCTGCCGAGGGACTGTGATATGAGATGGCAGCTGTCCAAGATGGAGGTCTGGAGGAGCAGGCAGTGACCAGGTAACCTGCTTTGATTGGCATGTTGGCAATTCTTGGCATCTCGTTTTCATCTGGAGGCTGGCAGAATAGGAGAATGTACATTTAAAAAGGTGAGATGAAGTAATGATATGGGTGACAATGAGCAATAGTCCCCACGAATATGTCTTTCACTATCCATTGGTGAGAATCTCATCCCAGTGTCTGAAATTTAGTTGGAAAAAGTGACTTTTTGTTTTTGCACCGGGAAAAAATTTCACTCAATTTTTCACACAATTCTCCCAAATTTCCCACCATAGACAATGTCCTTCAGGGCCTGGGAAAATTTCACCCTTTGTCCTCATGGATAAACAACAGAAAAAAAAAAAGCTAACGCAGGCAATACTGGGCTCAATGGCCTTTTTCCGTTTTATGCATCTATAGTTTTAGTTATTACATAAACAGAAAAAAGAAATAAGAATTCTTCAGCTTACCTTCAGCAGAATGCAAGTGAAGGAAATTTCACCTATTGTGGTAATTGTAAGATTTACTAAATTCACCTGAAAGGTTTTATGCAATGAAATAAAATAATTTAAAGTGAACGCCTTGGGATCCTGATTAAAATGGAAAGCTCATGATAAGTGCTTCAGAATCCACTGCGTCGCAGGGTGTCACTAAAAGCTTTCATTCTGAGATGCTAAAGCTACCAAGATGCTGTTCCAGGGAATTAAGGGAATTAAATGTGTAAAATAAATATTAATAATAATCCTGAAGCATTGGGGAAACAGTAAGTCATTCAAATCCCTCGAGTCTGTTTCTGTTAGATCATGTTTGATCTATACCTTAGCTCCACTTACTTGCCTTTGGTGTCCATATCGCTGGCTAGCCTTGCTTATTTGAAACCCAGCAGACTTCAGATTTGAAATTGCGAATTTAACAAAAGCAGTAACTCTAATATCTTTGTATATCTTGAAAAGTTAAAGAGGGTGGTATAGTTGGACCATAGACCTTTTATCTGCAAAGAGTGACTTTCAGTCCTTGTGAGTTAAGGAGCTAAATGGTTAAATCAGAATACATCAGAAACCAATTGAAATGCTCTGCTCCTTCTTTAGACTTATGATGAGGATAAGTCATCTCATCTCGAATGCAAGGTTGAAAATGAATAGAATAGCAAGTGGGATTGTTTAGTCTCAATGTTATACATAAAGCTGGTATAATGATGTGTTGTGCTATACAATGGGATTACGACACAGATGCAGCTTGAAAGGTCATCTATCTCTCAATCTCGAAAGATACCAACTAACATTTGATCTCTCTACTCTGTCTCCTCAACATGTCTCCTACACTCGTTCATGTCTGAAATCACATTTCATTGTTCTGTGCAATTGTGGAAAATCTCAAGTCCATTCACTGCTCTTTGATTCTTACTGCTCATAGTCTCCTGGAGTTGCAATTTGATTAGAAATTCAAACAGTAAAAAATATTTATTTGCTCATAGATTAGACCAGCATTTTGTGCCCATTCCTAATTGTCCTAGAGAAGGTGTAGCAAAGATATGAAAGTAAGGACTGCAGATGCTAGAGAGTCAGAGTCGATAAAGTGCAATGCTGGAAAAAGCACAGCAGGCCAGGCAGCATCCAAGGAGCAGGAGATTCGATGTTTCGGGCATAAGCCCTTCATCAGGACTGGCGAAGGGTCCTGATTAGAGTAGCGCTGGAAAAGCACAGCATCCGAGGAACAGGAAAATTGATATTTCGGGCAAAAGCCCTTCTTCAGAAAGGGTCCTGCTGAAACATCAACTCTCCTGCTCCTCAGATGCTGCCTGACCTGCTGTGATTTCTCAGCGCCACACTTTATTGGCACTGGAGAAGGTGGTCACGAGCTGCATTATTGAACCGTTGCAGTCTTTGAGGTGCAGATACAGTTCTGAAACATGAACTCTGCTTTGTCTCCACAGATGCTGCCAGGCCCTACTGAGCTTTTCTAGCAATTTCTGGTTTTGTTTGATTTCCTGCACATCTGTGGTTTACTCTAGTTGTTCTCTCTCTCAGCTTCATAGAATCCCTACTGTGTGGAAACAGGCCCAACAAGTCCACACTGACCATCTGACGTGTATCCCACCCAAACCCTTTCCTTACCTTATTACCTTTCCACTGACTAATGCACCTAACCTACACATCCCTGAACACTGTGGGCAATTTAGCATGGCCAATTCACCAAACCTGCACATCTTTGGATTGTGGGAGGAAAGCGGAACACCCAGAGGAAATCCACACAGACACAGGGAGAATGTGCAAACTCCACACAGGCAGTCGCCCAAGGCTAGAATCGAACCTGGGTCCCTGGCGCTGTGAGGCAGCAGTGCTAACCACTGAGCCACCATGCTGCCCATCTCCAACCATTGTTTACTCCTCCCCCTCCTGCCCATCTTCAGTGTATATACCAACCTTTTCATATCTGCAATCAGTTCTGAAGAAGAGACACTGGACCTGAAATGTTAACTCTGCTTTCTCTCCACAGATGTTCCCAGAGCTGATGAGTTGTCCCAGTAAGTTCTATATTTGTTTCAAGAAACATTCCAGTGGCCGTAACCTTGCTCCTTGGCTCTGAAGTTAGTTCCCAAAAAACTTTCAGTTCTCTACTGCTCTTTTCTCTTTTAAGGCACTTTTTAAAACCTGTCTCTGTAATGAAGTTACCTGTCATCTGTTCTAAAACATCCTTCAGTACCTTGTGTCAAATATTGTCTGATAATGTTCCTGCAAACAGACTTGTAATGCTTTAGGACAATGTAAGCACTACATAAATGCAAATGATGTTGATGCAATGTTCATTTTCTGGCCTGGTGTCAGTGGCACAACCAGCATTTGTTACCCATCCCTAGTTTCCCCTGAGAATAAGATGGTAAGCCTTCTCAAGGGCAAACGTGAAACGGACAAGTAAGGCAGGTTTGGCAGTTAATTGACTACCACATATTTGCAAAAGAATGTTCTCTCTCTTATTTTCACAGAGTGTGATAAAATCATGAGCAGTGCCTCGTTTTGTATTCCTTGCTGGTTTAATTGCAGTGAATCCTTCATTGTTCAACATAATGGAGGGACTGTAACTCTCTCACCCCATGATAGCAAGTGCATAATAGATATTGTTTCTCTTCAACATAACATAAACAGTTTTAAAGCATCCTTCCATTATATGCAGTGACTTAAACCACGACAGACTATTCTTGAAAGTGAAGCAGGAAGAAATAAACCAGCTGAAGAACAATCTAATTTATTTGAAACACAATGCTCATCATTTAGATGACCTACTGCAAAGAGCTGATATCATTCATCGGCAACCTTCCCCCTCCTGACTCTGTTTAAGGACACAGCCTGGGTAGCATAACAAACATAAAGCAAGCCTTGACTAGGGAGAGTGCTTTTCAAATGTGATATAATGAAACATCATCAGAAGGATGATGAGGCTCTGACTTTGACATTTTTCTCTTCAGTGAAAAGTTGTCAAGGACAGACGGTACCTTTCCCAGAGCGTCCTCATGGTGGCCCCAGGCGAAACATCTCGATCGGACCTGTCTCGACAGCCTGAAGCAGGAGCAGCAGAATCTCATCAACCCCAAGCGCTCTTGTCGGATGCTGATTGCAGAGATCAATGCCTCAAGCACCTTGTTTATTTATGGGGCCGTTTAAACACGCTACAAGAGTACAGAAGGAAAGGTAAATTTTGCAACCTATTACATTGATGCACTCATGGGAGATAATAGTTGATCTGATCTAATCAATTCACTGCAGGCTCCTTTACCATAGCAATTTTTAAAAGTTTAACCTATTTTCCTAATCAGCCTGTTCAGAGATGCAGTTATACCTCTGGAGTTGGTGGGACATGAACCCAGCGTTTTGTACTAAGAATGCTATCACTGCACCACAAGAGGGCTCTTTATTACAGCAAAGACAAAGAGCACCTTAGCTATTTAACACCTGGGAGTGGACCAATTTTAGAAATGGATACACAAACCAGTGTACAGGTGTCATGCTTTTAATATTCTTTCGTGAGATTTGGACATTGCCGATCAGGGCATCTATCACCAACCTGTTGAATGAATGATTTGCAGGGCCATATCAATATGAGATTTGGAGTCAAACACATAGCTCTGCATCTGGAGTCACATGTAGACCAGACCAAGTAAGGATGGCAGATTTCTTTCCCTAGTAGGATGTATCTGACATTAATTTTCAGCCACAGCTGCACATTGCGTGCAGTTCTTGTTCACGGCTCTATAGGAAGTTTGTGATTGCAATGGGTCCCAGAGTCATAGAAATTTACAGCATGGAAACAGACCCTTTGGTCCAACTTGTCAATACTGACCACATATCCTAACTTAATTTTGTGCCATTTGCCAGCATCTGTCCCATATCCCTCTAAACCCTTCCTATTCATATACCCATCCAGATGCCTTTTAAATGCTGTTATTATACGAGCCTCCACCACCACCTCTGACAGTTCATTTCATACACACTCACCACTCTCTGCATGAAAAAGTTGCCACTTATGTCCCTTTTAAATCTTTTGTCTCTCACCATAAACCTATGCCCTTTAGGTTTGGTCTACCTTGAGGAAAATACCTTGGCTATTCACCTTATTCACTCCCCCTTATGATTTTATAAACCTCTTTAAGGTACTCCTTTAACTCCAGGAAAATAGCCCCAACCTATGCAGCCTCTTCCTAAAGCTCAAACCCTTGAAAACTGGCAATATCCCTGTAAATCTTTCCGGAACCCTTTCAAGTTTCACAACTATAGCAGAGAAACCAGAATTGAATGTGATATTCTAAAAGTGGCCGAACCAATATCCTGTACAGCTGCAATATAACCTCCCAACTCCTATACTTCTACACTCAATGCACTGACCAATAAAAGCAAGCATACTAAATGCCTTCTTCATTAACCTATCTGCCTGTACTCCACTTTCATTGAACTATGAACCTGCACCCTAAGGTCTCAATGTTTGGTGACACTCTCCAGGCACTTACCATTTTTAAACCCCGCATTGATTTGCCCTACCAAAATGCAACACATCACATTTATATAAATAAGACTCCATCTACCACTCCTTGACCCATTTGCCCATCTGGGAGGGGATACAGAGAAGATTAACCAGGATATTGTCTGGGATGGAGTATTCCAGCTCTGAACAGAGGCTGGATAAGCCCGGGCTATTTTCCTTAGAACGGAAAATGTTGAGAAGGGTTCTGATTAAAGTGTACAAAGTTTTGAGATGGATAGACAGGGTAGATAGGGAGAATCTTTTCTCCAAATAGAGTGGTCATTTTCTAAGGGATACAATTTTAAGGTAAAGAGCAGGAGGTTTAGAGGAAGTATAAGGAAAAAACATTTTCATTTGGAGGTTTTTGAGTATCTGGATCTCACTGTCTGAAAGGGTGGTAGAGCCAGGAATCTTCAAGACATTGAAAAAGCTTTTAGATGAGCTCTTGAAGTACCACAGAATGTACCAAGTGCTGGAAAATGGGATTAGAATTTATGAGTACTGGCACAATGGGCCAAAGGGCCTCTTTCTTCTCTGTAAAAGTTCTCTGAGTCTGACTTTATGAAATTTCACCATGACTGACCTTAGCTTTATACTCCAGATTCATGAATTGAACTTAAATTCTAACAGCTACCACAGTGAGACTTGAATCCCTTTTCCTCAGAGCAGTTGCCATGGCCTCTTGGTTATTAGACCAGTGACATTATCAGAACACTGTCATCTTCCCACAAGTCAGAAAGAAAGATACCTTCTATCCAATTGTGTTTTGAAATAGACAGAAAATATTCAGCAAGTCTGGCAGCATTAGTGGAAAGAGAGATGCAGTTAACATTTCATGTCAATGTCAGGTCATCACTGAAACATGAACTCTGCGCCCTCTCTCCACAGTTGCTGTCTGGATTACCCGTTATTTCCAGCAATTTCTGGTTTTAGTTTGGCATTTTCTGCTTGTGTGTCAAGGCACAAGTATTTGCCTGAAGGAAGCTCCAAAAACACTGCAGTAACGCAACACCATTTAGGACAAAATAATATTTTAATAACACGTGTGGCAGTCAGTTTGTGTAGTAGCAATGATTTCCTGTCTGATGAAATTGAAAGAAAACTGCCATTTATGGTAATTCTGTTTTACATATTTGTGGGAAATGCCCATCACTGGTGAGACCAACATTTATTGGTGAGAGGGCATTCAAGAATCAACCACATTGCTGTGGGTCTCGAGTGGTATATAGTCAGCACTGAGTGAGCAGTGTCTTCTCCAAAGGGTATTCATGGACCAGATGGGTTTTTACAGCAATCAACAGTAGTCACTATTAGACTAGCTTTGCATTGGGGTGGCATGGTGGCTCAGTGGTGAGCACTACTGCCTCACAGCACCAACAATCTGGGTTTGATTCCAGCCCGGGGTCACTGTCTGTGTGATGTTTGCATACTCTCCCTGTGTTTGTGTGGGTTTCGTCCCGGTGCTCCAGTTTCGTCCCGCAATCCAAAGATATGCAGGTTAGATGGGTTGGCCATGCTAAATTGCTCATAGGGTTCAGTGATGTGTATGTTCATGCATTAGTTAGGGGTAAATGTAGAGTAATAGGGTGTGGGTGGGTTAGTCTTCAGAGGGTCAGTGTGAGCTTGTTGGGCCAAAGGGCCTGTTCCCACACTATAGGGATTATTTTTTATAGAATTCAAATTTCTTCAGAAGCTACAGTAGGATTCAACCCCAATTCCCCAGAACATTAGCATACTTCATTGGATTACAAATCTAGACAATGGCCACTATCGCATTACCTTCCATTTTAACTCAGCATCCAACCCAAGCAAACAACGATAGAGAAACAGAAGAGTGGCTGTCATCAAATCAATTTCTTTAGTTGGCATTAATTCTGAATTATTGTAATGTTTTCTGCCTTTACTCTATGATGGGATGTAGATATTACTGGCAAGCCCCAACATTTATTGCCCAATTCTAATGGCCCTTGAATTGAGTGGCTGGTTAGACTATTTCAGAAGGCAGTTAAGACCCGATCTCATTGCTGTGGGTCTGAATTCATATATTAGCCAAGGAAGTATGGCTTATTTCCTTCCCTAAAGTACATTCAGGAACCAGATGGGCTTTTACAACAACCACCAATTACTTCATAGTCACCATTACTGACACCAGCTTTCCTTTAAATTCCACATTCATCAATCAAACTCAAATCCCCTAGTGGGATTTGACCCCATAATCCACTGAGAACTAGCCTGGACCTCTGGATTGTTAGCACAGTGATAATACCACTACTTCAGTGCCTCACCATAATTGAGTTGGCAATATCTACCATTCTGAATGTATCACTCCAAATCCTGTTATAGAGTCATAGAGTCATAGAGATGTACAGCATGGAAACAGACCCTTCAGTCCAACCTGTCCATGTCGACCAGATATCCCAACCCAATCTAGTCCCACCTGCCAGCACCCGGCCCATATCCCTCCAAACCCTTCCTATTCATATACCCATCCAAATGCCTCTTAAATGTTGCAATTGTACCAGCCTCCACCACATCCACTGGCAGCTCATTCCGTACACGTATCACCCTCTGCATGAAAAAGATGCCCCTTAGGTCTCTTTTATATTTTCCCCTCTCACCCTAAACCTATGCCCTCTAGTTCTGGAATCCCTGACCCCAGGGAAAAGACTTTGTCTATTTGTCCTATCCATGCCCCTCATAATTTTATAAACCTCTATAAGGTCACCCCTCAGCCTCCGGCGCTCCAGGGAAAACAGCCCCAGCCTATTCAGCTGCTCTCTGTAGCTCAGATCCTCCAACCCTGGCAACATCCTTGTAAATCTTTTCTGAATTCGTTCAAGTTTCACAACATCTTTACGATATGAAGGAGACCAGAATTGCATGCAATGTTTCAACAGTGACCTAACCAATGTCCTGTACAGCCGCAACATGACCTCCCAACTCCTGTACTCAATACTCTGACCAATAAAAGAAAGCATATCAAACACCTTCTTCACTATCCTATCTACCTGCGACTCCACTTTCAAGGAGCTATGAACCTGCACTCCAAGGTCTCTTTGTTCAGCAACACTCCCTAAGACCTTACCATTAAGTGTATAAGTCATGCTAAGATTTGCTTTCCCAAAATGCAGCACCTCACATTTATCTGAATTAAACTCCATCTGACACTTCTCAGCCCATTGGCCCATCTGATCAAGATCCTGTTGTAATCTGAGGTAACCCTCTTTACTGTCCACTACACCTCCAATGTTGGTGTCATCTGCAAACTTACTAACTGTACCTCTTATGCTCGCATCCAAATCATTCGTGTAAATGACAAAAAGTAGAGGATCCAGCACCGATCCTTGTGGCACTCCAGTGGTCACAGGCCTCCAGTCTGAAAAACAACCCTCCACCACCATCCTCTGTCTTCTACGTTTGAGCCAGTTCTGTATCCAAATGGCTAGTTCTCCCTGTATTCCATGAGATTTAACCTTGCTAGTCAGTCTCCCATGGGGAACCTTGTTGAACGCCTTACTGAAGTCCATATAGATCACATCTACTGCTCTGCCCTCATCAATCTTCTTTGTTACTTCTTCAAAAAACTCAATCAAGTTTGTGAAACATGATTTCCCATGCACAAAGCCGTGTTGACTATCCCTAATCAATGTATACTTGACTGTGACCTTTTACATACTAGTTCCAAGAAAGCACACAGTTTAAAAAAAAAATTCTGCCTAGACAATTTGCTCACAAACAATGGGAATCTTTGTCAAGTCCAGTTTTATGAGCCCCATCCCTAATCGCACTGGATAAGGTTGAGGTGCATGAATCAGTAAAAAGCCACTACAGTCCACATGCAGTGTCAGTATAGCCACAGTGCTCTTAGGTAAGGACTATTAATTTGGCATTCCAGATATCATCACACATTCACTTCCATTACTTTGAATGGGATAGAAAATCATTCAGTTCCTATAGTTAGAAACCATCGACCATTCAAGTCTGTAGAAGGAGAGGATCCAACTACTTGTGCTTGTTCCACATGCCATTCAATATGATCATGGTTGATCTGTATCTTAACTCCATCTACTTGTCTTGATTCCACCTATTTGCCTTGGTCCTGTAACTTGAGCCCTTGCCTTAAACAAAATCTCTCAATCTGTTTTTGAGAATTTATGTTCCCCTAAGCTTAATGATGGAGAAAATGTTGTGACTTGACATTTTAACTTTATCACATCCAAATTTATATGTTGCATTCCAACTCCAGTACTTGAGCTCAAGACTTGAGCTCTGAAAAACAATGCCGGTCACCATGCTATAAGAAGGATGGGTTTGCACTGGGGGGGAGGGGGGGGAGGTGGGGAGCATTGCAGCGAAGAAGAGGCTGGATAAGCTTGGGTTTGGAGCAGCAAAGATTGAGGGTTGTCCTGATAGAGATGGTTAAGATTATTAGGGGCATCGATAGAGTGAATAGAAAGCAGCTGTTACATTGAGTTAAAGTATCAAAAACAATCAGGCATAATTTTAAAGTGAAATGCAGGAGGTTCAGAGAGCATTGGAGGAAAAACGTTTTCACCCAGAGAGTGGTGGGAAGATATTTTCTAAATGGGGAAAAAATTCAGAAGTCTGAAGTGCTAAGAGACTTGGGAGCTCTCGTCCAGGATTCTCTCAAGGTAGACTTGCAGGTTGAGTCAGTAGATAGAAAGGTAAATGCAATGATGGCATTTATTGCGAGTATCAAAGTAGGGGTGTACTTCTGAGGCTCTATAAGGCTCTAGGTAAAAACAAGGTAAAAACAATGACTGCAGATGCTGAAAATCAAATACTGGATTAGTGGTGCTGGAAGAGCACAGCAGTTCAGGCAGCATCCAACGAGCAGCGAAATCAACGTTTCGGGCAAAAGCCCTTCATCAGGAATAAAGGCAGTGAGCCTGAAGCATGGAGAGATAAGCTAGAGGAGGGTGGGGGTGGGGAGAGAGTAGCATAAAGTACAATGGGTGAGTCGGGGAGGAGATGAAGGTGATAGGTCAAGGAGGAGAGGGTGGAGTGGATAGGTGGAAAAGAAGATAGGCAGGTCGGACAAGTCAAGGAGACAGTAACTGAGCTGGAAGTTTGAAACTAGGATGAGGTGGGGGAAGGGGAAATGAGGAAGCTGTTGAAGTCCACATTGATGCCCTGAGGTTGAAATGTTCCGAGGCGGAAGATGAGGCGTTCTTCCTCCAGGCGTCTGGTGGTGAGGGAGCGGCGGTGAAGGAGGCCCAGGACCTCCATGTCCTCAGCAGAGTGGGAGGGGGAGTTGAAATGTTGGGCCACGGGGCGGTTTGGTTGATTGGTGCGGGTGTCTCGGAGATGTTCCCTAAAGTGCTCTGCTAGGAGGCGCCCAGTCTCCCCAATGTAGAGGAGACCACATCGGGAGCAACGGATACAATAAGTGATATTGGTGGATGTGCAGGTGAAACTTTGATGGATGTGGAAGGCTCCTTTAGGGCCTTGGATAGAGGTGAGGGAGGAGGTGTGGGCACAGGTTTTACAGTTCCTGCGGTGGCAGGGGAAAGTGCCAGAATGGGAGGGTGGGTCGTAGGGGGGTGTGGACCTGACCAGGTAGTCACGGAGGGAACGGTCTTTGCGGAAGGCGGAAAGGGGTGGGGAGGGAAATATATCCCTGGTGGTGGGGTCTTTTTGGATGTGGCGGAAATGTCGGTGGATGATTTGGTTGATGCGAAGGTTTGTAGGGTGGAAGGTGAGCATCAGGGGCGTTCTGTCCTTGTTATGGTTGGAGGGGTGGGGTCTGAGGGCGGAGGTGTGGGATATGGACGAGATGCGTTGGAGGGCATCTTTAACCACGTGGGAAGGGAAATTGCGGTCTCTAAAGAAGGAGGCCATCTGGTGTGTCCTATGGTGGAACTGGTCCTCCTGGGAGCAGATACGGCGGAGGCGGAGAAATTGGGAATACGGGATGGCATTTTTGCAAGAGATAGGGTGGGAAGAGGTGTAATCCAGGTAGCTATGGGAGTCAGTGGGTTTGTAAAAAATGTCAGTGTCAAGTCGGTCGTCACTAACGGAGATGGAGAGGTCCAGGAAGGGGAGCGAGGTGTCAGAGATACTCCAGGTAAATTTAATGTCAGGGTGGAATGTGTTGGTGAAGTTGATGAATTGCTCAACCTCCTCGTGGGAGCACGAGGTGGCGCCAATGCAGTCATCAATGTAGCGGAGGAAGAGGTGGGGAGTGGTGCCGGTGTAATTACGGAAGATCAACTGCTCTACATAGCCAACAAAGAGACAGGCATAGCTGGGGCCCATACGTGTGCCCATGGCTACGCCTTTGGTCTGGAGGAAGTGGGAGGATTCAAAGGAGAAATTGTTAAGGGTGAGCACCAGTTCGGCCAAACGAATGAGAGTGTCTGTGGAAGGGTACTGTTGGGGACGTCTGGAGAGGAAAAAACAGAGGACTTGGAGGCCCTGGTCATGGCGAATGGAGGTGTAGAGGGATTGGATATCCATGGTGAAGATAAGGCGTTGGGGGCCAGGGAAACGGAAGTCTTGGAGGAGGTGGAGGGCGTGGGTTGTGTCTCGAACGTATGTGGGGAGTTCCTGGACTAGGGGGGATAGGACAGTGTCAAGGTAGGTAGAGATGAGTTCAGTGGGGCAGGAGCATGCTGAGACAATGGGGCGGCCAGGGTGGTCAGGCTTGTGGATCTTGGGAAGGAGGTAGAACCAGGCAGTGCGGGGTTCCCGGACTATGAGGTTGGAAGCTGTGGGTGGGAGATCTCCTGAGGTGATGAGGTTCTGTATGGTCTGGGAGATGATGGTTTGGTGATGGGGGGTGGGGTCATGGTCGAGGGAGCAGTAGGAAGAGGTGTCCTCGAGTTGGCGTTTGGCTTCAGCGGTGTAGAGGTCAGTGCGCCAGACTACCACTGCGCCCCCTTTATCCGCTGGCTTGATGGTGAGGTTGGGATTGGAGCAGAGGGATTGGAGGGCTGCATGTTGTGAGGGTGAGAGGTTGGAGTGGGGGAGGGGGGACGACAGGTTGAGGCGGTTAATGTCCCAGCGGCAGTTGGAAATGAAGAGGTCGAGGGCAGGTAATAGGCCAGCGCGGGGTGTCCAGGTGGATGCAGTGTGTTGGAGGTGGGCGAAGGGGTCCTCGGAAGGTGGGCGGGAGTCCTGATTGTGAAAGTAAGCTCGGAGGCGGAGGCGACGGAAGAATTGTTCGATGTCACGTCGTGTATTAAATTCATTGATGCGTGGACGGAGGGGGATGAAGGTGAGTCCTTTGCTGAGGACTGATCGTTCGTCCTCAGTGAGTGGGAGGTCTGGAGGGATGGTGAAAACTCGGCAGGGCCGGGAGCTGGGATCTGGTGTGGGTGTGGAGCTGGGAGTGGGGTCGGAGCCAGTACCTGGAGTGGGTGTGATGGTGGGGGGAATGGGGGTGGAGGCATGAGCAGGGGTAATGTTGCCCTCGGGGTTCTGGGGTGTGGGTATAGTGACAGTGGGGTCTGTGGGGGCCGTGTCAGCAGAATGCAGGTGAGTGGCGCTGGTGGGGGTGGAAGTGGTGGTGATCATGGCAGTAGGGGTGGCAGGAGTCACTGAGCATGTGGCATCAGCGATGATGTGAGGGCCGGAAGTGGCTGTGGGAGTGGCCATGATGGGGGTGGAAGTGACATCATCACTCAGCGTGGGGGTGGTAGCTGCGTCAGCCGCATGGCTAATGGCATTGTTTAGTCAGACCACATTTGGATTGTTGTGTGCAGGTTTGGGCCCCATATCTCAGGATGGATGCACTGGCCCTGGAGCGTGTTCAGAGGAGGTTCACGAGAATGATCCTAGGAATGAAAAGCTTATCATACGAGGAACGTTTGAGAACTCTGGGTTTAGACTCAATGGAGTTTAGAAGGATGAGGGGGGATCTAACTGAAACTTACAGAATACTGAATGGCCTGTAGAGAGTAAATGTTGGGAAGATGTTTCCGTTCTGAAAGGCTGAGGAAAGTGCCTGAGCAGAGGCTGATCGCTAAGTTCGGTGCCCACAGGGAGGGCCTCAACCAGGACCTTGGGTTCATGTCACATTACAGGTGACCACCATTGCACTACACACACACACAGATATTCCTACACACACACACTCTCACATACACACACACACACACACACACACACAGATGTTCCTACACACACACGCACTCACATACACACGGACACAGATACACACAGACGTGCACACAGACACCCACACACACCCTTATAGACACACACACTCCCACACATGCACCCCCTTACAGACTTAAGACACTCTGCACTCACTACACACACACACTTTCTCACACTCACAACCCCCACCCCAGACAGACACACACACACAGACAGACAAAGACCCACATGCACACATATATTTTGTGTGGTGAATTTTTTTGTACTTGAAGAGTTACATTGCACTTTGCTCAAAAACCACATACATTCATGTAGAACTCTGAGCTCAAAAACTGCATGAATTTATGTAAAACTCTGTTATCTCACTTTTTAGATTGGAATCAATCTAAACATCAGGTCATAGACAGAGAACACAGGGGGCAAACACAGATTCCTCTGCTCGTTGGATGCTGCCTGAACTGCTGTGCTCTTCCAGCACCACTAATCCACTTTCAACATATTGTCTAGCTATCACCATTGTTAACAACTAACCCGAGAATGCAACTTTAAAAAAAAGGGTTTTGTGATTTACACATGAAAGAAGTGAAACTATCACTGTATTCTAACAGGTGAAAGGCTTAACAGACAATCAATTTTTCAATGTATAATTTCAGTTACATTACACTGCAAATTTTTGCTATAAATTCTGTGTTAGGATTGAGCCCTCCACAATCACCTGATGAAGGAGCGTCGCTCCGAAAGCTAGTGTGCTTCCAATTATAGCCCTGTTGGACTATAACCTGGTGTTGTGTGATTTTTAACTTTGTACACCCCAGTCCAACACCGGCATCTCCGAATTACAGCCTCAACGTGCAAGATGCGCCAGAGAACATTTAGGCCCATTAGATCAGGACACTTACCTTAGTTTTTTTTGTACTTGATATCATAGTACCGAAGGTGGCATCGTGTGGTTATATTATACACTATTCCGTGTACTTGGGTACACGCGGCAGTAAAATCTAAATTTAAAATCTAAAAATCTAAATGAATGCACTGCTTTTAAAGATGACCATCCAGGTGGTTGGTCAAACACATACCTCATGCGTTACTGACATTTGCTAAAAGACGCAGTTAGCTTCAACAGTGTTTGTCTGACACACACAGGCAAGCTGACTTTCAGTCCCAGACATCTGCGTGGCATGGATCAAAGCTAACTTTGATGCTAATAATTTGCTTTTTCCCTGCATATACTGGCAACTAAACCAATGTCTATCACATAATTTAATCTTTTATATGTTTAAGCCTATGCACATCAGAAATGCAGTGACAATGTGATCTCCCTGTGATACAATCTGTTTCTTTCTGGTTCACGTGAAAGCCAAAAGCACTTTGAAAATGTTAGAAATGGAAGGCTTTAAGCAAAGCATTAATTTTTCGTGAAGTATTGAGATGGTGACATGAAGGAAAAGCTCTGTTATCTTTGTTGAACATTACAGGCAGAATTCCCAAGCGTTAATTGATTCTTTAATTTGTTGGTGTTCAAGCAGAGAAAGAGTTTCAGAGTCTTCTTTTAGGTCTTCAAGCTTGTAATGTTTAATTATCATGACCCAGAGAGGTCAGTCTCATTTAGGTGTCAGATTTAGGGAGTGCAGCCCGAGGAGAGCTGCCACGGACATTGTAAGACACTAATTTGAAGTCACATCTTGTCCCTGGTAGCACTGATACCTCTAACTTCGAAGGTTAAAGACTTGAACTCTCCTCACAGATCTCTTGGACAGACAGTGATCACATGACTGGACTAATAATCCAGAGACCTAAACAAATGTTCTGGGGAGTATGGGTTCAAATCGCAACATGCCTATTTAAGTTTCTTGAGTAATGATCTGGAATACGAAGCCTGTTTTAGTAACGGTGACTGAAATAGCCACACAATGGCTGGTATCCCATCATTGAGTCACCCTTTATTTGAATGTGCACAGTACACTGACTGTGGCCAGTCAGCTCAGAGGCAGTCTCTTAACTGAGGACCAGGCCCTGTTTAGATATTTTCTTTTCCTTTATTTTCTTTCTAGTAATTTTTTTTCCCTGACCTGACCCCTCTCAGTATGGCTTATTTTTCTTCAGCACCCATGTCATGTGCATGTGCTGACACAATGAAGAAACTTTGAGTGCAGAAAACCTTTTATTCGTATTCCTCCACCAGGAAAAAGAAACACCTGAATGGCCAGTGACAAGTAATGCCCATCCTCGATTTATACATTTTTTTACTTTATGAAACAGTACAAAATGCAAACAGTTTACAACAAACAAAAAGCAGCAGTTCACAAAAAAAACACTATTTAAAGGGAAAGAGGCAGCAAGCACAAACCCCAAACCCCACCTTTCAATCAGTTAACAGGAAAATTAGGACAAACCTCGAATCCCACCTTCAGTCATCAAAAAGGAAACATTAACAAAAACCCAAAAGACAGTCCGATCCAATGAAAAACAGTACATAGAACACAGTCCCCCCACCAACCCAGCAAGCCTCATGTCCGTCTCGCCTTCTGGCCACTCAAAAGCAGCCTGCCCCTATGCCCCGTCTGGCTCTTGGTTTGCCCCATGCCCCTTCCTGCTTCGCAGTCCACCTGTACGCACCATCTGGCTTGCGCCTATCCTGACGCACCATCCGGCCTATTGACTGCCCTGACATTCTTTCCAGCCACATCTATGACAGCCTGTCCTCCTCCCTAGGATGACAGAGTTCAGGGCAGCCCACATGCCTTCCAGGCCTCGGCCTGCCCCATGCACCCTCTGGCTCTCAGTCTGCCTGACCTGGCCAACTCCAGGACAGCCCGTCCACCCTGTCTTCAGGATGACAGCGCTTAGGATGGTCTACGCACCTTTTGGCGCTCAAGCCGACTGGCATTGGGGGGGCCTACCCACTTTCTGGCTTTCGGGGCTGCCTACCCATCTTCCATTTCTCAGGACAGCCTAGCCACCCTCCACCTCTAGGGGTGACAGCTTTCAGGATGACCTATGAGCCTCATAGGTCACAGAGAGGCCTGTTAGACCCAGGGACACACGAGACAGTGCAGGCAATAAACCCAACAAGCAAAAAGGTAGACTCAATTTCCAAAAGTGCAGAGTCCATTACCAGAAACAGAGTTCTCTTCAGTATTAGGGTCCATTACCAGAAACAGAGTTCACAACCAAAGGCAGAGTCAACTCCACAGTGCAGAGTCCACTCCTGAAGGCAGAAAATGCACACTCCATAGCACACATCCAGGTGTTCAAACTCCATAGGGTCCTGATCCATTCACAGAGGACCAGGCCCGCTCACAGGAATACAGTTCATTGTAAAGGGGCAGTTAACTCACAGGGGATCAGTCCACTCCTGAAGGCAGAGTCCATTACCGAAGGTCAAGTCCACTCCAGCATGCAGCAACTCCTCACCTCCCAGCACACACAGACACACACACACACACACAGCTGTTCAGTCTTTACAGAGGCCTCGTCCACCAACAGAGGGCTAGGCCTACCTGCAGAGGAGCAGTTCATCTGAAAAAGTGCAGTTGCTTCACCGGAGCTCAGTCCAAACACCAAAAAGAAAGAATGCAGGAAAAGGAAGTCTGGATACTGAAAAGCAGTGTGCAAGGGCTATGCCCCACTACAAAATCAGCACAGTCCTTTTCTCAAAGTAAAACATAAAAAGAGTAACACACAGGCTGTAACCGGCCAGTGAAACAACAGTTCCCTAAGGAGAACTGAAATACAGCAGTAACACACTGACTGTGTAAATCAGCCAGTTCAGGTGTCAGACCTCAAAAAAGGAATACCAGTAACAAACTGGCTGTGTAGGTCAGCCAGTTTAGGAAGCAGGTCCCTCAAAAACAAAAACCAACAGCAGTACACACTGACGGTGGCCAGTCAGCTCAGAGTCAGTCCCTAAACTGAGAAGATTCTGAGTCCCCTGTTTAGATACATTTATCTCTTTTTTTGTGTTTTCCGGTAATTTCTCCACCCCCCCCCTCCCCTCCCCAGACACACACACACACACACACACACACACTGTCAGTATTGCTTATTATTCTCCAGCACTCATGTCTTGTGTGTGTAGGTGTAGGACACAGTGAAGAAACTTTGAGTGCAGAAAACTTTATTTGTATTCCACCACCAGGAAGATAAAACACCCAAATGGCCAGTGACAAACAGTGCCCCATCCCCGATTTACTTTTTTTTAGCAGATGATCCCCTGTTTTTCTAAAAAAAGGTTTTTTATCCTGCTCCCGACATGACCACCTAACAGCGGTACTGTTTATTTTGTCCCAGCACCCATGTCATGTGTGTATAGATGTAGGACATAGTGAAGAACAACAAATGCAGAAATCTTTATTCTTATTCCACCACCAGGAAGGCAACACCCCAATGTCCAGTGACAAGCAGTGCCCCGTCCCTGGATTATATATTTTTAAATTGGAAACAAAAAGAAAGAAAGCCCAGGAAAACAAACACAAAAAATAATTAAGAAAACCAAAAATCAAAAGTCTACCTTAGATAAGGGGGGGAAAGAAAAAGAAAACTCTTCTCCTTAACCAAACCTGGCAGCAGCAGCACACACAAACTGTGTAGCTAGCCAGTTCAGAGTCAGTTGCCTGAACTGAGGAGATGCTAATCTCCTGGTTAAATCCTTTGTATTTTTTTTTAAACTCCTGTTTTCTTTTGTGGCAAATCAAATTTATTACAGCCTCAGACTGTACCGGGTATTATAGCCTGGCTGTGGACCAATGACTTAGAAACAGATTTCTTTCATTAATTAGATTTCCTGAATTATCCACTGCCAGATACAGAGTTCTCTTCAGTAGATAGATTCCATTACCAGAAGCAGAGTCAACAACCAAAGACTTTGTATATTCTCCTTGTCCATGCACCTTATGGTTTTATAAACCTCTGTAAGGTCACCCGTCAGCTGCAGACACTCCAGAGAAAACAGCCTTATTCAGCCTCTCCTTTTAACTCAAACCCTCCAACCCTGGCAACATCCCTGTAGATCTTTTCTGAACCCTTTCAAGTTTCACAGCATCTTATACTGCAGAATTCCACTGCAGTATGCAGAGTCCACTCCAGAAGGCAGAAAATGCACACCTCACAGCACACACATGTGTTGAGTCTCCATAGTTGTATATATGTTTTTTAAAAACCCTTTTTCTCCCCACACTCACCTAATAGCAGTAGCGTTTAGTTTTTCCCACCACCCATGTCATGTGTGTGCAGGACACGATGAAATGCAACGAGTGTGGAAGTCTTTACTCATATTCCATGCTAGGAAGCAACACCTGAACGGCCAATGACAAACAGTGCTCCATCCCCGGTTTATTTTTTTTTAAGTCCTCAATAAAAAAGAATACCAGTTAACAAACTGGCTAAATATTTCAGCCAGTTCAGGAATCAGGTTCCCCAAAACGCAGAAACCAACAATAGCAGTAACACACCGACTGTGGCCCAGGCAGCACAGAATCCTAAACTGAGGGAATTCTAAATCTCCTGGTTATATTTTTTCTCATTACTAGAGTGGTCAGTGACAAGCAATGCCCTTCTCATCCCCTGTTTACATTTATTTTTCCCCAACCACATGACCGCCCAACTGCGATAGTGTTTATATTTGTTCCAAGCACCCATGTTGTGTGTGCAGGTGTAAGACACAGTGCAGAACAATGAGTACAGAAATCTTTATTCATATTCCACCACCAGGAAGGAAACACCCGAATGGCCAGTGACAAGCAGTGCCCCATCCCCAATTTATATATATTTTTAGGAGATTCTAAATCTCCTAGTTACATATTTTTTTCTTTTTCTTTTTGTCTTTTTTTCTTTCTTTTTAATGCAGTTGTTCTTTTTTTTCCCTTTTTTTTCTCCTGCAGTCACACTCAAATTCTATGAAAGAACATTGGGAAAATGAAAGCATTTGACTGTGGTTTGGCATTTCAATGCAGCACTGATGAAGGTACTACCCTGAGGAGGTTACACAAAGCAAAAGTCCTGCTACAGAGTGGTGCAGAAATAGGTCATTCAGGCCAAGTCTCACAAGAACTATAAAGGTGGGTGGTCTGTACATGTAATGCCATTGGGAAAATGTTGGCTAGCAATTAATAAAGACCCCTGGTGTCCCCCTACCAAGACCAATGTTCATCCTGAGCTCATGGGGGCATAAGGCAGGTCTTCCGGGTGATCTTATCATCTCTAACCAATTAGAAAATTAACGCCGGGACTAGTGTTCTACTATTGACAGTGGGGCTGTTTCTCTAAATCTCCATGGATGTGACCTTGTCAGAGACTACAAGGAGAAGGTAAAGGGTTTCTCCATACTGAAGTGCTATGTAAAGGCCAGCAGAAAAATAATTATGTGCCAGAGCCAGGACCAGGACCAGGACCAGGGCCAACTTACCACAGGGGAGCCTTCAGGACTCAGGAACAAGTTCAATACCCCATGTTCAATACTCCCACGCCCTAGGCCATGGAGCCTCAGGACAGGAAGGTCATTAACAACTTTGCTCACCCTTTCACAAACCCTCGGAAATGGCTGGGAGGCTACAGCAATGCAGATAATAGACTTGCCATGCACAAGGGAACCACCTGAACACCAAGTAAAATCTCAACACGGTCATAAACTGGCCATAAATGGGCCATTTGGAAGCTACTTGTTCTTTTTCAGTAAATAGCTAGTGAGTCACAAGTTTCATAACTGTTGAACAATTCCAAGTTTTCATATGTCCATTCAAAACTCTTGTTAAAGTGGTTTCATATTCCTATTCCTCATGGTCCTTAAATATAAACATATATCTGCAGCACTACACAAAGCATTTCAGTGCCTTTAGAGCACTTTGAGACATCCTGTAAGCATGAAAGGTGTGATGTAAATGAAAAGTTTATTTTGTAAAACGTTCTGCAATGTTATTGAAAAATAGCAGTCTCCTTAACATTGCTTAACATACCATATATCTAAGTTTCAATTTATATCCACTACACTTGGCAACTTGTCCTCCATTTTCACCGCGTTACCAACAGTCAATAATTTAACGCAGGAGATGTGAATTGTTGTCGGGTGATGTAAAAAGGTGCTAGGAAGCCTTGCGGTGCAGCAAAATGTGTTGCTCACTCTGGGCCAAAAGTTCCAGATGGGAATCCCATGCCAAGACTTGTTGGCTGTGGAAGGTGCCTTTTTAATCTGACTAAACATGTTGGCAGTCAGCTTTGAAATTCTTCCAAGACGGCTGATAGCAGGTGGCAAGAAGGGGAGAGATTTCAAGTCAGTCACCCTGCAGAAAGCAATGGCAAATCAGTGCATACATTGCCCTTCAGTGATGACGAATCCAATAGAAGAACGAGGCGCAACTCCTGAGAGAGTAGGCAGGAGAATGGTCGGGCAAGTAATAATCTATGAATAGACAAGTCTCCCTGCTGTAGGAAAGATGTTGTGGAACTTGAAAGGGTTCAGAAAAGATTGACAAGGATGTTGCCAGGGTTGGAGGGTTTGAGTTAATAGGAGAGAGGCTGAATAAGGCTGTTTTCTCTGGTGCATCTGTGGCTGAGGGGTGACCTTACAGAGGTTTATAAAATCATAAGGTGCATGGACAAGGAGAATATACAAGGTCTTTTCCCCAGCATAGCAGAATCCAAAACTAGAGAGCATAGGTTTATAGTTAGAGGGAAAGGATTTAAAAGGGACCTAAGGGGCAGCTTTTTCACATGGAGGGTGGTGTGTGTATGGAATATGCAGCTAGAAGAGGTGGTGGATGCTGATACAAATACAACATTTAGGAGATATCTGGATGGATATATGATTAGGGAGGGTTTAGATGGATATGGGGCAACTGCTGGTAAATGGGACTAGATTAATTTAGGATATCTAGTCGGCATGGGTGAATTGGATTGTAGTGTCAGTTTTCAAGCTGTACATCTCTATGACTCAATGACTAAGTCAGTTCTCTTATCACGAATCAATGATCTTGGCTCCCTCCCCCACATTCACATTGATGAGATTAAACTGTGCAGCCTAATCAACATAAATGTAGGGTTGCAATATGATGGGAGAAAACCCAATAATATTTCACTTATCTCTGCCTCATTGAGTATTATTTTGCCATGGTGTTTATCAATTTACTGAGGCTTTGCAGAACAATGCTGCTTACTGCAAACTGGCTCCTTGACAACTTGGGTAAATCTCTCATTCAATAAGCATTGTTGTAAAATTTATTTCTGGGATTTGTTATATGTCACTTACAGGACACAATTGAAGGAAACTTAACACAGTTACGATTCAGGCTTCAGATTGCCTTGTAAATCATTTTGGCTTGAACCTTGGAGCTCACAAAAAACACTCAATTGTTCTTTTTGGAGGGAATCCTGGCTGCCAGGATGAGATATGGGCATCACTGGCTGGGCCAGCATTTATTTCCTTTTCTTATTGTCCTTGAGGAGTTGATAGTGATTTGCCTTCTTGTCCTGTTGTAGCCCATGTTACTTTGTGGGAAGGAATTCCAAAAGTTTGACCCAGCAGGACTGAAGGAGCAGTGACATATTACCAAGTCTGGATGGTGAGTGGTTTGAAGAGAAACTTGCAGTTGATGTTGTTCCTTTGGTGCCCATGTTTTCCACAATAGCACTGACCATGGATCTGAAAGGTGCTGCCTCAGGACCTTTGTTGAATTTCAGCAATGCATCTGGTAGATAGTACACACTATTGTTATTGAGTGTTGGTAGTGGAGAGAGTGGAAGTTTGCAGGCGTGGTGCCAATGAAGTGGGCTGCTTTGGCCTGAATGGTGTCAAGCTTCTTGAGTGTTATCATAGCTGCTCCTAAAGACTTCTATCTACACATTCAAGGTTTGAAGGAATCAATGCCTCGTCCAGCATTTATTGACCATTCTTAAATGTCCTGGAGAAGGTGTTGGTGAGCTGCCTTCTTGAACTCCGACTGGAGGGTTTGAGTTAAAAGGAGAAGATGGATGCACTGGGTCTTTTTCACTGGAGCGTAGGAGATTGAGCGGTGACCTTCTAGAGGTTTACAACATCATGAGGTGTGTAGATAAGGTGAATAGCAAAGTCTTTTCCACAGAGTTCAAAACTAGAGGGCGTAATTTTAAGGTGAGAGCAAAAAAATTTAAAAAGGGACCAGAGGGTCAATCTTTTCATACAAAGGATGGTCTGCACATGGAATGAACTGCAGGAGGAAGTGGTAGACATAGGTACAATTACAACAGTTAAAGGACACTTGGAGAGGTACATAAGTAGAAACGGTTTAGAAATGGGCCAAACAAGGCAAATGCGATTAGTTTAGTTTGGGAAACCAAGTTGGCATGGACGAATTGGACTGAAGTTGAAACCCTGCTTTATGGCTCTATGACTTTGCAGCCCTTGCATGTAGGGCCATGGGACCATAGAACCCCTACAGTGTGGAAACAGGCCATTTGGTCCAACAAGTCCACACTGACCCTCTGAAGAGTAACCCACACAGACTCATTCCTCGAACATTTAACTTCACATTTCGCCTGGCTAATGCACCTAGCCCACACAGACATGATCTATATGGACTTCAGTGAGGCATTTGACAAGATTCCCCATGGAAAACTGGTTAACAAGGTTAGATCTCATGGAATACAGGGAGAACTAGCCATTTGGATACAGAACTGACTCAAAGGTAGAAGACAGAGGGTGGTGGTGGAGGAATTTTATTTCAGACTGGAGGCCTGTGACCAGTGGAGTGCCACAAGGATAGGTTCTGGGTCTACTACTTTTCGTCAATTTTATAAATGATTTGGATGTGAGCTTAAGAGATATAGTTAGAAAGATTAGATTAGAATAGATTATATTAGATTAGATTAGATTAGATTACTTACAGTGTGGAAACAGGACAAGTTTGCTGATGACACCAAAATTGGAGGTGCAATGGACAGCAAAGAAAGTTACCTCAGATTACAACAGGATCTTGATCAAATGTGTCAATGGGCTGTGAAGTGGCAGTTGGAGTTTAATTCAGATAAATGTGAGGTGCTGCATTTTGAGAAAACAAATCTTAGCAGGACTTATACACTTAATGGTAAGGTCCCAGAGAATGTTGCTGAACAAAGAGACCTTGGAGTCCAGGTTCATAGCTCCTTGAAAGTGGAGTCACACGTCAATAAGATCGTGAAGGCGGCTTTTGGTATGCTTTCCTTTATTGCTCAGAGTATTGAGTACAGGAGTTGGGAGGTCATGTTGCGGCTTTATAGGACATTGGTTTGGCAACTTTTGGAATATTGCGTGCAATTCTGGTCTCCTTCCTATCGGAAGGATGTTGTGAAACTTGAAAGGGTTCAGAAAAGACTTGCAAGGATGCTGCCACAGTTGGAGGATTTGAGCTATTGGGAGAGGCTGAATAAGCTAAGGCTGTTTTCCCTGGAGTGTCGGAGGCTGAGGGGAGATTTTAAAATCAGGAGGTGTGTGGAGAGGGGAAATAGACAAGGTCTTTTCTGTGGGGTGGGGGTGTCCAGAAGTCAAGGGCATAGGTTTAGGGTGAGATATAAAAGACACCTAAGGGGCAACTTTTTCACACAGAGGGTGGTGAGTTTGTGGAATGGGCTGCCAGAGGAAGTGGTGGAGGCTGGTACAATTGCAACATTTAAAAGGCATCTGTATGGGTATATGAATAGGAAGGGTTTGGAGGGATATGGACTGGGTGCTGGCAGGTGGGACTAGATTGGGTTGGGATATCTGTTTGGCATGGATGGGTTGGACCAAAGGGTCTGTGTTGGTGCTGTACATCTCTATGACTCTATCCCTGAAAACTATGGCTAATTGAGCATGGCCAATTCAGCCAACCTGCATATCTTTGGATGGCTTTCTAGGATTTTGACCAAGGGGAATTAGCTATAATCCTGACATCCAGACACCCTATGATGTGATTGATTCTTAACCTCCTCCTGGGCAATTAGGGACCCAGCAATGCCACATTGGAGGTAGATAGAGCACCTTGTCTAGCCCCTTGCCCACCTGGAGTAAGAAGATGATTTTCTGAAGAGGATCATTGACTATCCCTGTGTCCAACAAACTTGGTGCATTTTCCCTTTCGTGCATGTTCCTCACAATGGGTTCACTTTGTGTGACATGGTTTCCACCCCCCTTCCTCCACCTTGCCTCCATTGGGATCCCATCTGGAAAAGAAAGACCTCCCATTGGCATCATGGCAATGTACAGGGGGTTTGGCTGTGATACACCAGCCATGATTGGTACATCTGCCAGCCGATACTCAAGTCGAGAAACATGGGCAATTTAGGATTAGGGGTGGTGGGGGTGGGGGGTGTGGGGCACAGGGAGGGTGCAGGTGTAAGAATTGAATGGCTGCCATCCTACATTGAACAAACCAGCAACGTCCTTAGGGACCAGCGCGCTGCTCAGGAAATGAAAAGCAGATGAGAATTCATTATTTTTTTCGAAGAGCTCAAGAGGTTGAGGAAAGAAAGAACTTGTTGATATAGAGGCGAAATGACAACCTAGTTGAACACTTTATCTCAAATGATAGCAGAGGGATCACTGGCAAAGAAAGAGATCATAAATAATGATAGCAGCTAATAGAAAAGGAGGCTATAATAAGAGTTTGAGCTACTGAACAGCAGACGACCAAACAATCGATAAGAAGGGAGGATTCTAATCATGCACATCTAATAACAAATGTAATCTTAGCTATCGATTTTTATTATGTTGTTTGTGCAATGTTTGATCCATCATTTTTTGTGCTCTGTTCCATTGATAGGGAAACTTCTATGTTAAGCTTTTAGACTTAACAGAGAACTATGCCCTGCTGGCTAGAATCTTGGCCGTATAACTTTATTTTGTTCAGAAACAAATTGCTTGAAAAGCTCAGTGGGTCTGGCAGCATCTGTGGAGAGAAACCAGAGTTAACATTGCGGGTCCAGTGACCCTTCCTCAGAACTTAATTTTTTTTTGTTATTCACTCAGTCCCAGACATGGGCATCATTGGCAAGGTTGGCATGTGTTGTCCATCCTTTAACACACCAAGAGCTTATTGGTGAGGTCCTTTCCTTGACTCACTGGCAGCACTTTAATTGAGCCAAGTGGATGAGAACGCTCACTGATATAGGCAAATTGGTGAAGGTGAAGGGACTGTTCTCCTCAGAGAAAGGGCATTGAGAGGTGGTGCGATGGAGAAGGACAACTCAAAGTCAGGAATAGTCCAGTGAAGTAGACAGGGAAAAACCGTTCACTTTGACGGAAAGGTAGAGGGTCAGTGGGCAGTAAGTTAAGGCAGATGACAGAATGTAAAATACATCAAGCTGCGTTATGAGCAGCATTTTTTTTTCTCACAGCAAGTGGTGAGGATCTGGAGTGTGCCACCTCAGGGTGTGATGGGGCTGGATTCAATCAGGGATTTCAAAGGAAAATGGGATGAATATCTAAACAGAAAATATTTTCAGGGCCTCAGGGGAGCACCAGGGTTTTAAGGACTGGCAGAACAGCTCTTGCAGATAACCAGCTTGGACATAGTGGGCTGAATGTCCTCATTGAGAGGTAACTATTCTGTGATTTTATAAATGGTTTATTTTACTGTGAAAATACAGGAAAATACCATGCAAAGCTTACGTGACTTGCTTCAAAAGGTAGGTAAAAGTCAGCTATAATATTGCTGGGAATCTGGGAATTGAATATAAGCCAGTCTGGGAAGGACATAACTTAATCTCCTTCAAAGAAATCTTCAAAGCCAAATTTCATGGCTTTGACTTCCTTTTCTCAAAAATAAGTTTCTATTTTCATGGTGAGATTTGAATTTATATTCGTTGGATTGCTCACTTCGGGCCGTGTCTCAGGTTTGAGCTTTCATTCAGGTACAATGGGTCCTGAGATGATTGATAAAACCAATACATGATCTGTAGACATGGCTGACTGCTGGGTGTGCAGTGTGTAAAGGTGTGGGTAGACCAGATTTTTTGAGGTTTGTGCACTCACAAAGCATCCTCGCCTTGATGTTACCTCTGCTCATTCCTGACCAAGTCTCTCGAGCTGCTTGATGCCTTCCCACAGGAGCTGTTTACATCCCAATGAACTATTTTTTACGTAGTGTGACCATTGTAAATATGGCTGCCAGTTTTGCATTGAGCAAACTGCAAGTGAACTAAATGGCCAGTCAACCGACTTTTGATTTAGGGTCAAACTTGACACCCCTGTCTCTCTGTGGCTCTTCAAACACTGCCTCAGAATGTTCATGTACATCAAAACACTGCTATTGCAGGAAGGACCTTCATTTAACACCTTATGTAACAGTGAACAACTCCACTACACAACAATCTTTCAGTACTGTGGCATGCTCATGCATGCATCAATATTACATAGAACATAGGACATAGAACATTACAGCGCAGTACAGGCCCTTCGGCTCTCGATGTTGCGCCGCCCTGTCATACTAATCTGAAACCCATCTAACCTACACTATTCCATGTACGTCCATTTGCCTGTCCAATGATGACTTAAATGCACTTAAACTTGGCGAATCTTACCGTTGTAGGCAAATTATTCCATACCCTTACTACTCTCTGAGTAAAGAAAACTACCTCTGACATCTGCCTTATACCTATCCCCCCCTCACTTTAAAGTTGTGTCCCCTTGTGTTTGCTGTCTCCATACTTGGAAAAAGGCTCTCCCTGTCCACCCTATCTAACCCTCTGATTATCTTGCATTGCAGCATTGACTACACATCAAGAGTGTAATTGCTCTAAAAAAGTGCTTTGGCATGTTCTGAGGTCATGAGAGTAATACGCAAGTGCAGGCTGTTTTAAAAAGAAAGCAATATGGTGATTGACAAGCACATGGGTCTGCTCTTTTTTTATTTTCTGTATTTGTTTATGGGATGGAACATCACTGCCTTAGCCAGTATTATTGCCTTCCTGCCTCCATCATCCCTAATCACCTGTAAGAAGGTGGCAGTAAGATACCTTTGTGGATTGTTGCGATAGGCACGAACTGCTCTGATAGGAGTTGACAATAGACAACAGACAATAGGTGCAGGAGTAGGCCATTCTGCCCCTCAAGCCTGCACCACCATTCAAAATGATCATGGCTGATCATTCCTAATCAGTATCCTGTTCCTGCCTTATCTTCATAACCCTTGATTCCACAATCCTTGAGAGCTCTATCCAACTCTTTCTTAAATGAATCCAGAGACTGGGCCTCCACTGCCCTTTGGGGCTGAGCATTCCACACAGCCACCACTCTCTGGGTGAAGAAGTTTCTCCTCATCTCTGTCCTAAATGGTCTACCCTGTATTTTTAAACTGTGTCCTCTGGTTCAGCACTCACCCATCAGCAGAAACATGTTTCCTGCCTCCAGAGTGTCCAATCCTTTAATAATCTTATATGTCTCAATCAGATCCCCTTTCAGTCTTCTAAATTCAAGGGTATACAAGCCCAGTTGCTCCAGTCTTTCAGTGTAAGGTAATCATCCCACCATTCCAGGAATTGACCTTGTGAACCTACGCTGCACTCCCTCAATAGCCAGAATGTCTTTCCTCAAATTTGGAGACTAGAACTGCACACAGTACTCCAGGTGTGGTCTCACCAGTGCCCTTTATAGCTGCAGAAGAACCTCTTTGCTTCTATACTCAATCCCGCTTGTTATGAAGGCCAGCATGCTATTAGCCTTCTTCACTACCTGCTGTACCTGCATGCTTACCTTCATTGACTGGTGTACAAGAACACCCAGATCTCTCTGTACTGCCCCTTTACCTAAATTGATTCCATTTAGGTAGTAATCTGCCTTTCTGTTCTTACCACCAAATGGATAACCATACATTTATCTACATTAAACTGCATCTGCCATGCATCTGACCACTCACCTAACCTGTCCAGGTCACCCTGTAATCTCCTAACATGCTCCTCACATTTCACCCTGCCACCCAGCTTAGTATCATCAGCAAATTTGCTAATATTATTACTAATACGATCTTCTATTTCATTAACATATATTGTAAAAAGCTGCGTTCCCAGTACTGATCCCTGCAGTACCCCACTGGTCACTGCCTGCCATTCCGAAATGGTAAGATTTTGACCCTTGTCGGTGACAAAATTGTGATATGGTTCCAAGTCAGGATGATGTGTGTGGTTTGGAGGTGGTGGTGCTCCCCTGAACCTGCTGCTCTTGTCATTCTAGGTGATAGAGATTTGGAAGGTACTGCCCACACAGTCCAGGTGAGTTTTATTTTCTTTCTTCATTCACAGGATGAGGGTGTCGCTGGGCAGGCAGCATTTATTGCCATCCCTAATTATCCAGAGGCAATTAAGAGTCAACCACATTGCTGTGGGTCTAAAGTCTCATTGTAGGCCAAACCAGATAAAGATGGCAATTTCCTTCCCTAACAGATATTAGTGAACCAGGTGGGGTTTTCCCAACAATTGACAATGATTCATGGTCATCATTAAACACTTACTTCCAGATTTTTATTGAATTCAAACTCCACCAACTGCTCTGCTATAATTTGAGCCCAGGCCCCCAGAATGTAAGCTTGGTCTCTGGGTTAACCGTCCAGCAATAATACCACTAGGCCATCATCTCACCATTGCTGGGGCGTATCTTGAAGCTGCCACACACTGACGTCACTGTGTATAGAGATAGTGAATGTTGAAGGTGCTGGATGTTGTGCCAAACAAGAGGGCTGCTTTGTCTTGAATGGTGTCAAACTTCATAAGTTTTGTTGGAGCTGTATTCATCCAGGCAAGTGGACAATGTTCCATCACACTCCTGACTTCTACCTTGTAGATAGCTAAAAGGAGACAGCGGAAGAGTTATTTACTATGTAACTTAGCTTCTGAGTTGTATCTTTGTGGATGGGCTTCAGACAGTTAGGAGGTGAGTTGCTCACTGAGGAATTCTCAGTCTCTGACCTGTCTTTATAGTCGTTATGTTTCTATGGTGAGTCCATTTCAGTTTCTGGTCAAAGTAACTCCAGTTGAGAATGGGCATTCAGAGATGTTGAATGTAAAAGGGAGATGATTATAATTTTGGAGATGGTCATTGTCTGACACTTGTGTAACACTAATTTAACTTGCCACTTATCATCCTAAGCCTCGATGTCGTCAGGCTAAATTATATGTTCAAGTTCTGGAGTGGCTTTATTCTTTTATGAGTCCTTCCAAAGTGGGCCACTCAAAGCATCTAATCTCAAAACAGTGACTTGCACTTTGGAAATATCGGGCCTATCTGTTCAAACACAGGACAGACAGCACTGGTGAGAAACAGTCAGAAATAGTTTGAAAGGCTATCAGAATTTTTCTTATGCCAAGGGGACAGAAAGACCAGGAAAATTGAGAAAGCAAATATAAAGTTGAAATAGAAAAAGCAGAAAATAATATAAGAGAGCTAGGAAAATAAGATAAATAAAATAAGCCCCGGTGCCTGCTTTAAACAAGAGAAACGTTTCTGGAGAAGTAATAATCATAATGGAGATTGCTTGAAAGTTCTTCTCAACATGTGAATTGTTGAGATGTTTGCAGCATTTATTTGTAGTTTCATCTTATTCCAGGCAATTTTCAGACAGAGGTGATGGTGAAACACAACTCTTTTAGCGCCTTTTTGTTTGTAAAAAACAATTGCTTAAGATGAAGTAAATTTAGATTTATAAGAGCTCAGAATACCCACAGTTCAATAATCTTGTTTCTGGGGAAATTCACAAACATTGTCCCTTGGTATTATAGTCATGCTGTACTCTAGCCATTCATAACAGTTCTACAAACAGCATAGCAGAGGATTAAACATTATATCCAGAACAGCACCACAGTAATCTTTGGGAATTGTCTCAAGAAAAGCAACATTTTTAAAAATGAAAACAAACACAACATTCATACACTTTATTGAGAAGGGAAGTCTGACACATGGTTTCCCTTTTATCCAGTTAAACCTTCCCAGGGTAACAGTGAAGGAGTCCTCTACTCCTGAGGATGCTGTCTTTTGGAAGAGGTGCTAAAGCTACTAAAAATGTTCGGCTTAATCTCACAGCCAATATTTCAAAGAAATAGTGAAGGTCCCCCAGTCTCTGGGCCAATATTTCCTTTAACCAAGCGACAATGCATAATGGTTACAGCTCAGAAGGTATCCTTTTGGTCCTGGGCCTCTATTGCAACAGTAACTTATTGCTGTCTATTCCCTGGGTCAAAGGAAAGACAATTTATTTCTAAACCGGAATGGTGAGTACCTTGCAGGTGGCAATGTTCCCAAGTATCTGCTATCCTTGTCCTGCTAGATGGAAGTGTTTGCAGATTTGAAAGATGCTGTCTCAAGGAGCCTTGGAGGATTTCTGCAGTGCTTCTCATAGGTGGTACGCATTGATGCTCCTAACCATCAGTGATGAAGGGAGTAGATGTTTGTGGACATGGTGTCAATCACATGGGCTGCTTTGTCTTGAATGGTGTCAAGCTTTTTGAGTGTTATTGGAGCTGCATGCATCCAGGCTTGTAGGTCATATTAGATTACTTACAGTGTGGAAACAGGCCCATCGGCCCAACAAATCCACACCGACCCGCTGAAGCACAACCCACCCAGACCCATTCCCCTACATTTATACCTTCACCTAACACTACGGGCAATTTAGCATGACCAATTCACCTAACCTGCACATTTTTGGACTGTGGGAAGAAACCGGAGCACCCGGAAGAAACCCACGCAGACACGGGGAGAATGTGCAAACTGCACAGTCAGTCGCCTGAGGTGGGAATTGAAGCAGGGTCTCTGGCACTGAGAGGCAGCAGTGCTAACCACTGTGCCACGTGCCGCCCATTCATCACACTCTTGACTTGTGCCTTGTAAAATGTGAATAGGCTTTGATGAGTCAGGAGGTGAGTTACTCACTGCAAGATTTTGCCCTTGTAAAATATGGCTAGACCAGTTCAGATTGTAGTCTCAGGTTTTTCCCAAAATATTGATAGTTTGTGATTCAGCGATGGTAACACCACTGAATGTCAAGGACAATAGTTCTTTTTGGAGATGGCTGCTGGCTAACGCTTGTGTGGCATGAATTGTTTAAGCAAAATATGATGGAGAGGCCAGAATAGATCAAAGATCAAAGCTTGTTTGATGAACTGAGACCGGGAAGAATGAAATCTTTAAGGGATAACATGTGAAAAAGCAAAAGGGTAATGGTTCGCTGTAGAAATTAGAGGCGGGTCCATTACTGAGGGGCAGGACTGCAACATAGAGTGATATCCTGCGGTCAGGGAAAAGCGATCTGTTTCTTGTGATCCAATTTTAAATACACAACTGACTAAATTTGCATTAACACACACCCAGGAATTTCAACTCTTGCGTGAACAAAGACAGAATAGTTTCAGAAATTGGAGCTTTAAATGAGCAAAATAATCTCCTATTAACTTGAGATTCCCAGATAGTTTAGCCAGATTCCTATAAGTTTCTTCAAACCCTGAATTGCTGCAAATCAAAACTGCACCAAATGACGTTTTGTTATTTCACACTAACCATCCACATCCTGGGGGTTACCATTGAACAGACACAGAAGTGGACCAGCCATATGTGTACTGTGATTACAAAAGCAAAGTGTGTACTTATTGCTGAGCCCTCATTGCTACAATTGATAATTACTACCACGTTGTGATTCTCACCAACCGCACCACCCACCAAGGATCCTTAAGTATGTGACTATACTGTGCCTTTAAGAGGGAAGTGCTGTCACAGTGATGCCAGAATGTCTGTTTCAGAAGCAGTGGGTAAATAGCTTTGGAGATCTCTGTGTTGTGTTCTTTTACAAATTAGACAACAGAAGATTGAATGGGTGGAGTCAGGTTCAGACACACCCATGGTTTGTTTTCCTTTCAGTAGAAGTTGGAGTTTTGGAGTTGAAGGTGCGAGATATAGCTCTGTCTCTGCTGCAGTAACAAGCTTGAGTTCTCTCTCTCTCTGCTGATGGATTATTTGTTTTGGTGTTCCTTTCTCCTAGACTGGTCATACTGATGGTTTTGATGAATATGACTTTTCCAAGGTCATGTTTATGGGATGCTGCTATTTTGGATCAACGATGATTAGTACCCAAATAATATGTGCTATTTTGTTAAGTATTTCTATGGTGTTAAAATTATGACAATTCTTTGTGCTTTGTTTGTAGTTTCACTGTGTTGGAAAAATACTTTGTGTTTTCCTGAAAGCCCGGTAGTGGACAAATTGCATCATATCTGGAATACCACGCCTTACATTTACCTTTAAACAGTGAAGGTCTCGGCTATCAACTTGATATATTTTGACAGGGCTTGGTCTGGTCCATAACAAGATCACTTATTAATCCTACCTCATTTCACACATTAGTGAATCTAAAGTAGCCTCTTCCCAGGTTGGTCGTACGAAGAACTGCACTAAGAGACAAGCTCTGAAGCACTCAAAGTTTTTGTCTTTAATGTTTCCTCAGCCTATCTAAAGAGTCCAGCCAACACACAGTTTAAAACAACAAGTGCCCTTCTTACATACCTCCATTATTTCCTGATTTATATTGTGTCCAATATTGGATAACTCTTCAGGGCCCTATAACTGATTGCCACCTGTGATGTCCTCCCCTTGATTACATCATGATCTATTGCACCTGTATCACTAATAACCACCATACTGATACCTTTCTTTATTAATAATGCAACCCCACCTTGTTTTCTTTTTTGCCTATTTGTCTGGAATGTTACATAATCTTGAAAATTTAATTCCCAGTCCTGGTCAGCCTGTAACCATATCTCTATGGTGGTGACCAAACCACATTCATTTGATTCTGTATGTTGATGGGTGTATTCAGATGCAAAGCATTAAGTTATGACTTATCACTTATGACCAATATTGCCTACCCTGGATCTAAATTTGCCGTGTGTCACTGTAGTTGCCCACTGTAAATGAAGCTCTTGAATAGTCCCAAAAATGAAATGATTTCAAAAAGTATGTAAAATTTCAGTTTACCAAATTTCCAGCTCCATGTTGATAGAAAACTTGGACTAGGTTTCTGTATCTAACAGGAATGATTATTTATTAGAAGTATTTGAAGTCTAGCTATGATATAAACAATCATAACTCCTCAGCATAAAACACTATAAGTTGAACTTTAACACCTTATAAACACAGACACACAGATGTTGACATTAAAATAATGGACGGACAGAAATGGGAAAGACAGTTCAGTAATCTTTGTTCATGAGAGCTATAGAGTTGCTTCCTGTTGACCAGAATTTTTCTTCTCAGCCTTCCACTTCCAAATGCTCCCATTGATTTGCCACAGAGTGGCTGGTTCATTTCTAAATATTCTCTAATTTATCAATAAAAAGTCACAGCTTACAGCAACTGCTGAAGGAAAGATAAATTGGTTTTTCATCAAGTGGGTTTTAGAACAAAGAATATGAAGCAGTATAGCACAGGAACGGGCCCTTTGGTCCACAATGTTGTGCCAAACATGATGCTAGATTAAACTAATCCCTTCTCCCTTCTCACCGTGGATGGAGTGGTTAGCACTGCTTCCTCAGAGTGCCAGGGACCAAGTTTGATTCTACCTTTGGGGACTGTCTGTGCAGAGTCTGCACATTCTCCCCGTGTCTGAGGGTGCTACGGTTTCTTCCCACAATCCAAAGAGGTGCAGATTAGGTGAATAGCCCATGCTAAATTGCCTCAAGTGTTCAGGGATGTGTAGATTAGGTGCATTAGTCATGGGCAAATATAAGGTAGGGGAATAGGTATGGGTGAGTTACTCTTCAAGAGGTATCAGGGAGCACTTGTAGAGGAGAGTAGCTTTTATTTGTCATTTCTACCATATACAACAAATCCAGCAAAAATGAGACAGTGTTCCTCCAGGACTGAGGGTGCTACATGGACAGCATAAACCACACAATCGAACACGGCATAAACTGCATAAGAAGTGCAAAACACGCAAATTACAGTGTAATAGAGGAATGATAAATAATAGGCATTATTCTAGCAGCAATTCAAAGTTTTGCAAAGAATTTCAGATGGGAAAGAGTCCGATCCGACAGTGTTAAGGAGCCTGATGACATGGGGGAAGAAACTGTTGCACAATCTGGCCATGAGAGACCAAATGCTCTGGTATCTTCTGCCAGATGGCAGGAGGGAGAAGATCTTGAGTAAGGGGTGTGTGGGGTCTTCCACAATGCTCTTAGCCTTTCGGATGCAGCATGTGGTGTAAATGTAATGGAGGGGAGAGAGACCCCAATTATCCTCTCAGCTGTCCTCACTATCCATTGTAGGGTCTTACGGTGGAATTCCTGAACCAGGCAGTGATGCAGCAGATCATGGTACTCTCAATGAAACCACTGTAGAATGGGGTGAGGATTGGGGTGGGGGGGGGGGGGGGGGAGTGGTGGGGGTGGGAGGTGGGCTTTCCTCAGCCTGCACAGAAAGTAAAGATGTTGCCGTGCTTTCTTGGCTATGGAGCTGGTGTTGAGGGTCCAGGTGAGATTCTCCGCCAGGTGTACACCAAAGAATTTGGTGCTCTTCATAATCTCCATGAGGGAGCCGGCAATATCCAGCAGAGAGTGATTGCTCTGTGCCCTCCCAAAGTCAACAACCATTTCTTTAGTCTCTTCCATGTTCCGAGACAGGTTGTTGGCTCTGCACCAGCCCGCCCTCTCAGTATGCTGAGTCATCATTCCTGCTGATGAGACCCACTACAGTCGTGTCATCAGCGAACATGATGATATGATTTGACCCCTGTATCACTGCACAGTCGTGTATCAGCAGGATGAACAGCAGTGGACTGAGAACACAGCCCTGGGAGGTGCCCGTGCTCAGTGTTATGGTGTTGGAGATGCTGTTCCCAATCCAGACTGACTGAAGTCTCCCAGTCAGGAAGTCCAGGATCCAGTTACAGAAGGTGGTATTTAGGCCCAGCAGACTCAGCTTTCCAATCAGGTGCTGAGGAATGATGGTGTTAAATGCAGAGCTGAAGTCTACGAACAGTCGCCTGACATAGGTGTCCTTCTTCTCCAAGTGGGTGAGGGCCAGATGGAGGGTGAGGGAGATAGCATCATCTGTGAGCAATTGGGATGTAATGCAAACTGCAGGGTGTCCAGTGAAAAAGGCTGTGTATTCTCTGTGGGTGTGCACACTTTGTTTCTTTGATGGCCCGGGTTAGGTTGGCCCTCGCTGTTGTTAGGGTCACCTTGTCAGCTGCTCTGAAGGTGGAATCACAGGTCCTCAGCAGTGCACACACCTTGGTGGTTATCCACAATTTCTGGTTGGGGTGAAAAGTGATGGTCTTGGACACAGTGATGTCATCAACGCACATGCTAATGTAGCAAATCCCCGATGCCGAGTACACCTTTAAGTTGATGGAATCACCATCGGTTGCTGCCTCCCTGAACACGCGCCAGTCAGTGCGTTCAAAACACTCTTTAAGAGCAGAAATGGCTTCTGCCAGCCATGTTTTCACCTGCTTCAGAAACAGTTTGACACGTCTGATGAGCGGTCTGTATGCTGAGAGTGACATAACAGATGTGGTCTGAGGAGCCGAGGTGGAGCTGGGATTCTACCCTGTATGCATTGGGGATGTTTGTGTAAACCAGATCCAGTGTGTTCTCCCCTCTCATCACAAAGTCCACATGTTGATGGAATTTAGGGAGCATAGTCTTAAGATTCGCATGGTTGAAATCTCCAGTTGGGCCAAAGAGCCTGTTTCCACACGGTAGAGATTCTATGATTGCTCTTGGTCCATATCAGTCTTGTCCTTGTATAATCATGTGCTTACCTAAAAGTCCCTTCATTGCCCCTTTGTATTTGCCTGCAGCACCACTCCTAGCACAGTGTTCCACACTCCTACCACTCTCTATGTAAAAAACTTGTCCCTCACACCACCTTTGAAATTCCCCACCTTAACTTAAGTGCATACCCCCTAGTATAAGAATGGAGAGGTAGCTCCTAAGCTTTTTCAGACCTCATCACTTCTCCATATCTTGTTCCCAGCCTCAAGCTGTTCAGTTGCCTGAGAACCAATCATGTGGTTGTTGTTGGCAAGATAAAGTCTTTTGTCATCAATAACTGGTCACTAGTCCATAGACCAGTCAACTCCTTGTTGCTAGACAATGCTCCATCTCCTCCTTGGTGCCAGTTCATCTACAACCTAAACTTTAATCACTGCTTCTTCAACCAATCATTTAAATAGTGCCTGCCTAAATATCCAGTTACTTGCCTTTCAATTCATGCAGTACTCCTTGCAAAACACTGACTTTAAAACAGCTCTTTCTCAACTCAGCTTGTTTTTTTTTGAAAAAGGCACAAAAATAAAAGCAATATAGTTTTTATGCCTGCACTATTCTGTTTATACTTTCTGCCCCTTCCTGTTACCATGTCATTATCATTTGCCTCTTCGCTACCCTACCCCTCTCATTTATTCTTGAATTTTTAAAGCTTTCCTTCAGTTTAACTTGCTGATTTTCAACCATACCTTACAAAACTAGTGACAGGATTCACCTGGGCACTCATCCCAACATGGCTCAAATGATCCTGACCCAAGAGAACAGCTCTCCCTTTCCCTAATGCTGGTGCCAGTGTTCTTGAATCAGAAGCCATTTCTCCCACACTAATCTTAGAGCATTTACCTTTCTAGACATGCCCAGACTCCAATAATTTGAACATGGATCAGGTAGTAATTCTGGCATTATTGACCTTGTGGTTCTCCTTTTGAATGTAGCTTCAAGTTGATTGTAATCCCTTGGTAGAACCTCCTTCCTAGGTTGATAATAATTACATGGACCATGATAACTGGCTTCTCTCCTTAACACTTTTAGTTCCTCTCCAGCCCAGATGAAATAACCTGAATTCCACAGCACCAGATAGACAACCCTGCCTTCAGGGATATCAATCTTTGTTGCAGAGAACAGTATTTATTTCACTTATGTTGCTATTCCCCACAACCAATACATTTGTCTTTTCCCTCTCCGACTGAATGGCACTTTATAGCAGGGTGCATTGGCTAGTACATTCATTCTCTCTGCAGTTTGTGGTCTCGTGCACACTGGGAGCATGAACGTTGTTCCTTTCGGACAGACTGATGGCATCTACAGAACTGAAGTTTACATCTCTATACCTGCTTCACATGCAGTCATATCCTCCTGTTTTTGATCAGGCACCAATTTGATGCAATTAAGAGATGTGACTGTCATCTGGACTGCAATGTCCAGGTAATTCTCTCCATCCATGATGTGTGTCGCAACGTCTGCAACTCATTTTGCAGTCCATCAACTCTGAACCGAAGTTCCTTCAGCAGCCAACACTTGCTGCAGATGTCTTCACTATGGATCCCACTGGCATCCAGCAGCTCCCACATACTATAGCTGCCCCACATCACCTGTCCAACCATCCATATTCTGTTTCATTGATTTATTTAGATGCTAATTTCAATATTTTTAAAAGTAAATATCTTAATTGCACTTTTCAGGTGTCTCCTTGTTTAAATCATGTGGCCAATCAAGACAGCAATACCCACCAAATACCAATCAAGTTCTCACTCCAAGCCACTCACCACTTTGATTTGGAAATATATTACCGTTCCTTCACTGTCACTGGACCAAAATCCTGGAATTCCCTCCCTAATGGCATTGTGGTTCAACCTACAGCGGGTGGACTACAGCGATTCAAGAAGGCAGCTCACCCTGACCTTCTCAAGGGGCAACTAGGGATGGGCAATACATGCTGGCCAGCCAGTGACACCCATATCCCACAAAATGAGTGAACAAAATCTCCCTCTTTTCCTGTGATCTCTGCTGTTGGAACCATGTTGAAGGGGCTCTCTGTTGTTGGATTTTGACATTCCCTCCCTCACTACTGCCATTCTCACACAAGTCCATGTCCCCCAGTCAACTTTTAGGTGATCCAGTTTCCATAAATATACTTCCCTTGTCCATCTAAGTCATGCAGAATGTAGGTTTGGATGATGCTGTCAATGCTATAAATTTAGTTCCCTGTTGCTTGTTATATTGAAGAGCACCACATGATTTTTTTTCTCAAACCTGCAGGCCATTAGTTTGCTTTTCCAAACTCATTATTAATTAAGGCTTGATGATATTCCTTGAAATTTGTCTGAACTTGGAAAAAATGAACTTGTTTTTGACTGAAAAGAGTAATGTTAATAATCAATTTCATAATCACATTAGTGATTAGAATCTGTAATGTAGCCCTTGGCATCTGTACAAATGATTTAAGGGATGAGAGTAGAGGATGCATAAACATAAGCATAGATCATTTGAGACTTATGACCCATTTCTGTGTTCTATTTAAGAGGTAATTCTATACAGTTAGAGTCATGATCCAGAGAAACACTTCATTTATTAACTATTGACAATACTGTTGTCACTAATGTCAAGCTTGCTAACGTTAATCAAGTCAAGATGGTTTTCCTCACTGGAGGATGTGTAAAGAATGTGAAATGGATGCTTCCCCAGGTTATGCGATATGGAGTGATTGTCAATGACAAGAGACCGTGGGCAAAGGTAGAAATCATGGGCCCTAGTGCTCCTCATAGTTAAGTCTTTCTGTGTTCCTCTCAACTCTCTGCCAAACTCAAGCACAGTGTGCGCCCTACAGCCCCAGTCCCCAGTTATTGGGTACCTATGTTTGTACAAACATATGAATGAGCAACAAGGGTAGGCCATTCAGTCTTTCAAGCCTGTTCTAACATTCAGAGCAATCTGATTTTATCCTCAACTTTCCATTCCAGCATCCCATTAAGAATTTTTTATCCCTTTGGTTATCGAAAATCTACCTCACTCTGTCTTTCTTCGTGTGTGACTCCCTGTGGGAGAGAGCCTGCAAGATCCCAGCAGGGTGCACAGAGTTTCGATTCAGCAATGCTGTCAAATGGAAGAACTCGACACCAAACATGATAGATGGGACACCGGAGCTGATGCTTGATGCAAACAGTTACACCACCATGACAATGCCCAGTTTCAGAAGCTCCATGGCAAATGCTAGGCCTGTAAAGCTGAATATCAACAGAAGTCATTCGGTATCAATGGTAACTCCTTGTCCTTGCTACTTGGCTATGCCTGCGGCTTGGTCTGAGTGAGTGACATTCTCAGTGTTAGGGCAGAGTGGCTGCAGGATTTTCAAAGACCTTTCATAGCAGTGGTCCAGGAATGATAAGTTTTATCCTTCATTCATGAGCATGACTAGGCGAGCCAGCATATAGTGCCTGTCCTTGGTTGCCTTAGATGGTGAGCTGTCTTCTTAAACCACTGCAGTTCATGTGCTGTAGGTTGCTCCACAGTGCCCTTACAGAGGAAATTCCAAAACTTTCACTCAGCAACACTGAAGGAACAGTGAAGTATTTCAAGTCAATAGAGTGAGTGGATTGTAGATGGTGACATTCCCAAGTATCTGCTGCCCTTGTCCTTTCAGATGGAAGTGGTTGTAGGTTTGGAAGGTGCTCTCTGAGGATCTTTGGTTAATTGCTGTAGTGTATATTGTCGATAGTACACACTGCTGCTACTGAGAGTCAATGGTGGAAGGAATGGATATCTATGGATGCGGTGCCAATCAAGCAGGCTGCTTTGTCTTGGATGGTGTTAAGCTTCTTGAGTGTTCTTAGAGCAGTAGTCATCCATACAAAAGGGGAGTATCCCATCAGAACCTTGACTTGTGCCTTATAGATGTTGGCTCGACTTTAGGGAGTCAGGAGATGAGTTACTCCCTGCAGCATTCCTCGTCTCTGACCTGCTGTTGTGGCTACTGTATTTATATGGCAAGTCCAGTGAGTTGGTTGTTAATGATAACCCCAAGGATGTTGATAGTGGGGAAATTGGTGACCATGACCCCATTGAATAGCAAGAGGTAGTGGTTAGCTTGGCTCTAATTGGACTTGGTCATTGCCTGGCACTGGTATGGCACAAATTTGCCACTTGTCATCCCAGTTTGTGGAGGTGCCCTATTACCTGTTTTCTGAATGATGCATGATGTGACAATGGGTGAATCACCTTGTTCTTTGTGATCCTCCTGTTCTTAAATAAAAGGACCTCAGTCTTACCATTCCATAAATGAAAAGTAGAAACATATACCTTAGCAATGTTTAACAGGCATCTTGACAGACACATGAACAGGCAGGGAATCAAGGGGTATGGACTGTGGGCAAGCAGTTGGGGTTAGTTTAGAACAGTATCATGGTCAACACGGAGATGGTGGGCTGAAGGGCCTGTTCCTGTGTTGTACTAAATATGTTACCCCCAGAAACTCCAAACGGTGAGGGATAGCACCATTGTTGTAGTCAGCAATTTATAACTTGCATTTCATATAATGTAGCATCACTGCAGCAATGTTCCAGGAGTTTTAATCATCAAACACAGTGCAATGTATTGGTGAATGTTGCTCCAAGGTTGCTTGCAGCTCATAACAAACATCTTTGATTTATTCATCAATATTGTGTTAGCCACCGATATAGTGCCTTGCTATTGTTATGTGCTGATGTGCGTCTCATTTTTTTGCTTTTAACTAATTCATACCAGCATTCACTTCCCAAAACGCAGTTTCAGGAACACTGGAGCTAGACTCACATGTAGGCCAAATCAGGTAAGGATGTTAGATTTGCCTCCCTAAAAAGACATTCGTACACCAGTTCTTTTTTAAACAATTGACAATTAGTTGATTGTCACCAGTGGGCCAGTTTCCTATTCGAGATTTTTGTACTGCATTCAGATTTCATTATCTTTAAGTTGATGTGCCCAGACCACTAACTTGTAATGCTAGATTAACAGTTCAGTGACATTCTCAGTACACAGCCACCATCCCCATGGTGCAGGATGTGCCTTCTTGGATCAAGCACCATTGGCAGCATGATTTGCTCTGAGTGCTCCCCTGTACTGAGTCCTTCTTGAGACCAATGTCTCGAGGTATATGAAGGCCATTACCTACTTAAATGGCAATAATATCTCAGACTTGCAGTAAGAAACATTTGGGGGAGCTGCAGATGGTGAGGAGGATTGCCAGAGGTTATAGCAGGCTATGGATAAGCTGGAGGCTTGGGTGGAGAAATGGCAGACGGAATTTATTCTGGGCTAATGCATGGTGATGCATTTTGGATGGTCTAATGCAAGAGGGAAGTACAGTTAACAGTAAGCAACAGAAGTCTTAGAATCATCAAAATACAGGAGATCTGTATTTCCAGACAGTGACAACACAAATGGAATAAGGTGGTCGAGAAAGCATATGGCATAATGACCTGCATTTGTTGGGACACAGAGTATAAAAATTGGCAGGTCATTTTGCAGCTTAATAGAACTTTAATTGGGCCACATTTGGAACATTGCGTGCATTTCTGGTTCCCACACTACCAGAAGGATATGCAGGCTTTGGAGAGGATACAGAAACAGTTTACCAAAATGTTGCCTGGTGTGGAGGGTATTAGCTATGTGGAGTGATTGGACAAATTTTGTTTGTTTTCACTTGAATGTCGGAGGCTGAAGAGTGATCTGACAGAAGTTTACAAAATTATGAAGGATGTGGATAGAATGAATATCAGAATTTTTTTTTCTCAGGATAGAAATACCAATTACGAGGGTACATAGGGGGAAATTTAAAAGAGATGTGAGAGGCAAGCTTTTAACACAGACAGTGGTAAGTGCCTGGAATGTGCTACCAGAGAATGTGATGGAAGCAGATACAATAACATATTTAAGAGGCATCTTGACAGATACACAAATAGGCAGGGAATAGAGGGATACAGGCTGCACAGAGGCAAAATGTTTTTAGTTTGGAAAGGCATAATGTGACTTGAAGAACCTGTTCCTGCGCTAAATTGTTCATTGTTCTTGTTCATTAATTGCATAAACAAAATATAGAATGTACACTGGGTCTGCTTCACAACTGCTCATTATTGCTTTGAACAAGGCAACAAACCGAATGAAGGAACTTTGTCTGTTAAAAGTGAAACAGGTCCACTGAGTCTCAAAGGTGGGTCAAACAACCCTTGGCAGTCCAATACATAGAAATGTGAGTGGTGTGTGTCACTCTCAGTTTTCGAAAACGTATTCTGCTCTGGTGAAAACTCCATTTTGTTGTTTAGATTAACTGCAAAGCTTTACTGTAGGGATGGGAACTTTGGCTTAACTGTATAGGCACCTTGTGACATTTCTTAAAGTTTGCTCATGGAATGTGATCACTCGCAAGTCCAGCACTTACCCCCGTGCTGAGTTGCCCTTGGGAAGGCGGTGGTGAGCTGCCTTCTTGAACCTCTGCAGTCCATGTGCTGTAGGTTGACCCACAATGCCGTTGGGGAAGGAGTTCTGGGATTTTGACCCAGAGGAAGCAAGGTATTTCCAAGTAGGATGTTGAGTGAATTGATGGGGAACTGGCAGATGATGATGATCTCAGGAGCTTGCTTCCCTTGTTCTTCTCGGTGGTAGAAGTTGAAAGTTTAGAATCTTTCCTCGAAGCATCGGTGGTGCATCTTTTAGGTAATCAACACTGCTACCATTGTATGTTGGAGAATCCTTTTATGAGATGGAGGTTCCTCCCCTATCTACTCCAGACAACAAGAGACTTGAACTTACATAGTAACACTCGTGACTCCATGACGTGCAAAAGCATTTTATAGTCAGTGGAGTACCTTTAAAGGATAGTCACTGGCAATATAAGAGCACAGCACTCAATTTGAGCAGGGCAAGTGTTTTGGCCAGACCAAACTCCCTTCAAATATTTCAAGGAGATACAAGAGATCAAGTGTAGACCCTAACTTTATCTTATTTAAGACAAGTGCTAGATGTAATTCGATTGGTTACACTACTCGGATTTAAGCAAAACACGCTTTATTCTTGCATCTAGTTAAAATGCAAATATAAGAGAGAAGACTTGGTGTAACTTTAATTCTATTGGAAAACCTAACAGAATTTTAGATTGTTGAACTACTGAACAGCAACTGTTTCAACATGGTAATATATCACAAACACACATTTAGCAAAGGCAAATTCAGTAAAACAGATTGTCTCACATGAAATGTTTCTCCAGTCCAGGAGGAAAGAACATCAACAGAAAGTTCTGGCAGAGAACTGAAGCTTTTTGCTGTAGCAGGTAGAGATGTATGACAGCTTCAAAACCCCAACAAATACTGAAAGCTAAACTTAAACTCCGGGTGTGTGGGAGCCTGGCTCCACCCATTCATGCTGCTTCTATTGTTCAAACTTTAAACAAGCTATTTCCTTTATTGGCTTGGAACAGGTCATTCAATACCTCTGCCTCAACCTCTCTTCATAGAAAAACAGACAAAATACACCTCTTGAAGCCACAGTATCATCTCACAAGCTTCCGCAAAGAGCAACATGATAATGACCAGAGTATTTGCTTTTTTATGGATATGAGAAAGATAAATAATGATCTGAAAGGCCCTCCATGTCTTTGTCACCTTGATATTTGCATAGCATTTTCTTATGTGCAAAACCAAGAGGGCAGCTGAGGTCTTTATTAAATGTCTCATCTCAATGAGGAAGGAGAGCAGTGTATTACTGTATGATAGTGCCGCTGTAACCAACAATGCCACAAATTCATATACATAGGGTTCCAAAGAACAAAATCGCACAATCAAAGTGGTTAAATATGCTGTCTTTTTAAATCGCTGACTCCAAACATATTTCTGCCAATATAGAAAGATTTTAATTACAGAGGAACTGTGTATGAAACAGAACAGCACTAATCTAAATCAAGGCACAATGGTCTTCATGTTGTTTTTTATCTAGATGTGGAAACAGCTTGTCATCTGTCACCTTCCACCTTCACCCGATCTCCATCCCTCCCACCCACCATCTTTGTTGTCTTCCTATATTTTAAGCTACATGTCTGTGTTTCCTCACCTCCAACCAGTTCTCTCTAGCTCCTCACCCTCTTCCTCCTTCAAGTCAGGTACTTGAGCAGAGGACTGTAAGCCGAATGGACCATTGCAGTAGCAAGGGAGTGCTGCGCTGTCAGAGGTATCAGCCTTTGGTTGAAATGTTAAAATATGGCTTCAAAACCTGTCTATGGTAGGTGTAAAAGATTCCCTCCACCCCTTACACCAACACTGTTTTCATGAAGGCCAAAGGCTTACTCTGTAATGCCTTGACCAATGTTTATCCCACACACCAATGTCAAGATCAAAACTGGTCAGGATCTGTTTGTGCATTGTTGCTGTGCCTCTATTGGCTGCTGTATTTCCAATGAAACAATGGTGACCACGTGTCTGAAAGAGCTTCATTGACTGACGACTACCCTGGCACATTCTGCGGTCATGTGCTATGCTGTGTAAATGCAGGCTTTTTGTTTCTTTTCAAATCAAACTGGAATGAGTAATCTCTTTCTCCAACTCCTTTCTTCCCTTGGAATCTCAGATTTCTAAACTCCTAAACCTCTTCTGGAGGTCTGGTAGTGCACAGGGTAATATTTCTGCCTCTGAGGCAGAAGCTCTGGACTCCAGTGCTAACCCATGGATATTGAGCGCCATGGAAGTTTGCCAAGAATGACCAAGGGAAAATTGGTTGACCATTAATGTGTAAATCCTTCCAACACACTCCAATTATTGGGCCGTAATATTTGGAGAGATTCCTGGTCAGCCACATGACATAAAGGGCGTGGTGATGGCCTAGCAGTGTTGTCACCTGACTGATATTCAGACATAGGTAATGTCCTAGGGACTTGGGTTTGCATCCAACCACAGCAGATGGTGGGATTTGAAAATGGAGTTAGGAATGGAAGACTCAAGGAGACAAGGGCAGTCTGTATGGGTTTATCTAATTGTGGATGTTCTTCAGAAACTACAGAGAGTCATGTACACAGTCCAGTCCATCACTCAAACCAGCCTCCCATCCACTGACTCCATCTATACTTCCCATTGCCTCGGGAAAGTAACCAACATAATCAAATACCCTTCCCACCCTGGTTATACTCTCTTTCACCCTCTTCCATTCGACAGAAGGTATAAACGTTTGAATACATGTACAAACAGATTGAAGAACAGCTTCTCCCGCACTGTTATCAGACTTTTGAACAGGTTTCTCAAATGTTAATGTTGATCTCTCTCCCTGCACTTTCTCTGTGGCTGTAATTCTGTCTTCTGCACTCTGTTCTGCTACCCTGATGCAATTTGTGTGGTACAATCTACCTATGTCGCCGGCAAAGCAACACTTTTCACTATATCTCGGTACATGTCATAACAATCAAATCAAATCAAATCAAATAGGTCGGCCTCTAGATTCTGAAGATGGCTGTGAAGACGCATAGTTCATCAGCCATACCCTCACCTCGCTGAAGCTGCCTGGCCTCCTGATGCACAGTGCATGACAGCTAAGACATTTTTACAAGTTTTAAAAGCACAAGAGTTAGGACCTTGAAGAAACTGAATGAGAATGTAATCCATCTCTGCCAATTATCAGCTTATAAGTGCAAAACTGCCTCCCAGATGCACGTTAGAGCTAGCAGGGTGCAGGATGAGGGCAGGTTTAGGACCTAACCATGAATGTCTGCTATTACTGTCTGACACAAAGCTGCCTTTTCTTGCCTTAAATTTGCCTCCTCTCTCATTGACCTCTCCATTGCACTGGCCTCTTTCAACATTTTGATGGGTTATTTGGTTATAATGCCAAACCCCCCTTTTGTTTTCTCTTTATGTCTATTTTCTCTGACTACCTTTCAGTCTGGAGTATTAAGTTCCCTGTTGTCCCGTTTTTTTCAGCCAAGCTGAAAGAAAAACATTCAGTACAGATTAAGAAATGACAGCCAAATGAGATTTAATAATAGTAGACAGATCTTTCCGTTGTATGGAATCAGTGAACTCTCAAGAGTACGAAGCAATACAGGAAAGAGAAAACATGTTTGCTGTCTGTTGCAATCTGTCAAAATATGGTCATTTATGATCTGTCTGTTTTGAAAATTACTCACTTCTGATCTCGGTGCTGAAAATATATCTATCCTGCTGTGTCTATTACTACAGCTGCACTGTAATCTCTCACTGGAGCTTTTTACATTCGCTAAGCAACCTACACCTTGCATGCTTTGTCTCTACTTGAAGGTCTGTCTCCTGTGACATCTCACGTTTGTATAGCAATGCTGACACCTTTCCCCTTTTTCGCCTGTGTGATGTTTCCTCTTGGGTTTCCTGAACAGTTTGACCTGGAAGATATTAGTGTACAAGTGCTTAGTGTGCTTTTCATGATATTTATCTCATTGCTGTTTTAGCAAAGGTAATCTAGGGTTGTGATGAAATGCTCCCTTCTTGCCTGGTTGAGTGCTGCTCTTATCATACTCCATAAGTCGACCAGTCTAAAAAAAACAGCCCACTTGATCAGCATCCCGTCTACCACCTTAAGCATCCACTTGCTCCACAACTGATGCACCGTAGCAACTTCCAAAGGCTCCTTTGGCAGCATCTTCCAAACCTGTGACCTCTACCATCCAGAACAAACCTGTCTAACAGGTGGCCTGTGCAGGACACTATGAGGGGTCTGTCATTGGCTATAGAATCTCTGCTCAAAGTCTTGGAATACTTTTTTAAAATTCATCCATGCCATGTGGATGTCATTGACTGGGCCAACATTAATTGGCCATTCCAAGTTGTCCTCGATAAGGTAGTGGGCAGCTGTGTTCTTGAATCACTGCAGTTAATGTGTTGGAGGTTGACTCAAATACTGTTAAGGAGGAGATTCCAGCATTTTGAGGCAGTGACACTGAAGGGATGATGATATATTTCCAAGTCAAGATGGTGAGTGGGTTTTAGAGGGGAACTGCTGGTGGTGGTGTCCCTATGTATCTGCTGCCCTTGTCCTCCAAGATGGAAGTGGTCATGGGTTTGGAAGGTGCTGTCTAAGGAGCTTTAGTGAATTTCTGCACTACATCCTGTAGAACTACATGCCGATATTACTGGGGGTCAAAGGTGGAAGGCATGAATTTTTATGGATGTGATATCAATCAAGCAAGCTGCTTTGTCCTGGATGTTGTCAAGCTTCCTGAGTGTTGTTGGAGATGCCTCTGTCCAGGCAAATAGGGAGTATTCTAACACACTCCTAAGCTTTGTGCCTTGTAGATGGTGCACAGGTTTTGAGGAGTCAGGAAGTGAGTTAGTCACTGCAGGATCCCTAGCCTCTGACCTGAGATTTTTGTGTTTGATATTGAAAGGATCTGCTCCTCCAATCAGAACCTGTTTTACCTTCTCCTTTTGCTACAGATTTATTTACCAGTGAGTCAATTAGTATCAAATGCGGGCCATGAATAGTCCATGATGGATGAGTAGCACAGTGCAAATATTTTTAGTCAATCTGAAGCCTGGAACTCTGGTGGTAAGTCTGCAGGACTGGAACTGGGAGACATGTGGATGAGGGAACAAGGAATGGGCAGCCATTCTTGGTAGAAGAGGTTCAGATGAAAGTTGGACCATCAGTGAAGGTGGGTGGGTGAGTGAGTGAGTGGGTGCACAAGCGAGTAAGTCAGTGAGTGAGTAAGTGAATTAATGAATGAGTGAGTGAATGAGCGAGTGAGTGTGAGAGCGAGTGGGTGAGTAAGTGAATGAGTGAGTAGGTGAGTGTGTGAAAGTGAGTAAGTGTGTGAGTGAGTGAATGTGATTGAGCAAGTGAGTGAGTGGATGATTGAGTGAGTGAGCAAGTGAGTGGTAAGTGAGTGACTGTATAAGTGAGTGAGTGAGTGAGTGAGTGGGTGAGGGAGTGACTAAGCAAATGAGTGAGTGGGTGAGGGAGTGAGGGGGTGAGGGAGCGAGTGGGTGAAGGAGTGAGTGAGTAGGTGAGTGAGTAAACAAGTGAGCAAGTCACAAGTTAGTCTTCTCTCACCCACCTTCCAGACACTAATCCACGAAGCAGGCTGGGAATAGGCTGAAAGGTGAACAGCTTCAGACTTTGACCATCATGTGGACACTGAGGCCAAAACATAGTGTGTCCACCAGGTGTGCACCAAATTCTGGGCTAGTTAAACTCAGCTCCTCTGTTTGGCTACAGTCCTAACACCTTCCTTGGTGTTTGGTCAATACATTTTTTGTCTCTAACTCTAAGGCAAAATGTAAAATTTAGCTTGTTAGCTCTCAAAAAGAGTCACATTGAACTTTGGAGTTTGATTATTGGCAACATGGTCATTGTTTGGAACAGGCAGTGAGTAGAATCCATTAGGCACCTGCTCCCTGAATGAGAGAACAATTGAGAAGTTCCACTGTTCTCTAAGGAAGGTTGGACATCCCTGATCTAGAAGAGCAAGGACAGCAGATAAGTTATAACACCATTACCTGTAGGTTCACCTCCAAGCCTCTCACCATCCTGAGTTGGAAATATGTTTCCATTCCTTCAGATGCCACTGGGTCAAATCCTGGAACTCCTTTCCCAACATGGATGCACTTACGTGGATAGGAGTGTCAACATTCCTCTTCATGGAGGTGACTGAATACCAACTGCTCAAGGTTCACCTGGGATGGGCAATAAATGTTGACATTACCATTGATGCAATCCAAGAATGAAAAAGCAATATGACATTATGAGGCATGGAATTGGCCCATTATGTATTAGATTAGTGGTGCTGGAAGAGCACAGCAGTTCAGGCAGCATCCAATGAGCAGCAAAATCGACGTTTCGGGCAAAAGCCCTTCATCAGGAATAAAGGCAGTGAGCCTGAAGCGTGGAGAGATAAGCTAGAGGAGGGTGGGGGTGGGGAGAGAGTAGCATAGAATAAAATGGGTGAGTGGGGGAGGAGATGAAGGTGATAGGTCAAGGAGGAGAGGATGGAGTGGATAGGTGGAAAAGAAGATAGGCAGGTTGGACAAGTCCGGACAAGTCAAGGAGACAGTGCTGAGCTGGAAGTTTGAAACTAGGATGAGGTGGGGGAAGGGGAAATGAGGAAGCTGTTGAAGTCCACATTGATGCCCTGGGGTTGAAGTGTTCCGAGGCGGAAGATGAGGCGTTCTTCCTCCAGGCGTCTGGTGGTGAGGGAGCGGCGGTGAAGGAGGCCCAGGACCTCCATGTCCTCGACAGAGTGGGAGGGGGAGTTGAAATGTTGGGCCACGGGGTGGTGTGGTTGATTGGTGCGGGTGTCTCGCAGATGTTCCCTAAAGCGCTCTGCTAGGAGGCGCCCAGTCTCCCCAATGTAGAGAAGACCGCATCGGGAGCAACAGATACAATAAATGATATTAGTGGATGTGCAGGTAAAACTTTGATGGATGTGGAAGGCTCCTTTAGGGCCTTGGATAGAGGTGAGGGAGGAGGTGTGGGCACAGGTTTTACAGTTCCTGCGGTGGCAGAGGCAAGTGCCAGAATGGGAGGGTGGGCCGTAAGGGGGTGTGGACCTGACCAGGTAGTCACGGAGGGAACGGTCTTTTTGGAAGGCGGAAAGGGGTGGGGAGGGAAATATATCCCTGGTGGTGGGGTCTTTTTGGAGGTGGCAGAAATGTCGGCGGATGATTTGGTTGATGCGAAGGTTTGTAGGGTGGAAGGTGAGCACCAGGGGCGTTCTGTCCTTGTTACGGTTAGAGGGGTGGGGTCTGAGGGCAGAGGTGCGGGATGTGGACGAGATGCGTTGGAGGGCATTTTTAACCACGTGGGAAGGGAAATTGCGGTCTCTAAAGAAGGAGGCCATCTGGTGTGTCCTATGGTGGAACTGGTCCTCCTGGGAGCAGATACGGTGGAGGCGGAGAAATTGGGAATACGGGATGGCATTTTTGCAAGAGATAGGGTGGGAAGAGGTGTAATCCAGGTAGCTGTGGGAGTCAGTGGGTTTGTAAAAAATGTCAGTGTCAAGTTGGTCATCACTAATGGAGATGGAGAGGTCCAGGAATGGGAGCGAGGTGTCAGAGATGGTCCAGGTAAATTTAAGGTCAGGGTGGAATGTGTTGGTGAAATTGATGAATTGCTCAACCTCCTCGCGGGAGCACGAGGTGGCACCAACGCAGTCATGCTACTTTCTCCCCACCCCCACCCTCCTCTTGCTTATCTCTCCACGCTTCAGGCTCACTGCCTTTATTCCTGATGAAGGGCTTTTGCCCGAAACGTTGATTTTGCTGCTCATTGGATGCTGCCTGAACTGTTGTGCTCTTCCAGCACCACTAATCTAGTATTTGGTTTTCAGCATCTGCAGTCATTGTTTTACCATTGTGTATTAGTGCAGGATGTAGAATACGTCTCAATATTATGCGCTTTCCTCTGGTGAAATTATTCCACCCATTTTTAAGATGACACTTAAAAATCTAGGTTTTATTGACCCAGGTTTTAGCCAACCATTTTAATACTTCCTTCAGTGTGTCATTGTCAATACTTGCCCAATAATGCCCCTGTGCACTGATACTTTTCACAGCGTTAAAGGTGCTATTTGAATGCATGATGTTTATTTTTCTTTGGTGTATCCTCTAGTGTCTTGGTTGTTTGTTGTGGGCAGAATGAAGAAGACTTTAACAACCCGTAATTTGTAATGAAATATACCAAGCATTTATTTAATTCTTTCACTTGAGATAACTAATTAGTTTAGATTTTCTTATTCTGTTCAGGCAGATTTGCTTAGTGAGTTTTAATTCAGGAATCATTTGGGTAATAAAACAACAAAATCCATTTCTATCAACACAGCTTAAGTTTTTTGACAGAAACATGAGAGACCTTGATACTGAGTGTCAGCTGTGACTTAGTTGATAGCAAACCCATGACTGAGTGTGTGTGCTGCAGGTTCATGGTTCCACAGTGTGAACCTGAGTGTAAAATATAGACTGGCATGTCAGTGCAAGACTGAGCGAATGCTGCAGTCTCACTGAGAGCAGTCATGTGGTTCAGATTCTTATATAAGGTCCTCCTTTCCCTCATGGTGTATGCTCCCATGGCACTACCGAGAAGTGAAAGCAAGGGGACTTCACTTTGGTGTCCTGCTCAATTTTTATCCATCAGCTAATAGATTGAAGGAGTGGCCCCAACCCGTCACCTTTCCACCCCTCTCCAGTTCTGAAGAAGTCATATCAGCCGTTAGCATTCATTCTGTTCCACTCTTCACAGGTGCTGCCGGGCTGACTGAGTTTCTCCAGCTCTCGCTGTTCCGTTTTTCGCCATTATTAGACTGGGTCAGTGGTGGGGGGCTCTTGTCATTGTTCTCGGGGGGAAAAGCAGAAGCCAGCCGAAAACAGAGTAAGGAGAGGGCTACCAAACCAGTGCCCCATCCCACCCCTTCCTATGATGGCCTTCTGCCCCGAGTCTGTGGAAGCCACGTCAGATTGTAAAGCCATCCACGGATTCACCCTGAGAGTGAGAGAGAGTCATCCTCATCTACGAGGGGCCACCAATGATTATTAGATTGCTGTTTCTGGGAGGTAGCTGTGCTGAAATTCACTGATGTGTATTCCACATTTCAACAGCAAATTCACTTTGAAATTACTCAAATGGCTTGGAATTACTTTGGTCTATTGTCAGTTTGAGAATAACTGTGTAAATGTTCTATCAACCCAATTGCATCTGATTAGCTGAATTTGCAATAGCATATCACTTTCATCTCTTTCTGTAACTTGCATCAAATATCAATTTTTTTTTTTCAGTAAATGCATAACCAACCAATATATTAAAAATATTCACTCATAGGATTTGCATGTTGCCAGCAAAGCGGTATTTATTGCTCATGTCTAACCACCCTGAAACTGAGTGACATTGAGGTTATTTCAGAGGGCATTTAATTGCTGTGGATCTCAAGTCACATATAGATCAGTCCTTGAAAGGTAGTTTTAAACTAGATGGGCTATTAACACAGTTAATGTTTTGAGTCCACTGACCCATATTCAAAAGTGGACATAAGACATTAACTCTGCTTTCTCTCCACCGATGCTGCCAGACCTACTGAGTTTCTCCAGCTATGTCTGTTTTTGTTTCAGATTTCCAGCATCGACAGTTCTTTGTTTTACTTTAAGCTTGTTAACGTTGATTAACAGTAGTGTCATGGCACCACTACTTTATGGTTCCAGGTTATTTCAATTTAAACGCGCCCAGATTCAGTGGTGGGATTTGAACCTCGAAGCTTTCATCTTTGTTTGAGCAGTAGCTGCTTTGTGATAATATGCCACTATTTCTCCCACTGCTGTTTATGTTTTGCCATTGCTGATTGTAATACCATAAAACATCAGAGCAGAAGTAGGGCATTCAGCCCATCAGGTCAACTCCACAATTCAATGAGATCATGGCTGATCTGATAATTCTCAACTCCACTTTCCAACCTTTTCCCAATAAACATAGAACATGGAACATAGAATAATGCAGCACAGTACAGGTCCTTTGGCCCTTGATGTTGCGCCGATCCAAGCCCACCTAACCTACACTAGCCCACTATCCTCCATATGCCTATCCAATGCCCGTTTAAATGCCCATAAAGAGGGAGAGTCCACCACTGCTATTGGCAGGGCATTCCATGAACTCACAACTTGCTGGGTAAAGAAGCTACCCCTAACATCTGTCCTATACCTACCACCCCTTAATTTAAAGCTATAACTCTTGATTTCCTTACGGATTAAAAATCTTTACATCTCTGCTTTGAAACTAACCAATCACCCAGCCTCAAAAGTCCTCTGTGGTAAGGAATTCCATAGATTCAAGATTCTCTAAGAGAATAAATTCCTCCTCATCTCTGTCTCAGATGTGTGACTCTGTATTCTGAGATTATGTCCTCTGATCCCAGATTCTCCCACAAGGGGAAACAACCTCTCCGTACCTACCATGTCAAATCATCCAGGAAATCTTGTAAGTATTAGTAAGATCGCATCTTAGAATAAGGGATAAGCCATTCATACACTCCAAGAGTGAGAAGAAAGCCATTTGGGATTGAGATGAGGAAGAATGTCTTCACTCAGAGAGTTGTGAAGCTGTGGAATTCTCTCCCACGGGAAGCTGTTCGGGCCAGTTCTTTAGATACATTCAAGAGGGAGCTGGATATGGTCCTTGCGGCTAAAGGGATCAAGGGGCATGAAGAGAAAGTGGGAATGGGATACTGAGATTGCATGATCAGCCATGATCATATTGAATGGTGGTGCATGCTCGAAGGGCCGAATGGCCTACTCCTGCACCTAATTTCTATGTTTCTACATTTCTATTTCAATTTTATATATTCCAAATAAGTACATGACAAATCTATTCAACATCTCCTTATTAGAAAACCCCCTCCAGTACCTGGTATCAGTGTGGTGAGCCTTCACTGAACTGCATCCAATGCCAATCTCACTTCCTCTGGACAAGGGGCCAAAAGCCATTCACAGGATTCCAGTTGTGATTGGACGTAATACATTGTGTAATTTTAGCTAAACCTCTCTTTCTTTCATTCCCCATCCCCTTCGAAATAAGGGGCAAACATTCCATTTGTTTACCCTATTACCCACTGAACTTGGACACAAGCTTTTTTATGATTCATGGATGACAACTCACAAATTAAGTGTGATTGAAAAAAAAATGAAAAACTCTTGTTTTCAATATAAATTTAATCTAATCTCCTGTATGAATGTCCCAGTGCTTCAGGAGAAACACAACTTAAAAAATATTTTATGCAATCAATAATGTAAGATTTAATCTGAAAAAAGTAAATCTTGGCAAATGTCCCAGTTTCTTTAAAATGTATTCGGGCCAGTTTATCTTCCTGATCCATATTCTGACCTTGGATTGATGCTATAAGATACCTGAGACATTAGTTCAGATTGATAAGAACTGGCCATATTACCCAAAGTCTTTTAAATTGGAATATAGCCATTTGCTGTAGAGCTACTAACATTAAATAATTGTTATCTATTATTTAAAAACTTATTTTTTACATTTCTTTTTTCCGATGTTCAAATCTTTTTAACAAATTGCATGACATTTGCTTCCAGATCATCCTTACTCTAAGTATATCGAACGGAAAGACTATCTTGTATGGGATTACAAATTATTCCTTAACAGATGGTGCTAAATGGCAAGGGAAGACACAGAGGAGCATTTAAAGGTTAATGGGCCAGATTTTTGAATTCCTGCCGAAAATAGAGGAAGTCAGAAGGGCACGCCATTTCTCACTGTTGGCCAACTCGCTAATTTACCAGGAATTTTCCCACCTCTGGGAAAATGCTGGACAAGTTTGTAATGGAGTTGGATGAAGGGAGGGCAGAGGAGGGTAGGTAAGAAACGAGGAGCAGGAGGAGGCCATTCAGCCCCTCCATCCTGCTTCACCATTTCATACAATCATGGCTGATCTCATCTCAGCTTTAACTCTCCTGTTGTGCCCTGTTCAGCATAGCCTTTAACTCCCTACAATCACAAAAATTAATCTCCTCTCTCTATAAATTCTTTCAACAATCTAGCCTCCACAACTATCTAGGTAAGGGAATTCCAGAAATTCCCTATCGTCTTGGAGCAGAAATGCCTTCACATCTCAGTTTTAAGTGATTGTCTCTTTTATCTGTCACTATGTCCCCTTAACTGAGATTCTTCCATTGGGGAATTTTTTTTTCTCCATATCTACCTTGGCATGGAGCCCCCTTAGAATCTTATGTTTCAATATGATCACCCCCTATAGTTTTAAATTCCAATTTAGTAAAGGCCTAAACATTATAGATTTTCTTCATAACTTGACCCCTTCATCCCAACAATTAGCCAAATGGATCTATTTTGAATAGGCTTCAATGCCAATGTATCCTTTCTTCACACCAAACCTCTACCTAGTACTCTTAGTGCTGCCTCATCAACACCCTATACAGTGGTTGCAAGACTTTCTTGTTTTTACACTCCAACCCCTTAGCAGCAAAGGCCAAATTTCTATTTACCTTCTTGATTACCCTGCTGCCTTGCTACTTGTTAACTTTTTGTGTTTCAGAAAAGGATGTTGCCGAGGTTAAAGGGTTTGTTATCTAGGGAGAGGCTGAATAAGCTGGGGCTCTTTTCTCGGGAGTGTCAGAGTTTGAGTGATGACCTTGAGGGGTATGGGGAGGGTAAATAGATAAGGTTGTTTCCCCAGGATGGGGGAGTCCAAAACTAGAGGGCATAGGGGAAAGGTTTTTAGACCTAAGGGGCAACTTTTTCGCACAGAGGGTGGTACGTGTATGGAATGAGCTTCCAGAGGAAGTGGTGGAGGCTGGCACAATTACAACATTTTAAAAGGCATCTGGATGGGTATATGAATAGGCAGGGTTTGGAGGGATATGGACGAAAGGCTGGAAAATGGGACTAGATTAATGTAAATCTTTAGTGTATTCCCTCCATAGTCAGAATATCCTTTGTCAGAAAGGAGACCGAAACTGCACACAATACTCCAGGTGGGGTCTCACTCAGGCCTGGTATAATTGCAGTATGACATCTTTGCCCCTGTACATGAATCCTCTCGTTATGAAGGCCAACATAGTATTTCCCTTCTTCACTACCTGCTGCACCTGCAGGCTTACCTTCAGGGACTGGTGTACAAGGACACCCAGGTCTTACTGCACTTCCCTCTTTCCCAATCTATCACCTTTCAGATAATAACCTGCCTTGCTGTTGTCACTGCCAAATTTGTCCTACCACTTGAGTTGGCAACTCATCCAGCTTGTTGCAAATGCTGCATGCATTCAGAGAAAGAACCTTGACCTTTGACCCAATGGCACTCTTACTCTGGTTCTAAGTTCTGCTGCTCTCTGTTGACATTTTCTGCCCCTTCCTATCACGCTTAATTATTGTTCACCTCTTCCCCCCCATGCCTCTGCTGTCTTGTTTCTTTTACGTTTTTTAATGTCCCTTCTTTTCAGCCCTCCCCCTTGTAATTAGTTTGAAGTCCTATCTACAAAACTAATTATATGACTCGCCAAGACGCTGGTCCCAGCACAGTTTAAAAGAACACTGTTCCTACAGGTATGAGGTTCTTGCTTCTGATGTGGAATGGGTACACAAACAGAGGCTCCTCCAAAGCCTAATTCTGAACCTCCATACCTGCCTAACTCACAGTCATACCCTTTCGTCTCTGACCACAGAACAAATTTGATGTAAGTAATTGAATGGGTGTGACTGTTTCCTGAATGACAGTCTCGAAGTACCTCTCCTCATCCCTGATGTGTCACAGTGTCCACTGTTCATCAGTTCTGAACAGAAATTTCTCAAGCAGCCAAGACTTGCTTCAGATGTAGACATTATGGATCGTACTGATGCCCAGATGTTTCCACTTACTGCAGCTGCATCACATCACCTGCCCAGCCATCTCTATTCTTTTCAATAAATTCACTTGGATGTTAAATATTTTTAAAGGTCAGTTTCTCAACTGTATTCTTCAGCTGCATTAATACATCTGATTTAAAGCAATTGCCAGTCAAAAGACGTGGAGAACATATCCACAAATCACCTACCAGCTTTCCTGTCGAACTCCTGCTGGTGAGATGGTCTGTTGTCACACTTTGGCTCCTACCAGAAGAAACAGGTTGAAGGTGCTGTCTATCACCGCCCTTCTCACACAGTCCACTGTTCTCATTATGATGCTCCATACATATGATATTGTTTTCAATGGGGATACCATCACTGAATCCCCCACTATCAATATTTTGGGGGCTATCATTGACCAGACACCCAACTGGACTCACCACATAAACACAATGGCTACAAGAGCAGGTCAGAGGCTCGGAATGTTATGCTGGGTAATTCACCCCCTGACTCCCCAAAGCCTGTTCACCATCTACAAGATACAAGTCAGGAGTGTGATTGAATGTTTCCCACTTTCCTCAACGGATGCCGCTCCAACAACACCGAAGAAGCTTAACACCATCCAGGACAAAGCAACCTGCTTGATTGGCACCACATCCGCAAGCATCCACTCCCTCCACCAACAACGCTCAGGAGCAGAAGTGTGTACTACCTATAAGATATACTGCAGAAATTCATAAAAGATCCTCCAGACAGAATCTTTCAAACCCATAACCACTTCCATCTAGAAGGACATGGGCAGCAGATTGATGGCAGCTTCAAGTTCCCCTCCAAGCCAGTCACCAACCTCACTTGGAAATACATTGTGGTTCCCTCACTACTGGTGGGTCAAAAACCCAGAATTCCCTCCCTGAGGTCAATGGACTGCGTGGTTCAAGAAGGCATTCTGGATTAGTGGTGCTGGAAGAGCACAGCAGTTCAGGCAGCATCCAAGGAGCTTCGAAATCGATGTTTCGGGCAAAAGCCCTTCATCAGGAATAAAGGCAGTGAGCCTGAAGCATGGAGAGATAGGCTAGAGGAGGGTGGGTGTGGGGAGAAAGCAGCATAGAGTACAATGGGTGAGTGGGGGAGGGGATGAAGGTGATAGGTCAGGGAGGAGAGGGCAGAGTGGATAGGTGGAAAAGAAGATAGGCAGGTAGGACAAGTCCGGACAAGTCATGGGGACAGTTACTGAGCTGGAAGTTTAGAACTAGGGTGAGGTGGGGGAAGGGGAAATGAGGAAACTGTTGAAGTCCACATTGATGCCCTGGGGTTGAAGTGTTCCGAGGCGGAAGATGAGGCGTTCTTCCTCCAGGCGTCTGGTGGTGGGGGAGCGGCAGTGAAGGAGGCCCAGGACCTCCTTGTCCTTGGCAGAGTGGGAGGGGGAGTTGAAATGTTGGGTCACGGGGCGGTGTGGTTGATTGGTGTGGGTGTCCTGGAGATGTTCCCTAAAGCGCTCTGCTAGGAGGCGCTCAGTCTCCCCAATGTAGAGGAGACCGCATCGGGAGCAACGGATACAATAAATGATATTAGTGGATGTGCAAGTAAAACTTTGATGGATGTGGAAGGCTCCTTTAGGGCCTTGGATAGAGGTGAGGGAGGAGGTGTGGGCACAGGTTTTACAGTTCCTGCGGTGGCAGAGGAAAGTGCCAGGATGGGAGGGTGGGTTGTAGGGGGGCGTGGACCTGACCAGGTAGTCACGGAGAGAACGGTCTTTGCGGAAGGCGGAAAGGGGTATGGAGGGAAATATATCCCTGGTGGTGGGGTCTGTTTGGAGGTGGCGGAAATGTCGGCGGATGATTTGGTTTATGCGAAGGTTGGTAGGGTGGAAGGTGAGCACCAGGGGCGTTCTGTCCTTGTTACAGTTGGAGGGGTGGGGTCTGAGGGCGGAGGTGCGGGATGTGGACGAGATGCGTTGGAGGGCATCTTTAACAACATGGGGAAGGGAAATTGCGGTCTCTAAAGAAGGAGGCCAGAAGCAGTTCACCACCACCTTCTCAAGGACAATTATGGACAGGAAGTGAATGCTGGCCTAGCCAGCGATGTCCACATCCCAAAAATGAATAAATAAAATAACACATGCTCTCACATTGTTTTAGAAGCTGTTGATGCTGCTGTCTCTCATGCTCATTATCAAGCTGTTTTTCCAGTTCCCTGTCACACTTTTTCTAAAGCGTAGGCCCCTCTCCTCCCCTGCACAGTGTCAAGCGTGTCTAGCTATGTGTCTGAGGGAAGAAAATGTATTAACTAGTTTTTGCAATTAGTGGACAGTTCTTGATGGAAATATACCTTCTTCTGGTGGAGGAAGACCAGAGAGTGAACTTTCTAGCTACTGAATTCAAATGCTCAATGTCTCCAGTTTGTATTCTTGTGAAATGAAACTCTTGTTAGGGACAAATGTAGCACCTCCATTTTTCTTGAAAAACTACTGATGCCAGTGGCTCTAAAGTGTGGGCTTTTGTGAGAAAAAAATGGTCATGAGATCAGGATTAAGAATAACCAAGAGGTGAATGGAAAGGACACAAATGGGTTCACGTACTTTTTCAACTGACTGGAAGTTTGAGCCAGAGTGGCAGTCTCCCAAAGTTTATTCTGTCTTGTCCATTTTTGAACTTCTAACAAAACTAAAATTTTCGGAAGGCCCTAGTTAAAGTTGAGGTGCAGATCCCTTGTGATCGGCTCGAGGGGCACATTGGGACTGTTACTGTTCATGGTCCCAAAGGAGCAGGCTTAAGACCAACTCTCACAGACGTTTGTCATGACCAGTCTGAATCGGTTGCTTAAAAGTGCCCAGAGTTACTTCGCAAACAATTTATCCTGAATGTCTAACAAAGAAAGATGGATAAGAAATACAAGTTCACCCATATCTTGCAGTTACCTTGGATTGACACCAAACACAGCAATCCAACTAGAAACTGAACTATATTAACCTCAACTATTGGGGAGTAAGGAAATTATGGACAGTTAAGAAAAAATGGGAAGCAATGAGTAAACTCTGAACTTTCAGTCAATACTTATAAGAAATGGACCCTTGGAAATCATGTGAGAAAAGGAAGTCCCAAAGGAGTAAAGATGCTGGAAATCAGAAACAAGACCACAAATGTTTGGAAAAACTCAGCAGGTTCCACAGCGTCTGTGCAGAGAAAGGAGAGTTATCACTTCAGGTCTAGTGACCCTTCCTCAGAACATTTGTATCCTGTCATTTTAAATTTGAAGCCAGACTTCTGCTCAGTATTTTGTAATCGGCAAAAGCTTGTTTTGTATTGTATTGATTAAAGTAAGACCTTTCTTTTCTAGGATTTAAATGATTACTGTTAGACACCAAAACAAAGTGTACATGCTTTTTCTTTGTCCATGTGACATCCATTAAGCCATTAAGACTTCCTGGTATTATACTTTTAGAATGAAACTGCATGATATTTGTTTTATAAATGAGGTAAAGTTGAATGTTCTCAAGCATTGCCTTCAAATCCACTAAAAATGGATTCAAATTTCAATATTTACTATGCTAGAATTCAACCCCATGTCCCCAGAACATTATCCTGGAGTTCTGGTAGACTGAGTGAAAATTTCAAATGCGAACAGTTCTGCCTCACTGATGAAGATTGAATTGTGACCAATTCTTAAAAACTCAAATCCAAGTTAAATGGAATCAGATTGGGACATTTATCTCCAATCTAGAGCTGTCAATAATTCAGCTTCATTGACAGGAAATTCAGCGGATGTGACGTGTTATCACATTTTATGTTTGTTTCCAGGACCTGAGGCCTACCAGAGTTTCTTTTTTGTCTTTTTTTGCCTTAATCCATAATTTCTGCAGAAACTCGGATTTTTTTTTATGCAAGTCGCAAATTCCAGGGAAGTGAGAGAGTGAAAGGAAGACAAGGAGCCTGATGAGGTAGGGAGAGCAAAGAGTGAACTGAGAGTTCAGTGGTTCAGTGGTTAGCACTGATGCCTCACAACACAAGGACTTGGGTTTGAATCCACCCTCAGGCAACTATCTGTGCGGAGTTTGCACATTCTCCCCATGTCTGCGTGGGTTTCCTCGGGTTTTCTCCCACAATCCAAAGATGTGCAGGTTGGGTGAATTGGCTGTGCTAAATTGTCCATTGCATTCAGGGATGTGTAGGTTAGGTGCATCAGTCAGGAGTAAATGTAGAGAAATAGTGTAGGGGAATTGGTCTGGGAGGGTTGCTCGTTGGAGGGTCACTGTGGACTTGTTGTGCCAAATGGCCTGTTTCCACACTGTAGGGATTCTATGAATTCATCAGATCAGAAAATCAGGTGTAACACATATTTATGCATTTTGAATGGTACAAGTTGTATGGGAAACATTGGAACTTACTGGGATTTGTAAGAATGATTATGTAAAGGAAACCATCATGAAATCACAATGAATCAAATTGTAGCTCCAATTGATATTGCTCTTAATTACAATATTATTACACTAACAATGTGACTGGCAGAATTATGGTAATTGATTATCTACGCATTTCTCCTGTTATAGTCAGAACCAATGGTAAATGGGTTCCTGAGGCTGCAGGCCCAATCAGAGGGCCTTACAATTTAGAAAGGGCAGAATCCCACTGGTAGGGATAGATACTGCTGATGGAAAACCCTTCACTAAATGGCTTGCAGCCTATGTCTGTTGAATAACCTGTCCTCGCTAATCCATTGGACGGGTGAGAATTTGAGGCCTTGCTGGTCCTCTCCACCACAGCAAGGCCCCTTTGGCAGGTCACAGCCTGAACTGAAGTTCAATCGTCAATCTATCCATCACTCAGTCAAGCTATTTGCATACATTATTCTCAAAATTGACAACCCCTTGCTGTCAGCTGGGTAGCCAATATTGGTCACAACCTGCCCGGCAAGACAGCCCAGGTTTGGAAACTCATCGGTCTACTGAGGTGTCATCTCAGGACCTTTACCTTCTCCACCCACTGTCTTCATCCATGGAACTAGGAAAGTCCTGCGCCTTGTCTGATACTGGGGCTGCTGTCATCACCGATAAGAAAGAAGAAGAGCTTCTGGCATAGCAAGGGTTTTGTTTGATATATTCCTACATAGTATCCCTAAAGTATCCTTGTGGTTATCCACAACAAGCTTTCTTGGACTCTTCATGTGGACGCACTGGTTACAGAGGCCCAACAACATCTCTTCTTCCTCAGACAGCTGAGGAAATTTGGCATGATGGCGAATACCCTTGCAAATTTTTATAGATGCACCATTGAGAGCATTCTGTCTGGAAGTATCACTACCTGGTATGGCAACTGTAATCGGAGGCGGTTACAAAGAGTGGTGAACTAGGCCCGGACAATCACAAAGGCTAACCTCCCAGCTGTAGAATCCATCTACCAGGCCCACTATCAAGGAAAGGCCACCAGCATTCTCAAAGATCCATTCCACCCTGGCAATGTTTTTCTACAACCTCTACCATCAGGGAGAAGGTAGAGAAGCCTAAACATACTCACCAGTTGGTTTCATAACAATTTCTACCCTACTGTTGTTAGAATACTGAATGGACTCATAAACACTTAACATTCACCTGTACCTGTGTTTTTGTTTTTGCCTCTGTTTACCTATTATTTACTATCTATGCCACTTAACTCTGTGATCTGCCTGCATTGCTTGTAAGACAAGCTTTTCACTGTGCCTCGGTACACGTGACAATAAATTCAATTCAATTCAACTCAATTCAGTGTGAAAAGAGGCCATTTGGTCCTTCATATTCACACCAACTCTCTGAAGAACATCCCACCAGGCCCAGTGCCCCCGCCTTAACTCCTTAACTCTGCATTTCCCATGGCTAATCCATCTCTCTGTACATCCCTGCACAGGATTAGCAATATAGCATGGCCAGGGAGAATGTAGACACAGGGAGAATGTACATACTCTACACAGACAGTCACCCAAGGTTGGAATCGAACTCATGTCCCGAGTGCTGGAAGGACAGCAACGCTAACCACTGAGCCTCCTGCATGGGTGTGAGACATCACTGGCTAACCACTCCTGAATTCCCTGATGAAAGGAGTTGTACTAATTGGAGCGAGGGCCAGATGGATTTCATTGACTATGAGATGCTTGATTGTGATTGTTAACCTGGTCCAATCAGGGAGCCCAGGCTGGCAGATACATACACGGGATTCACACCATAGGTGCTGGGTAAAAAAATAAGCACTACCGCAGTTAGGCAGTAGTGTGGGGGTTAAGAAAAAAAAGAAAAAAAAGAGAAAAAAATAAACAGAGATTTAAAATAGAACAGGAGTGCCCCCTTTGATGTGAAGGGTCACTGCTTGTCACTGGTCACTCGGGTGTTTTTCCCCCTTTTGGAGATTGGATCGGTGTGTGCACACGTGCAAGGACTCTCCCTGTTGCTGCTTGGGGCCTGCCTCACTGCTGCTGCCTGGGACTTGACTTGGGGCCCCTCCCCAGGACCTCCACCACTAGAAAAAAAGGAAAAAAAAACATACACGGGATTCAGAATCTCCTCATTCTATGGACTGGCTCTGAGTTGGCTGGTCAGAGCCCACATACTGGACACGTGTAACTAAAGGGTGACTTGATGATAGTATTCTGGCCTTTGTACAGTTCTTTCAGAAGTCATAGAGTCATAGAGATATACAGCACAGAAATAGACCCTTCATCTAACTCGCCCATGCTGACCAAATATTCCAACCTAATCTAGTCCCATTTGCCAGTGCTTGGCCCATATCCCTCCAAACCCTTCCTATTCATATACCCATCCAGATGCCTTTTAAATGTTGCAATTGTACCAGCCTCCACCACTTCCTCTGGCAGCTCATTCCATATATGCACCACCCTCTGCGTGAAAAAGTTGCCCCTTAGGTCTCTTTTATATCTTTCCCCTCTCACCCTAAACCTATGCCCTCTAGTTCTAGATTCCCCATCCCTGGAAACATACCTTGTCTACTTATCCTATCCATCGCCCTCATGATTTTATAAACCACTATAAGGTCACTCCTCAGCCTCCGATGCTCCAGGAAAACAACCTCTCTATATTCAACCTCTCCCTATAGCTCAAATCCTCCAAAAGTAAATATTTTCTGAGCCCTTTCAAGTTTCACAACATCTTTCCAATAGAATGGATAATGGAATTGAATGCAATATTCCAAAAGTGGCCGAACCAATGTCCTGTACAACCGCAACATGTCCTCCCAACTCTTGTACTCAATACTCTGACCAATAAAGGAAAACATACCTTCTTCACTATCCTATTTACCTGCGACTCCACTTTCAAGGAGCTATGAACCTGCACTCCAAGGTCTCTTTGTTCAGCAACATTCCCTAGGATCTTACCATTAAATGTATAAGACCTGTTAAGATTTGCTTTCCCAAAATGTAGCACCTCGCATTTATCTAAATTAAACTGCATCTGCCACTCCTCAGCCCATTGGCCCATCCGATCAAGATCTCATTGTAATCTGAGATAACCTTCTTTGCTGTCCACCACACCTCCAATGTTGATGTCATCTGCAAATTTACTAACTCTACCTCCTATGTTCATATCCAAATCATTTATGTAAATGACGAAAAGTGTTGAACTGCCTTCTTGTACTGTGACAGGCTGTCATATCGTAGTGCAGCTTAACCAGACCAGAATCCCACAGTCGTACAAACTTTGTTCATAGTCATGAGCCACCCCCCCGCTGAAGTATCTGCAAAAAATTTGTTTCACGAGGGAACTCCAGTAGATGATTACCATAATAAGTAGTGTCTTGATGAAGTGGGAGGAACACAGTTGGGATAGAGTGATAACATTCTTGGAAATTGCAATCAACAAAGCTATATTCGGATGGTCTTTTGGAGCACTTCAAAGAGAATTGTTAATTACAGGGATTGGATGGGTAGGTTGAATGCAGGTGACCGATTCCCCCTGCCCCCACCTCTTGCAGAACTCAATGCCAGTAATTACAGTTTGCTTTAATTGAAGATACACTCATATTATTTGCGAGACCTTTGTAGTTTAAAAAAAGTGCTGATTAAATGTCACTATTAAAATGGAAACAGCCGTGGTTTAGTCATTAGAAAGAGATGATTATTAATGGTTCACTGAGCTTCGAAAAGACACAATTTATGTTACACACTGGGATGTCAAACTTGTATGAGCGCTTAACACATTTGTTTCAGCATTACTCTCTCTGCTCATTTACTGGAGATGCTAAGCCAATGAATAAGTGGCCTAAAATAATGGCGATAATTTCAGCTGAGTTCTTCGGATATCTTGCATTCTTCTTCACTTCTCTGACCGGATGGTATGAACTTGGCAATTACTTCCCAAACTGCGGCAAATGGTTGTGATGTTTCACTCCAGGTCAGGTACCCCTGCCTCAGCTGGAAAGGATCAAACTATGGGCTGACCAACACTCAAGACAACTGAGCAAACCTCCATCTCCTCTATTGAGTGATACAGCAACTTGCATTTATGTTGCACCTTTACAAAGCCTTGCATTTATGTAGTGCCTTCCATGGCTATGGGACAATCTGACATATTTTACAGCCAATGAATTTTCATAATTGTTGCAATGGAGCATATGCAACAATCAACTCGTACATAGCAAGCTCCCATAAGCAGTAATGTGACAAAAAAACAGATCATCTCCTTTAGTGATGGGGGTTGAAGGATAAATAATGACAAAGACACGAGGAGTATGCCTCCCTGTCCCCAACCCACAAACACACACAACCAAACACACTCACACCCAGACACAAGTGCACACACACACAGACACACACATGAACTCTTTCACACAGACTCACTTACAGACACACAGAGGCGCACACAAACACTCACATGCACATGGACACATACACGCACACACACACACACGCTTGCACATATACTCTCATACAGACACTCACAGACATACACACATAACTTTCTTATACGCACACACACACACACACATGAACATTACAGCACAGGAACAGGCCTTTCGGTCCTATCTAAACCTGTCAGCTATTTTCTAAGGATCTGATCCCATTGCTCCCTGCCCATTCATGTATCAGGAGAAAGTGAGGACTGCAAATGCTGGAGATCAGAGCTGAAAATGTGTTGCTGGAAAAGCGCAGCAGGTCAGGCAGCATCCAAGGAGTAGGAGAATCGACGTTTCGGGCATAAGCCCTGAGGAAGGGCTTATGCCCGAAACGTCGATTCTCCTGTTCCTTGGATGCTGCCTGACCTGCTGCGCTTTTCCAGCAATACATTTTCAGCCCCATTCATGTATCAGTCAAGATGCAACTTAAATGACGGTATCATTCCCACCCCGACCACCTCTGCTGGCAAAGCGTTCCAGGCACCCACCACCCTCAGTGTGAAGAATCTTCCATGCATATCTCCCCTAAACTTTTCCCCTCTGACTTTAAACTCACCATCCCTAGTAATTGAGTCCTCCACTCTGGGAAAAAGTTTCTTGCTGTCTATCCTGTCTACAACTCTCATGATTTTGTCGGCCTCAATCCAGTCACCCCGCAACCTCTGTCTTTCCCATGAACATAATCCTAATATACTCAACCTGTCTTCACAGCTAGCACCCTCCATACCAGGCAACATCCTGGTGAATCTCCTCTGCACTCTCTCCAAACTATCCAAATCCTTTTGGTAACACAGTGACCAGAACTGTACGAGTATTCCAAATGTTGTCAAACTAAAGTCATCTACAACTGTAACATGACCTGCCAACTTGATACCCCGTCCAATGAAGGAAAGCATTCCGTATGCCTTCTTGGCCACTCTATTGACCTGCATTGTTCTGGGAACAATGGACATGAACACCCAGATCTCTCTGTACATCAATTTTACTCAGTACTTTTCCATTTACTGTACAGTTCAGTCTCAAATTGGATCTTTCAAAATGCATTACCTTGCATTTGCCCTGATCGAACTCTGTCTGCCATTTCTCTGCCCCACTCTCCAATTTAGCTATATTCTGCTATATTCTCTGCCAGTCCCCTTCACTGTCTGCTATTCCACCAATCATTGTGTAATCTGCAAACTTGCTAATGAGGCAACCTACACCTTCCTCCAAATCATTTATGTACATCACAAACAACAGTGGTCCCTGTATGAATCCCTGGAACACCACTGGTCATAGTTCTCCATTTTGAGAAGCTCCCTTCCACTACTACTCTCTGTCTCCTGTTGCCCAACCAGTTCTCTATCTATCTAGCCAGTACACCTTGGACCCTGTGCGACTTCACCGTCTTCATCAACCTACCTTATCAAACGCCTTACTAAAGTCCAAGTATATGATATCTACATCCCTTCCCTCTTCAATCAACTTTGTCACCTCTTCAAATAATTCTATTAAGTTTGTAAGACATAACCTTCCCTGCACAAAACCATGCTGCCTATCACTGGTATGCCTATTTTCTTCCCAATGTAAATAGATCCTATCCCTCAGTATCTTCTCTAGTAGCTTCCCTACCACGGACATCAGGATCACAGGTCTGTAATTATTTGGATTATCCCTGCTACCCTTCTTAAACAAGGGAACAACATTAGCAATTCTCCAGTCCTCTGGGACCTCCCCCATGTTCAAGGATGCTGCAAAGATATCTGTTCATCCCAGCTATTTCCTCTCTCACCTCCCTCAGGAACTTGGAATAGATCCAATTCGGACCTGGGGGCTTGTCCACCTTAATGCCTTTTAGAATACCTAACCTTTCCTCCCTTCTTATGCCGACTTGACCTAGAGTAATCAAAGATCTATCCCTAACCTCAACATCTGCCATGTTCCTCTCCTTGGTGAAAGTACTCATTAAGAATCTCACTCATTTTCTCTGACTCCATGCATATCTTTCCTCCTTTGTCCTTGAGAGGTCAACCTTTTCTCTAGTTACCCTCTTGCTCCTTATATACAAATAAAAGGCTTTGGGGTTTTCCTTAACCCTGCTCGCTAAGGATATCTCATGACCCCTTTTGACCCTTTTAATCCCTCATATTTGATTGGTCCAACATTCCTTGTATTCTTCCAAAGCTTTGTCTGTCTTCAGTCATCTAGACCTTGTGTACTCATCCTTTTTCCTCGTAGCTAGTCTCACAATTTGACTTGTCATCCATGGTTCCCTTATCTTGCCATTTCTATCCCTCATTTTCACAGGATTATATCTCTCCTGAACTCTAATCAACGTCTCTTTAAAAACCTCCCAGATATCGAATGTCAATTTCCATTCAAACAACTGCTCCCAATTTACATTCTCCACCTCCTGCCGAATTTTGGGATAGTTGGCCTTCCCCTAAATCTAGCACTCTCCCTTTAGGACCACTCTCGTCTTTGTCCATAGGTATTCTAAAACTTACGGAATTGTGGTCACTATTCCCAAAGTAATCCCCCACTGAAACTTCAACCACCTGGCCTGGTTCATTTCTTAATACCAGGTCCAGTATGGCCCCTTTCTGAGTTGGATTATTTGCATACTGCTCCAGAAAACCCTCCTGGATGTTCCTTACAAATACTACTCCATCTAAACCTCTAACACTAAGTGAAGCCCAGTCAATGTTGGGAAAATTAAAATCTCCCATCACTACCACCCCCTTGCTCCTACACCTTTCCATAATCTGTCTATGTGTTTGTACCTCTATCTCACACTCGCTGTTGGAAGGCCTGTAGTAACAGCCCAACATTGTTACCGTACCCTTCCTACTTCTGAGCTCTGCCCATATTGCTTCACTGCTCATAGTGCTCATAGTCCTCCATAGTGCCCTCCTTCAATACAGCTGTGATATTCTGCCTGACCAGTTAATGCAACTCCTCCACCCCTTTTACCTCCATCTCTATCGCGGCTGAAACACTAATATCCTGGGATATTTTGTTGCCAATCATGCCCTTCCCTCAAACAAGTTTCACTAATAACAATAACATCATACTCCCAGGTACTAATCCAAGCCGTACGTTCATCTGCCTTACCTACCACACTTCTCCCATTAAAACATATGCACCTCAGACCACCTGTCCCTTTGCATTCATCATCTGCTCCCTGCCCACTCTCTAGTTCCTTACAGGCTTTAGTTACTATCCCCTTCCTGTCCACTAACCTCCTCATTTTGTTCCCATCCCACTGTCACATTAATTTAAACCTTCCCCAACAATGTTAGCAAAAGCACCCCCAAGGACATTGGTTCCAGTCCGGCCCAGGACAAGACATAAACTATCTTACACACATACACACACACACTGAGATACACATACATAAGCTCTACTACCCATGCATAAACACAAATACACACACTCACGCAGACACAGACACACACAATCACACACACACACATGAACACATGCATAAATGCATACACAGACAGACATGCACATTCTCTCACAGACACACACACGCAAATCTTCTCTGATACATGCCATGGGATCGTTCATGTCCACTCGAATATATGAACATACAAAAAAATCACTGAGGGGCCAGGAATATGTTATTTGGTCCCACTGATGTGTTCCAGTAAAGTCATTGCTGACCAGATTATTCCACAATCCCACCTAGTTCTGGAACCCCTCAACCTCTTGTTTATCAAGAGATTCTCAACAAGTACTTTGCATCGGTATTCACCGAGGAGAGGAACATGGCGGATGTTGAGGTTAGGGATAGATCTTTGATTACTCTCGGTCAAGTCTGCATGAGGAGGGAGGAAATGTTAGGTATTCCAAAAGGCATTCAGGTGGACAAATCCCATCTGGACAATATCCACTTAAAAGTATACTGGTGAACTGTTGTGCCATTTGGTCAAAAGCCTGGGACTCCTTCCCTAGTGGCATTGTGGGTCAACTCACAGCAGCGGTCCAAGAAGGCAGCTCACCCCCACCTTCTCAAGGGCAACAAGGGATGGACAATAACTGCTGACCTATGTCCCTCACTGAATAAAAAAAAGGCAGTTCTTCCAAAGAAGAGTTCCAAAGACTCAAACTTTTCTGGAAAAATTGTTCTTCTTCCCTCTCTTTCAAAATTGTTAACAATTTATTTTTGAACACTGGCTCCTCTGATATGAGAAAACGATCTCTAGACATATACCCTGTTCAGACCCCTCAGGATCTTATGTATTTTAATCAAGTTGCTTCTTATCTGTCTAAACTCCAGCAGATATAAGCCTGCCCTATCCAGCCTTTCTTCATCCAAGTATTGTCTTAGTAAATATTCCCTGAACTATTTCTGATGCATTTCAACTTTCCTTAATAAGAAGACTGATACCCTGCACCACTGTTCAGACATGGTCTCACCAGTGCCCTGTATAATGGAGGATAACTTGTTCACTTATTTATTTAAGCCCCTCTTAATATATAACATTCGATTAGCTTTCCTAATTTCTTGCTGTACATACATACCAACCTTTTGTGATTCATGGTCCTTCCATCTCAAAGTTCTGCAGTCTTTCATTGTTAAGATAATAAGTTATTTTATTATTCTTTCAGCCAAAATGGACTTCAACCCATTTTCCATCAGTTAATGACACCAGGGCTGATCTGATCATCTCAACTCCACTTTCCTGCTTTATCTCCATAATCCTTGATTCCCTTCCCTATTAAAAATCTTTAAATCTCAACCTCACATATAGCCTCATTCCTGATGAAGGGCTTATGTCCAAAACATTGATTCTCCTGCTCCTTGGACGCTGCCTGACCAGCCGTGTTTTTCCAGTGCCACATTCTTCGGCTCAAGTATGGCTAATACAAGCTTGGTGGTTTAAAAAACTCCACAGATTCACAACCGTCTGAGAGAAGAAATTCCTCCTCTTCGAAGCAGTCCATGACTACTGAAGCAGTCCATAATCTGGACAATATCCAGACTTAGACTGACAAGTGGCAAACAACATTAGGGCCACAACAATGCCAGGCTACAACGATCACCAGTAAGAGACAATCTAATGAGCGCCCCATGACATTCAAGATCCTGGGGGTTATGCTTGACCAGAAACTCAGCTGGACTTGACACATAAACTCAATGGCTACAAGAGCATGTCAGAGGATAGGATTACTGCAACTCCTGATTCCAAAAGTCTGTCCACCATCAACAAGTCTCAGCTCAGAAGTGTGTGCAGCTCCAACAACACTCAAGGACATCATCAAGGACAAAGCAGCCCGCTTGATTGGCATCACATCCTTAAATATTGCCAGTTTAATAACACATTACTGCTTGAGGGAGCTTACTGTACACAGCTCGACTGCCACATTTCTTACAGTATCATAATGTCCACCGTTCAGAAGAACTTCATTGGCTGTACGGCACTTTGGGATGTGCCAAAACATCACCTCTGCTTTATCTCCCCAGCTGCTGCTAAACTTGCTGTGATTTTTCAGCAATTTCTGTTTTTGCTTGTGATGTCCTGAGGTAGTGAAAGCCTTTATGTTATGACCATTGTTTGAGATTGCTACCTGAAATAACTTCCATGAATATTTCTAAAGAGGACGGACAACTTTTAGTTTGATCTTCCTTAATAGCAGTTGTCCTGATAAACATCAGCAAAGCTGTCCCTTGGAATTTTTGCATCATATCATTCCAAATTAAAGCCAGATGACACAAGGGGAGGCAATGGTATTAGTGCTGGGCTGTTAATCTTGAGACCCCCGTAATGTTTTGGAGATCTGAGTTTGAATCCTGTCATGGTGGGAGTGAATTCAATTAAAGAAAATGTCTGGAATTAAGAGTTCATTGCTGACTGTCTCTAGTGCCCTTTAGGAAAGGAAACTACGTGTGACTACAGACTCACAGCAATGGCTGAATTAAGTAACACTAGCTTAGCCAGCGATATCTTCATCGTGTGAGTGAATAAAGCAAACAGCTGAGTGACCATAAGTTATCACTTGATGGGTGCCAATCAGTTTCCCTAATGTAAAATCAACCTGCACAGTTTCTGAAAACCTTTAGTAACTAAGATGGCAGTGAAGAAATTTCGAAATTCAAAAAATAAACAAACCAGTTGTATATTTTATCTAACAGTCTGTAAGCAGGAATCTCGAGTGAATGCTGTGCAGTTGGTGTATAACTGTTTGTCAGTCAAAGGTGGGCATTAGACTAAAATAACGTGAAGAATACTTAAAACTGATCAGGAAAATAAAAAGAACTACAATACCCAAGAGTTTTATGTGAAATAATTTGACAGAAAACAGCTTGCATGATCAAACACCAGAGATTTGTAAAACTACAGCAGGGTCTCATGTTAAGGTTGAGGAAGATGAGCTTTGAACAGACTTTAAATCTTGTTTTGGATTGTAATTAGGAAATTGGATATCCTTGCAATCTTATCTGTAGTTGCTAATGCCCTATTCAAGAAGTAGTTTTTTTACTGTGAACTAAAGACATCAGCAATATCTCGCACTACTGTTCACCTCAAACATCACAGAACACAGGATAATAAACCATCTGCCCATCTCCGCAGATGATGTTCCCCTTTTCAGGATTGCTGCTTTGATGGTGGGCAGAACAAGGTCAGTCTTTCTGGCAGGACAAAGTGCGGACTGCAGATGCTGGAGATCAGAGCTGAAAATGTGTTGCTGGAAAAGCGCAGCAGGTCAGGCAGCATCCAAGGAACAGGAGAATCGACGTTTCGGGCATAGTTAATCAAAGTTTTTGAAAGCTAAGTTTTTGTTTAGGTTGTTTATATTTTGAAAGTGACTATTAGATTATTTGGGACTCAAGACATTCAATTTCCTAAGTATAAACCAAAACAGGATTTGAAATCTGCTTAACACTCATCCACCTCTACCTTAACATGGGATCCTACTGTAGCTCTACAAGTCCCTGATGTTTGTTTGAGTATGTTTTTATCTGCCAAATTATTTCACATAATACTCTTGGGCATAAATGAAACTTCAAACACAAAATTAATTATTTTAGTGAGCCTCCAGAGAAGAAAATTTGTTACTTAAGTTTTTTTGCTTTCCATAAGTGTGAAAACAATAATCTTTGTTATTCTTTTTAATTTGCCCACTTTGTCATAACTAGTGGCCAGGTTCACATTGTTTTATTTCAAAACCCACAGCTATGTGATTGCCTCTTCACATAGGCCTCTGGGGAACTGGGATGAGCAATAAATTCTGGTCGAGCCTCATCTCATGAACTGGAAAGAAAATCTGCTTGTGTCATCCACAAACTTGGCTATAGTCTATTCACTTTCGTCAGTCAAGTCATTAATATACATTGGAAATAATTGTGCCCCCAGCACTGATCCCTGTCATACTCTACTGCTTTAAGGTTGCCATCCTGAAAATCAGAAGTCACACAACACCAGGTTGCAGTCTAACAAGTTTATTTGAAATCACAAACAATCAGAGAGCTGCTACTTCATCAGAGGGAAGTTCAAGTGACACTTCACCTGACGAAGGAGCAGCGCTCCGAAAGCATGTGATTTCAAATAACCTGTTGGACAATAACCTGGTGTTGTGTGACTTCTGACACTGTCCGCTCCAGTCTAACACCAGCACCTTCACATCATTCTGTAAATACCAGTTTTACCTCAAAATTGCTTTTTTTCTATTAGTTATCCAATCCTCTATCCAAACTAATACTACGCCTGATCCCATTTTATTAAGTAGCTCTTAATGTAGTACCTTAACAAACACTTTTTGAAAATCCAAATGTATTACATTTATTGGTTCCCCTTTGTCTGTCCTGTTTGTGACCTCCTCAAATAATTCTAATCAATTCAGGCATGAATTCCCCTTCAGAAGCAATGCTGACTCTACTTGATTATATTGTATATTTTTAAGTGCTCTGCTATAAAATCTCGTATAATAGACTCGCACATATTCCCAATAACAGATGCTAAGCTAACTGGCCTATAAATATCTACCATTTCCTTTTTTTTGAATAAGGGTTTTGCATTGGCAGTTTTCCAATTCTCTAGGACTTTTCCCAAATCTAAGGATTCCTGAAAGATTACTCCAGTGCATTTACTATCTCTGCAACTACCTCCTTTAAAATTCTGGATGCATCCCATCTGGTCCAAGGGACATATCTGCCTTTAGCCCCATTTATTTCCCTCATCTTCGTTTTCTAGTTAATAAATCACATGGTTTTATTTAAGTGCATTTTGGGAAAGCAAATCTTAGCAGAAATTATACACTTAATGGTAGATAGGATAGTGAAGAAGGTGTTTGGTATGCTTTCCTTTATTGGTCAGAGTATTGAGTACAGGAGTTGGGAGGTCATGTTACGGCTGTATAGGACATTGGTTAGGCCACTGTTGGAATATTGAGTGCAATTCTGGTCTCCTTCCTATCGGAAAGATGTTGTGAAACTTGAAAGGGTTCAGAAAAGATTTACAAGGATGTTGCCAGGGTTGGAGGATCTAAGCTACAGGGAGAGGCTGAACAGGCTGGGGCTTTTTTCCCTGGAGTGTCGGAGGCTGAGGGGTGACCTTATAGAGGTTTACAAAATTATGAGGGGCATGGATAGGATAAATAGACAAAGTCTTTTCCCTGGGGTCGGGGAGGGAACGAGAGGGCATAGGTTTAGGGTGAGAGGGGAAAGATATAGAAGAGATCTAAGAGGCAACTTTTTCACGGAGAGGGTGGTACGTGTATGGAATGAGCTATCAGAGGATGTGGTGGAGGCTGGTACAATTGCAACGTGCAAAAGGCATTTGGATGGGTATATGAATAGGAAGGGTTAGGAGGGATATGGGCCAGGTGCTGGCAGGTGGGACTAGATTGGTTTGGGATATCTGGTCGGCATGGACGGGTTGGACCGAAGGGTCTGTTTCCATGCTGTACATCTCTATGACTCTATGACTCAAAGTAGTGTTAAGAGTTTTGGAGGGATTCTCGCCATGAGTGAGATTTCTTGCTTTGTTTTACTAAACACACCATATTATTAGCTTTTCCCTCCCCTGTCATGTATGACGTCTGCCCCACTTTATCATATGTGATTCCCGCATCAGTATCACAGCTGGGAACTAGCATCCCTGGAACAGATGCAGTCTTTAAGACGTCACTATGTACCTGGACAAGTCCAGAGCTTCCTTCCATGATTCCTGACATTTCCTTCAGTGTCATTGGGTCAGAATGCTGGAGTTCTGTACTAAAAGGCATTTTAGGTCAACCTATAGCAAGTGGACTGCAGCAGTTCAAAAAGGGATCTCATCATCTTCTCAAAGGCAACTTGGGACGTGCAATAAATGCTGGCCAGCCAGCAACACCCACATGTCATCAATTGCCCTGGGCCTGGCAGAGAGGGGTAAATCAGCACCTGCTTTGTGGGCAGGGAACTGGAGGTCTTGCTGGACGAGATGGTGCATCTGGATGTTCCTCAGCTCCAAGCTGTTCAAGATAGTAGCTCATCACCACCTTCTCCAGTGCAATTAGATTTGGGCAGCAAATATTAACCCTGGCAATGTTGGCCACATTCCTTAAGCAAATAAAAAGAAATCTACAGGGGACATCATGAGTAATGATAATAGTGGTCTAATAATCCTGTGGAGCAGGCTTGTTTACATTCCACTGCAGCAATATATCCCACCGTACAGGATTAAATTTGAATTCATTCAATTCTTTCGAAAATCACCAATTGCAAACAGGTTTCAGTTATGGTGACTGCAAAACCATTGTTTCCTCTCTGGTTCTTTTAGTTAATGGAAATCTACCACCATAGCTGGTATGGTCTACATGCGATTCCAGAACCCAGCAATGTAATTGATTTTTAAGTAAAAGCAGGGCAGAGAGGAAGGGCAAGCTTATTGAATGAATTTAGGTATAGGGTGACTCAGTGACTAGCACTGCTGCCTCACACTGCCAGGAACCTGGGTTCGATTCCAGCCTTGGGTGACTGGAGTTTACACATTCTCGCTATGAGTTTCCTCTGGGTGCTCAGTTTCCTCTCACAATCCAAAAATGTGTAGTTTTTGAATTTGCCATGCTAGTATTACCCATAGTGTTCAGGGATGTGTAGGTTGGGTGCATTGGTCAGGGGAGATGTAGGGTAGAGTTTGGGTCCAATTGTTTTTGGAGGATCTGTGTGGATTTGTTGGGCTGAACGGCCAGCTTCCACACTGTAGGGGTTCTATTTTTTTCTATGAAAAACAGAACACCAGAGAGACTACCCGGGCCTGGCATCATTTGTGGAGTGAGAAACAGAGTTAATGTCTCAAGCCCAACACGGAGGTCACTGTAGTAAATAAAAACTGAAAACTGCAGTTTCTATAATTCAGAGGTAAAAGCAGAAATCGCTGGAAAGGTTCAGCATGTCTGGCAATGGCTCTGAGGAAGTATCACTCAACCTGAAACGTTAACTATAATTTCTCTCCACAGATGCTGCCAGACCTGCTGAGCAGGTCTGCTTTTGATGCAGGTTGTTATCATGTGTTTGACTCTTAACCGCCCTCTACGATGACTAGCACGTCATTCAGTTTAAGGGTAGTTAGGTGTGGCCAACAAATGCTGTTTTCATCAGTGACACACACATCCCACTAAAGAACTTTAAAAAATTGGAATCTAGGAGGAACACTCACCTCCTGGAGAGGATGGGCAAGCTGATTGATTTTAGGCATAGCTCCTGAATAAGTCTTGCTCTAGTTCCTGTGCAGATGTTGTAAAATTACTACCCATCTAAGCCCTAATGCCCTACACAGCTTGCACATAGTAATTTCCAATTGTTTCTTAAGTGTCACACAGGTTAGCAATAGAATGCAGACAACAACAAATTATAAGCAGTGGGATATTAGCCTTTAACACAACCTTTGTTTATGTGGAGGATAAGCAAAAGCCTTGTTGGCAGCTCTAAATTATGATTAAATGTCGCTGTCTGATCATCGGTATTTTGTTGTCAGAATAATAATGTCTGAATGGTTAAAGACAAAATCATCACAAAGCTTTTTGCCTTACACACTTGTCAGATTTCATCAGTCAATGACTCATTTGGCATGACCAATTTCACCTATGCATAATATGAAAAATACTGATGATCTGTAAACTGATTTTATATTTTTTATAATAAGTTGATTTAAAGGACACTCTCAATTGGAAATCCTGCTTCCTGCCCCCATTTCAATCTTCACTCATTCACCATGAAGAGTGTATTTGGTTGTGACTGCATGAATACTGTTTATCCCAACAATTTATAGAATATCACAGAAGATAAACAGGCCATTTGGCTCATTAAGCCTCTGAGTATTTGTCCCTCCACATTGCACAGTTCTTTTAATTTAAGCTAGTTTCCATTCTTATAGTCTATGACAGGATGGATATAGAGCAGTTATTTCTCCGAGCTGGTGATGCAAGAACAGGAGATATAATCGCAGGATAAAGGGACAGCCCAGTAGCTCAGTGGTTAGCAGTACTGCCTCACAGTACCAAAGACCTGGGTTCAATTCCACTGTTGGGTAACTGTCTGTGTAGAGTTTGTATGTTCTCACCATGTCTGTGCAGGTTTTCTCCTGGTGTTCTGGCTTCCTCCCACTGTCCAAAGATGTGCCAGTTAGGTGGATTGGCCATGTTGATTTGAGCATGTTATTTAGGGATAGGATAGGGGGTGGGATGTCTGGGTGGGATGCGCTTTGGAAAGTCAGTGTGGGCTTGACGGGCCAAATGGCCTGCTTCCACACTGTAGGAATTTTATATTTAAAAAATAGCATGTAAGACTGAGATGAGAAGGAATTGCTTCACTCGGAGGATAGTGAGTATTTGGAAGTCTCTATACATTAGGTTATGACATTAAGAATGGAGAGATTGCATAGGAAAGTGGCACTGAGGAGATGACCAGCCTTAAGCTGGAATGGTGGGGCAAACCTCATAGGCTGAAGGGCCAACACTGTTCCAATGTTCCTAATGATCCCTACCCTTCTCTTTTTACTACTAATAAAATCAAGACTTGCATTTGCACAGCTCTATTAATTTGGGAAATGACTCAACGCAATTCACAGAAGCATAATCACACTGATGTTGACATCAAATGAAGTCAAAAGTGAAGAGCCATAACAAAAAAGTATTCTCAGAGTTGGGCATGGGGGACGTTTTAACAGTTGCCTTAAAGAAAGAGACGTCTGTGAGAGAGCTGCTTAAGTGGAGATATGATTTGGAGATGCCGGTGTTGGACTGGGGTGTACAAAGTTAAAAATCACACAACACCAGGTTATAGAAATTATACATTGAAAAATTGATTGTCTGTTAAGCCTGTGTATGGAGGACACCTGGAAGTACTCAAGGATGCCCTCACAAGAATGCCCTGCCAGTAGCAGTAGTGGACTCTCCCTCTTTATGGGCATTTAAACGGGCAGTGGATAGGCATATGAAGGATAGTGGGTTAGGTGGGCTTGGATCGGCACAACATTGAGGGCCAAAGGACCTGTTCTGCGCTTTATTCTTCTATGTTCTATGTTCTAAGAATGGATTACGATGATCAACTCATCGACCGCCAGTTCCGATGTGCCACAGCAAGGAACCGTAATGACCTCCTCAGGAGACAGACACGGACTGCAACTGACAGGGTACCCTTCGTTTTTCAGTACTTCCCAGGGGCTGAAAAATTACGCCATGTTCTTCGTGACCTGCAACACATTATCATTGAGGATGAGCACCTCCCCAAGACCTTCCCCACACCTCCACGACTTGTCTTTAAACAACCGCCAAACCTCAAACAGATCATTGTTCATAGCAAGCTGCCCGGCTCTCAGGACAACTCCATACAACCCTGTCACGGTGGACGCTGCAAGACATGTCAGATTGTGGACATAGATACCACTATTACGTGTGGGAACACCTCCCACCTTGTACATGGCAGGTACTCATGTGACTCAGCCAACGTTGTCTATCTTATACGTTGCAGACAAGGATGCCCGGAGGCATGGTACATTGGGGAAACCGAGCAAAGGATACGACAATGGATGAATGGGCACCGCACAACAATCAACAGACAGGAGGGTTCCCTCCCAGTTGGGGAACACTTCAGTGGTCCAGGACATTCAGCCTCGGACCTTCGGGTGACCATCCTCCAAGGTGGACTTCGGGACAAGCAGCAGAGGAAAGTGGCCGAGCAGAGGCTGATAGCTAAGTTCGGTACCCATAGGGAGGGCCTCAACCGGGACCTTGGGTTCATGTCACATTACAGGTGATCACCATTGCACTACACACACACAATCTCACACACACACACAGATGTTCCTACACACACACACACTCTCACATATACACACAGACACAGGTGCACACAGACACCCACACATACCCTTAGAGACACACATACTCCCACACTCACACATGCATCCCCTCACAGCCTTAAGACACTCTGCAGTCACTACACACACACACACTTTCTCACACTCACAACCCCCACCCCAGACTGACACACACACACACACACACACACACATAGACAAAGACCCACATGCACACATATACTTTGTGGGGTGAATTTGTACTTGCAGAGTTACATTGCACTTTGCTCAAAAACTGCATACATTCATATAGAACTCTGAGCTCAAAAACTGCATGAATTTATGTAAAACTCTGTTATCTCACTTTTTAGATTAGAATCAATCTAAACATCAGGTCATAGACAGAGAACACAGGGGGCTAACACCTTCAACATAAGCTTATCTCTCCTCGCTTCAGGCTCACTGCCTTTATTCCTGATGAAGGGCTTTTGCCTTATGATTTCGAAGCTACTTGGATGCTGCCTGAACTGCTGTGCTCTTCCAGCACCACTAATCCAGAAACTTCAACATATTGTCTAGCTATCACCATTGTTAACAGCTGACCCGAGAATGCAACTTTAAAAAAAAGGTTTTGTGATTTACACATGAAAGAAGTGAAACTATCACTGTATTCTAACAGATGAAAGGCTTAACAATCAATTTTTCAATGTATAATTTCAGTTACATCACACTGCAAATTTTTGCTATAAATTCTGTGTTACGATCGAGCCCTCCACTATCACCTGATGAAGGAGCGTCACTCCGAAAGCTAGTGTGCTTCCAATTAAACCTGTTGGACTATAACCTGGTGTTGTGTGATTTTTAACTAAGTGGAGATATGTAGAGAGTCAATTCCAGAGCTTTGAGCTGTAATATCTTAAGACACAGATACTAATATTGAGGGTGAAGTGTGTGATAATTGTTATGGACCAGGCCAGACTCCTTCAAAACATTGCAAGAAAGTAACCCAGAACCTAACTTTGTGAGTTGTTTAAGCAGGTGTGATGCATATATTCCAGGAGGGATACAACTGGTCAACCCAATTAGTTTCAAACAAAACAGAATTTATTGATAAGATTACTGAATGAAACACAAACAAAAGTGAACAGAATACAGAATAACTTAACCTCTCCAAAAACCCAACAGATTATCCCAATTTAACAGTGCTGCTCCAAATGCTTGCAACAATCCCCATCAGCACCCTTTGACACAAAAGGTAAAATTAAACCCACGGTCTTACAGAAGAGAAGCCAGAGAGCGAGGACGATCAGCATGGACCAGTTTTTATGGGGTCCAGCAGCTTTTTCAACTCTACTGTCCTAAATCCAAACCAAACCAGAGAAAGGCTGAGCTGGTGTACAGGCCACTCTTCTTTCATCGTACAAGTATTTTGAAAGCCTTTTGACTGAGGCAGTATCTGTTAGTTATAATCAAATTGGTCTTAAAACTTACACTTTTTGGAGTCTGTGTCTTTTACAAGCTCTCTGTAAACAAAACCAATGACAACATGACCTTGTTAAATGATGCTGCTGCTCCTTTAACAAGGTTATACTGTCCTTGTGTTTTTCAGAGGGGTTGTAAAGGCAGAGGTTCCAACATGTCTGGAAATATTTACAGATATTTGAAGAAAGTGAACAAAAATTCAGAGAGTATTGTTGTGATGAAGGAAATTACTTGGAAGAGGAGATCAGAATTTATAACAGTATTTGACCACAAGATTAAGTTGCAGTTACTGAGCTTTGAAAAAATTTGTAGCTCATTGAGGTTCTGGCTGTAGGTTTGCTCGCTGAGCTGGAAGGTTCATGTTCAGATGTTTTGTCACCATGCTAGGTAACATCTTCAGTGAGCCTCCAGACAAAGCATTGCTGGCGATTCCTGCTTTCTATTCATATGTTTGGTTTCTTTGTGTTGGTGATGCCATTTCCTGTACTGATGTCATTTCCCATGGTGATGTCATTTCTATGGTAATGTCATTATCAAAATGACATCACCAACCCAAAGAAACCCAAACATATGAATAGAATGCAGGAATCATCGGAAATGTTTCATCTGGAAGCTCACTGAAGATGTTATCTAGTATGGCGACGAAACGTCTGAACATGAACCTTTCAGCTCAGCGAGCAAACCTACCTCCATTAACTTACAGTAGAGATGTTACAGGCTGAATTGCTGAGTTAGTGGATTCATGGTATCCATTATGGGTTACAGTGCCACTGACAGAGTTTGAGTTTCTTCATTCACTCATAGGACATGCACATTGCTGGCTGGACCAGTATTTATTGCCCATCCACAACTGCCATTGAATAAACTTGTCAAAGGGGCATTTTTAACAGGACATTCTGCTTACCCCTCCTTTCCAGAAAGCTCACAAGAGTGAAGGGTGAGCATTGAGTACTTATAGAGAGCTGGTGTTCTTTCAGTGGAGTTCAATCAAAAGCTCACCACAATTTGAACCTGACTCCATTCAGCGAGAATTGGTGTTATTCACTCCTGTAGAATTCAAAAGATCAAAGGCCAGAAAAAAAACCAAATGGAAGTAAATTATCTCTGCTCATTAAACTAAGTTGTTTGGAATTGGAAGTCACCTCTGGCTGATGAACCAAAACAGAAATAGCTGGCGAAATTCAGCAGGTCTGGCAGCATCTTTGGAGAGAAAGTAGAATCAATATTTCAGGTCCAAAGGCCCTTCTTCAGAACTGGCTCACGAACTGTGAGTTTGAGTAATCCTTTTGTGTCAGAAACTGTCTACTTCTTAATATTCATTCCTAGATAATTTGGAATTCCCACAGCTAAAAGCATTCATTAAGGATGATATGCATACAATTCTCTGATACCTCTGGAGGCCAATTCTGGGCCTGTATCTTATTATGTACTTGTCTTTTTTTTAATTATTTGGACCAAATGGTTAATTAACATCAAGAATTGCTCCTCTCCGATGTTTGACTGTGTTTGTAGAATGTGTGCTTCATCTGCCTTTCCGATCTCATTTCACACAAATGAGACCATCTGTTGTTTGCCAATTTCCTCTTTACCTTCCTGCAATCAGTTTTGTCTTGTTTTCTTTTGGAAAAATAAATAAATTAAAGAGCCAAATTGAAGTGTCATGATAAGACTGCTGAAAACTACAGCATGAAAGTTAACCCATTATAGACTGTAGAAGACTATGTCTCTCTCTTGCTCGCTTCCCATTAATGCAAACAGGGTTCAATGGAACCAGTACATATCTGCGGTCTCACACAAAATATTACTGTGCAAGTGTTGGCAGGCTACCTCTCTCTATCTCATCCATATCCTTTAAAACCTGCCTCATCCACAAAGCCTTTTGGTCACTTTGCTAATTATCTTAGAACATAGAACATAGAACATAGAAAAATATAGCGCAGTACAGGCCCTTCGGCCCTCGATGTTGCGCCGACCGAAGCCTACCTAACCTACATTAGCCCAATAACCTCCATATGCTTGTCCAATGCCCGCTTAAATGACCATAAAGAGGGAGAGTCCACCACTGCTACTGGCAGGGCATTCCATGAACTCACAACCCGCTGAGTAAAAAATCTACCCCTAACATCTGTCGTATACCTACCACCCCTTAATTTAAAGCTGAAAATCTTGTATTGATTTATTTGCATGGACTAGTTATTCATAGACTTGGGCTAATGCTCCACAGATGAATTTCAAGTTCCACCAATACCAACTACTACTAATTCCATTCTATCCATGAATGAATTAGGTTTAAAAAAAATCTCATCTCATTCATGGCATCTCACTTACAAACAAATACATTGCAGTAATTTCAAAGATACTGTCAGACATGCTGAGTTTCTCCAGGAATTCTAACTATCCAGATTTGAAATAGCTTCTGGAAGAGTATTAAAAATGTAAGTTTAAACAAAAGACTCAAGGGTTAGGATTTGAAATGGTCCCCATCTCGGTATCTGGGATAACAACAGCAAGGAATGCAGACATGTTCAGATTTGTCATGATGTAAATGCCTGGAGCATGTTAGCATCTGAAAATAAGCATTGATGGTGATAGATGGTTCAAGTGCAAATTAGGTGAATACCTCATAAGTACTGCAGAATTACTTGATGTTGAATTAGCTTTCCCCACATGAACTCAGCAGCAAAGTAATTTTTATTCTCTTATTCTTTTAGCTAATTCATACCATATGAGTATACTCACTTACAGAAGTCTTGAATTTAATATATTAAGTGATTGATTCATCTGAAACAATTACAGTTATTCTCAGGACTGTCTGCTTTTTAAAATTTTAAGTCATAGTAAATCCTGTTTGAAATGACTGAAATAACCAAACAGAGGCTGGTATTGACACGTGCATAACATTTGACACTGCTCAGACTTCCTCAGAGCCAGCTCTCAGAGTGAACAGAACCTCTGACATTCCTGTTTATATCTGTCAGCCAGGGCTCCCTGTTTGGACCAGCCCTAATCAGGGAGCTCCTATTTAGCGATGTTCACCTGGCTCACCTGGTTACAATCACGACAGTGAAATTCCTGAAAAATCTCAGCAAAATGACTTGAAATGCGACATTGCTTCTCATAGGAATCAATATAAAAGCTGCAATTAAGTTCTGTAGGACTTACCATTCCAGGAATGTGGAGTTGAGATTGTAACCAGATCAATCATGAAAAAAACCCATTAAAACGTTACACCTTGTAAATTGAGAATAGAATGGCAAGGACAAAGAATTTTTGTAGCATGGGAAAAAAAACAGAGGCTGGTATTGACACGTGCATAACATTTGACACTGCTCAGACTTCCTCAGAGCCAGCTCTCAGAGTGAACAGAACCTCTGACATTCCTGTTTATATCTGTCAGCCAGGGCTCCCTGTTTGGACCAGCCCTAATCAGGGAGCTCCTATTTAGCGATGTTCACCTGGCTCACCTGGTTACAATCACGACAGTGAAATTCCTGAAAAATCTCAGCAAAATGACTTGAAATGCGACATTGCTTCTCATAGGAATCAATATAAAAGCTGCAATTAAGTTCTGTAGGACTTACCATTCCAGGAATGTGGAGTTGAGATTGTAACCAGATCAATCATGAAAAAAACCCATTAAAACGTTACACCTTGTAAATTGAGAATAGAATGGCAAGGACAAAGAATTTTTGTAGCATGGGAAAAAAAACATTTAGGTGGATTGTGTCTGCTCTGGCCATCAAGTATCGATCTATTCAAGTCTAATTTTCTAGCACTTGGCCCATAGGCTTGTAAGCTGTGGAATTTCAAGTGCTCATTTAAACTGTTCTTAAATGTTTTGAGGTTTCCTGCCTCTCACACCCTTTTTGGCAATGAACATATAGAATATAGAACATTACAGCGCAGTACAGGCCCTTCGGCCCTCGATGTTGCGCCAACCAGTCATATCAATCTGAAGCCCATCTAACCTACACTATTCCATGTACGTCCATATGCTTGTCCAATGATGACTTAAATGCACTTAAAGTTGGCGAATCTACTACCATTGCAGGCAAAGCATTCCATACCCTTATTACTCTCTGAGTAAAGAAACTACCTCTGACATCTGTCCTATATCTATCCTATATCTGTCCTATATCTATCACCCCTCAATTTAAAGCTATGTCCCCTCGTGCTCGCTGTCACCATACTTGGAAAAGGGCTCTCCCTGTCCACCCTATCTAACCCTCTGATTATCTTATATGTCTCTATTAAGTCATCTTTCAACCTTCTTCTCTCCAACAAAAACAGCCTCAAGTCCCTCAGCCTTTACTCGTAAGACCTTCCCTCCAGATCAGGCAACATCCTAGTAAAAGGTTTCAGATACCAACGACCCTCTGGGAAGAAAAAAAATTTCTTTAAAACCCCTCTCAATATCCTGCTCCTTGCCTCAAAACTGTGCTTCTTGGTTATTGACCACTCTATTAAGGGAAAATGTTTCTCTCTATCTCCTCAGTCCATGCTCCTCCTAACTTATTACACCACAACCAGGTCCACCTTCAGCCTTCCCCGCTCTAAGGAAAATGACATCAGCCCATCTAGGCTCTCTTCATAGCTGAATTGCTCCAGCCTAGGCAAAACAATGATGAACCTCCTCCACACAGACTCAGCACAGTCACATCATTCCTATAGTTTAGGGACCAGATCTGCACACAGTACGCCAAGTTGTGGCCCAACTAACAACTTCATCAGAACCTCTTTGCCTTTGTACTGAATGCCACTATGAATAAAAGCAATAACATATATACCTTTTTAACCACCTTAGTTACATCTCTTGCTGCCTTCAGGGATCTATAGACGTGTGTATCACACTTTTAGGTTCTGAAATTCCTTCAGTGTCAAATGAAATAATTTCTGTACTTTTTAAAAGAAAAATGTACCTTGCCTCTTGCAATACTACCTATTCATGCCTTCACAATCTTAAGTTCCAGAGAACAAAAAACTGGCACGAATGCTAAACAGCTTGTCACACAGAATTTCTCAAATGCTGTGATCCACATTTCCTTTCACAGCTGTCTCCAGCAAACTATCTGCACGTTTACTGCTACAAGACAACTGCAATTTCCTATTTCTTGTTCCAGAGAGTTCCCATCCTGTGCTCAAGTCTGTATGGGTCAAGTGTTTCCAGTCCCAATAACAATCAATGTGGGTCATTGATTAATATTAACAACTGGAACAGTATTGCAATGATCCCACTTGCTGTGAATATCAGATATTAGGCTGTTCTTCACTGGGTTCCAGAGGAGCATGAACTACTGTTCCACTGGTCAGTTTGTTAAGGGAAAGGACTTGATATTCATTCATTTGCCTTATCATCCAGATGTTCTGCTCATTTCACCTTTTTTGTTTGAGTTGATGCCAGACGTCTAGTACATACTAAAATAGGAGCAGGGAGTAGGAATAGGCCATTTGGTGCCTCAAGCTTACTCTGCCATTCAATAAAATCATAGATGATCTGGTTGCAATGTCAACTGCACATTTCTGCCTTCCCCAGGTAAACTTTCACCCCAGTGCTTAGCGATAATCTATCCACCTCTGGCATAGTTTGTCTCAGGGTATAGCAAGTTCTGGAGCACAAGTGTTGAGTAAAATTGCTGAAATGTTGAAAGGGCCCATGCCATTGCAAATCCAACAGTTTCATAATATAAATGGGCTGAAGAGTGGCAAGTGGAATTTAATCCTTCAAAGTGTGACATGATGCATTTTGGAAGGACTCAAACATAAAGAAGTACACGTCGAATGGTAGAAACCAGTAAATAGATTGGAAGGACCTTGGTGTACATGTCTATAGGCAGCAGGACAGAGAGATAAGGTGGTTAAGGTGGCTATATGGAATACTTGCATTTATTGCATTAAGTACAAGAGGAAAGAGGTTATGATTGAGCTTTATATGACATTAGTTAGGCCACAGCTGGGGATCTGTGAGCAGTTCTGGTCACCTCACTATGGGAAGGATGTGATTGAAGCAGGGAGGGTGCAGAGGAGAATCACCAAGCTGTTGTCTAAGACAGAGTGATTTAGCCTTGAAGACAGACTGGATAGCTGCCATTGTTTTACCTTAGGACAGAGAAGACTGAGGGAAAATCTGACTGAGGTGTACAAAGTTCTGAGAGAGGTAGAAAGGTTAGATAGACTGAAACAGTTTTACTTAACAGAAGAATCAAGAACTAAGGCCTCAGTTTTAAGGTAAAGTGCAAGAGGTTGAGAGTAGATTTGAGGAATTTTTTTTTAAGGAGATGGTGTTGGGTATTTGAAACTCACTGCCTTAAAGGATGGGTTGAGACAGAAACACTGCAGACATTTAAGAACTATTTCAATAAATAGGTGAACTATCTTGGCGCTCAAGGTTATGGGCCCAATGCTAGAACATGGGATTGGATAGATACTTGGGACCTTTTGGGTCCATTAGCCTTTTCACTGCTCTAAAAACTCTGTGATTCCCAATCAAACAGAGTGAATAAAAACAGATTAAGGCTGGCAAATTCCCCCTGAGATCCTTTGAATCTGCACAATAACGCAATGGGGAATTTTTAATTTACCAAAGCAGGTCAATGAGGCGTTGGTTTATAGTGCCTTCCAAAGGTCAGCACTGTCATTTTCCTCAGTACCTTACTGAACTGTTAGCCTTGACTTATGCTCTTAAATCCTGAGGTGGACTTTGAACTCAAAACCTTGTGAGTTCAAACTTAAAATCAAGGAATCACATCTGACAAACATGTACATTGTCGTGAGTTTTTGGTGTAAGGGCAATGCTATTGGAGGTTAGTTAGCTCAGTTGGCTAAACAGGCAGTTTGTCAGAAAGCGTAGGCCAACATTAGGGGCTCAGTTCCTGTCCTGACTTAGGGTACCATGAAGGACTCTATTTCTCAGCTTTTCCTTTCAGCTGAGGTGTGGTGACCTTCAGGTTAAACTGCCATCAGGCATCACTCTCTAATGGACGATGGTAACTTTACTTTTAATGCTACTAGGTTAGGAATTAAGAACCTCAGGTTTGTGCTCTACACATCTTGACATTGAATGCCACCGTGGCAGATGGTGGAATTGTTTTGAAACATTCATTTTTGGGATGAGGGCATTGCTTGTTAGGCCAGCCTTTATTGCCAGACCAGGTAAGAATGGCAGATTTCCATCCCTGAAGAGCATTAGTGAACCAGATGGGTTTTTACAACAATTGATGAGTGGCTTCACAGTCATCATTAGCCACTTAATTCCAAATTAATTTTATGGAACTTGAATTCCACCATCTGCTGTGGTAGCATTTGAACTCAGGTCCCCAGAGCATCACCTGGGTCTCTGGATTAATAGTCCAGTGATAATACCATTAGGTCATTACCTCTCCTTGTTTACCTTCCCTTCAATGTAACCTCATTGTAATTTCTTCAGGACAGGAATTGAACCCACAATGCTGGCCTATGCTTTCCGACAAATGAGCTGTTCAGCCAACTAAGCTGAATCTTTCATTAAATTTGATCTCCTGCCTATGTAACCACCGGTGATTGTTATAAAAATTAATTTGGTTCATTAATGTTCCATAGGGAAGGAAACATGCCATCGTTACTTGGTCTGGCCTACATGTGACTCCAGACCCACAGTGGGTGTGACCAGTGGAGTGCCACAAGTATCGGTGCTGGGTCCACTACTTTTCATCACTTATATAAATGATTTTGATGTGAGCATAAGAGATATATTTAGTAAGTTTGCAGATGACGCCAACATTGGAGGTGTAGTGGACAGCGAACAGGGTTACCTCAGATTACAACGGGATCTTGACCAGATGGGCCAATGGGCTGAGAAGTGGCAGATGGAGTTTAATTCAGATAAATGCGAGGTGCTGCATTTTGGGAAAGCAAATCTTAGCAGGACTTATACACTTAATGGTAAGGTCCTAGGGAGTGTTGCTGAACAAAGAGGCCTTGGAGTGCAGGTTCATAGCTCCTTGAAAGTGGAGTTGCAGGTAGATAGGATAGTGAAGAATGTGTTTGGTATGCTTTCCTTTATTGGTCAGAGTTGGGAGGTCATATTGCGGCTGTACAGGACATTGGTTAGGCCACTTTTGGAATAGATGCGTGCAATTCTGGTCTCCTTCCTATCAGAAAGATGTTGTGAAATTTGAAAGGGTTCAGAAAAGATTTACAAGGATGTTGCCAGGGTTAGAGGAGTTGAGCTGCAGGGAGAGGCTGAATAGGCTGGGGCTGTTTTCTCTGGAGCATCAGAGGCTGAGGGGTGACCTGAAAGAGGTTTATAAAATCGTCAAGGGCATGGATAGGATAAAGAGACGGAGTCTTTTCTCTGGGGTGGGGGAGTCCAGAACTAGAGGGCATAGGTTCAGGGTGAGAGGGAAAGATATAAAAGAGATCTAAGGGGCAACTTTTTCACTCAGAGGGTTGTATGTGCATGGAATGCGCTGCCAGAGGAAGTGGTGGAGGCTAGTACAATTGCAACATTTAAAAGGCATCTGGATAGGTATATGAATAGGAAGGGTTCAGAGGGAAATGGGCCAGGTGCTGGCAGGTGGGACTAGATTGGATTAGGATATCTCGTCGGCATGGACGAGTTGGACCGGATGGTCTGTTTCCATGCTGTACATCTCTATGACTCTATGACACCTAACTGTCCTTTGGGCAAGTTGAGATGGGCCGTCATTGTTGTCTTTTCCAGCAACACCCACATTCCATGAACAAATAAGAAATAAGCCAAAGATTGTCTTGAGAAATGTGGCATTTATTTGCAGTCAATCATTCCTCCCAATATATTATATATTGATCACAAAGAAGTAAACACACATATATTTCATTGAGATAAATATCATGGGCATATCCAGCCCATTAAAAAAAAGAACAAATTTAATCCAGTCAATTAATAGTCCATCATCAAACATGAGCAAAGAAGATGTAATCGACAATGTTATTAATCAGAATTTATATCCAATAACCAGCTCTCCAATACTCAGTTTGAGGTCTGCCAGGGCCATTCACCTACACACCTCATTTCAGCTTATGCGATCATCAGTGACCATTCTCACCTCTGACATTAAGATGGAGGCAAGTTTATTGATGGAGCTGCCTGGACCTATGACACTCACATGAGAAGCTCCTGCAATAGTATTCTGAAACTGAGCTGAAAGACCTGCAACAATCTTCCTTGATGCCCTCTGTAACTTTAACGAGACATCTCTATTGACATCATTTTTCTCGGCTCCATGATGCCACAATTGGTTATATTCTGCATTAATATCAAGATTGTACAATGTCCATCTTCAGCAGGGTCAATCTTGAGCTGATAAGTGGCAATTCACATTTGTAAGAGGCAATAACCATACCTAATAAGAGAACATCAACCTAACTCCCATTAACCTTCAATAACATTACTATTGTATCCAGCAGTCATTAGCATGTTTACCTTTATCAGCAACATGTCTCCTCTATTCACTGGAGTCGAGATGATTGTGGGGTGTTCCTATAAAAATACTTAAAGTTCTAACAGGACAAGGCAGGTCAAATGCAGGAGGAATATTTCCAATGACCAGAATTCCAGAATCAGGAGTTACAGTTTAAAGATACAGGGAAGGACATTTCAGACTGAGATGAGGAGAATTTTCTTCACCCAGAGCATGGTGAACCTGCAGAATTCGCTGACACAGGCCAAAGCATTGAATGTTTTCAAGAAGGAGATAGATTGTGTTATAGAGTCATAGGAGGTTTACAGCACAGAAACAGACCGTCCAGTTCAACTCCACAATGCTGACCAGATCTCCTAACTTAATCTAATCCCTATTTGCTAGCATTTGGCCCATATTCCTCTAAACCCTTCTTATTCACGTACCCATCCAGGTGCCTTTTAAATGTTGTAATTATACCAGCCTCCACCACTTCCTCTGGTATCTCATTCCATGCACGCACCATCTTCTGTTTGACAAGGTTATCCTTCAGTTCCCTTTTAAATCTTGCCCCCTCACCTTAAACCTATGACCTCTAGTTTTGGACTCCCCTAAAACTGGGGAAAAGCTCTTGGCTATTTACCCTATTAATGTCCCTCATGATTTTATAAACCTTTATAAGGTCACGCCTCAGCCTCCAAGTGAAAAGAATTAAAGTATAGGGGGAGAAATCAGGAGCAGGGTACTGAGATGGATGATCAGCCACGATCATATTGAATGGCAGAGTGGAATCGAAGGGCTGAATGGCCCACTCCTGCTCTTACTTTCCGTGTTTCTATGTTTCCAATCTGAAACACCATGTGCACACTCACATATTCAAACATTTCACCAGTTTAATTATAATGTACAGTCCATAAGCAAGACTAGAATCTGTTGTCTGGTACTTTGTCTGTTCAGGATTGTGCAGTCTCAAGCTAAGTCCCCTCTCAGGTGGACATGCGCAGCCACTCCAAGGTTCCTTGTCGGACGATAGGCATGACTTCTGGTTCTGGATGTCGCTGTCATGCTCAGAACTTGAGGTCCGTGCAGCCAGAAAGAAAATCAGAGAGAACACTGGCCTGAAGATCCATATGGGGAGTTAACAATCCCAGAATTCTTCAATGCTTCACTCTTAGGGTTTGGTTCTCATTGGACAGTTAGGCGGTTCGCTGCTTGTTGTATAAGGTTCTGAAAGGGCTAATTTTGGAGACTGCATTACACTCCGCCGGTCCTGGGTAGTGAAGGAGGAGTCCGTGTCTCTATACTGATGGAGTCTGTCCATGAAAGCAGCAATATTACCATTACCCCAAGCACAAGCTGCAGTTCAGGATGTAAGTTTGCTTGTTGAGCTGGAAGGTTCATTTTCAGACGTTCCGTCACCATACTAGATTATATTATCAGTGAGCCTCCGGCAAAGCACTAGTGCTAGTAATCTGCTTTCTATTTATGTGTTTAGGTTTCCTTGGGTTGGTGATATCATTTCCTGTGGTGATGTCATTTCCTGTTCTTTTCTCAGATGGTGGTAAATGGGGTCCAAGTCGATGTGTTTATTGATTGATTTTCATTTGGAATGCCATGCTTCTAGGAATTCTCATGCATGTCTTGGTCTGGCTTGTCCTAGGATGGATGTGCTGTCCCAGTCAAAGTGGTGTCCTTCCTCATCTGTATGTAAGGAATGGGTGAGAGTGGGTCATGTCTTTTTGTGGCTAGTTGATGATCATGTATCCTGGTGCCTAGTTTCTGCCTCTTTCTCCAATGTAATGCTTGTGAGTGGTTGGTTCCACAGACATAATGCACTGACCATAGGTATACACACTGAACACAAAGTTGTGCATTGTTAATTTAAAGAGCTAAAAATAACCCCACATGCTTCCTATTCCTGGCAGTGAGGATGTTTTTCCACTCCTGTCCAGCTGAAAAGTTAAAACCGTATGCCTCCCCCACCACAGATTTCTGAACATAGTTTCTATACAATCCGTGCAACCGTGGGTTTGACAAGGCATATTTATATCAAGATGCAAAGACAAAATCTTCTTAGCAACCTCCTACAGCCTGCTAAGAAAGTGAAGAACTGACAGTGCAATTAAATCCTTTCTCTTGGGAGAGAGTTGGCCTCCAATATTACAGCTGCATAACTTAGTGACAGGTTGTTATGATCTGCATTGCACATGTTATGAAGGTGGCAGAAGTGAGTACTGCAGATGCTGGAGATTAGCATCAAGATTAGAGGTCCAATGAAACACAGCACCCTGTGAGAAAAATCTTGCCTCATCTTTTTTTAACTGGATGAACCCTGATTTTTAAATGTAGATTCTTCATGAAGCAGAAACGTCCTCACCACCACCCAAACCTGCTGGGGCTTGGCAGTTCTCCTCTCAGCTGTTCAATTTTCCCATGGTCTTATACACCCAAAGCATTGGAGTGTGTCATTGACTTTTAAGATTGTCAATATGATCTAGAAACCGCACTTGATCATATAAGCTTCAATAAAATTCCTTTTTACACTTCTAAATTCCAGAAGATACAAGCTTAGCCTGTCCAAACCTTTCTCAGAAGACACCAAGGCCATTGTAGGCATTACTGTTGAAAAACCTCTTGGAACTGCTTCTAATGCATTTACCTCCTTCCTTAAATAAGGCGACACATGCTGTATTGTACTCTGAGGATGGTCTCACCAGTGCCCTGAATAATTGTACCATAAGCTCCCAACTTTGCATCGATTCCTCATCACTATTAATGAAACCATTCTATTAGCTTCCTCATAACCTGTTATAGGGGATGTTATCCTCTTGCAACTCATATATTCAGAGATCTAGAGCCCTCCAGGTGCCCTTGACATTAAAGCCACATTTGACCGAATGTAGCATTGAGGAGCTGCAGCAAAATTAGTGTCTATGGAAATCGAGGATAACTTCCCATTGGTAGAGGTCTGAGCAAGCACAAAGGAAGATGATTGTTGTGAGCCAATCACCTCAGATCCAGGACGTCTCTGAAAGAGTTCCTAGAGGGGATTGTCCTAGGTGCAAGTATTTTCAGTTCGTTCATTAATGACTGACCCTTTGACAGAAGATCAGAAGTGAAGATGTTCATCGAAGATTGCTCAACGCTCAGGACTACTCACGATTCCTCAGATATCGAAATAGCCCATGTCCAGAGACAACAAGACCAGGGCAATAGGTTTGGTCTGAAAATTAGGAGAAAGTGAGAACGGCAGATGCTGGAGATCAGAGTCGAGAGTGTGGTGTTGGAAAAGCACAGCAGGTCCGACAGCATCTGAGGAGCAGGAGAATTGATGTTTCGGGCAAAAACCTTTCATCAGAAGCCCTGATGAAGGGTTTTCATCTGAAACATTGATTTTCCTAGTCCTCGGATGCTGTCTGACCTGCTGTGCTTTTCCAGCACCACACTCTTGACTCTTGGGCTGAAAATTTTGCAAGTAACATTTATCCCAGCCAAATGCTAGACAAATGAGACAACTTAACAATCACCTCTTGATGTTCAACAGCATCACCGCCACTGAATCCTCCACTATCAACATCCTAAGGATTACCATTGACTAGAAATTCAACTGGACTAACCGTATAAATACAATGGCTACAAGAGCAGCTCAGAAGCTAGGAATCCTCCAGTGACAAACTTGATTCACCAAACCCCGTCCACTATCTACAAAGCAAACCCATGTTTGTGGTGGAATACTTCCCGCTTGTCTGGATAAGTGTAGCTCCAACAACACTCAAGAAACTTGATTGGCACCATATCCACAAACATTCTACCACAGACACTCAGTAACAGCAGTGTGTATTACTTATAACATGCACTGTGGACATTCTCCAAGTCTCCTCTTTTTCAGCACCTTTCACCTATCTTCTAATCACTACCATCTAGAAGGACAATGACAGCAGATACATAGGAACACTATCCATCGCAAGTTCTGCTCCAAGCCATGCACCATTCTTCCTGAGTGATGGTTTCTTTACGAATGCTGGGTCACATCTGGACCTCGCATCCTAATAGCTCTGTGTGTGCACCAACATTGAATGACTGCACTGGTTCAAGTTGCTCGCCGTCACTTTCTCCGGGGCAATTAGGGACGGGCAATAAGTGCTGTCCCAGCAATTGACACTCCATCGCATGCATAAATTTTAAGAATTCCCATTATTTACATAATAAGCACAATTCTCGCACTATCTTGCATATGCCAGATCTATGCCCATTGTATTAACGTTTTTGATCTGCTTTGAAGCTGTATCCAATGATGTATGGTGTAAGGAATGCCATGGATGAACTAAATGACCTTTTTACCATGTCCATTTTTATTTTCATATCCATCTAATTGTTTATCATCTCACATTAGCATCAGGGGAGTTGGTGGTGTAGTATAAATGCCACAGGCCTTTAACTCAAATGCTCAGACTAATAAACATATAGAAACTGGGAGCAAGAATAGGCTTTTCTGTCCTTCAAGTCTACTCCGCTAGTCATCATGCTCAAAGCTAATCCTCCACCTAAATGCCATATTCCTGTTTTCTCCTCGTACTCCTTGTTGCCTTTAAAATCTAAAAATATACCTTTAAATCATAATTTATGCAAATGACCTAATACACTAGGGAGATGGTTTGAAATCCCACCACAGCAGCTAAAAATGTTAACTGAAATGTGGAATTGAAAGCTAGTCCTGTAACAGTGCTCGTTGCTGTAAAATCACAGCTGATTGAGTCATACCCTTTAGGGAAGATATCTGACTTGAACATGACTGCAGGTCTACAGCAACGTGACCTCAACTGCCCTCTGAAATAGTGTGGTCACCTATTCATTTCAAGGACAATTAAATGTGGACAACAATTGCCCGACATAAGAACAAAATAATAATAAGTAATAAGGATGAACTTCCAGAGGAAGTGGTGAATGCGAGTTCAGTTCCAATGTTTAAAAGACATTTGGATAAGTACATGAATAAGAAATGGGTCAAATGCAGGCAGGTGGCACTAGTTACATTTGGGATGATGATCAGCATTGACTGGTTGGACCAAAGGGTCTGTTTTTGTGCTCAATGACTCTATGATTCCTAAGAAAGAAAAGACAATGACATTGTCTCATCATTTCATCAGATAGTCAAGAACTTGGCCTCCTTGGAAATATTCCAGATTTCCAAGTTTCCTGATGATAGTCCGATAACCAAATCAAAATATTAACTATATTGCCGTCTCTACGTGCATGACCAGTGTTTTTCCAAACTCAGCAGTGCTTTGCTATCATTAATAATTGTTGGGGCTATTTACTCTGGCAATTCAATATTTTTAAACATCTGCATATTTGTGCTGTTGCTCAGTTCAGCCACTGAGATTAAGAGCTAAACCCTATAAAAGCAAGTAGCATTTGAACATTTTACAATGCTGTTTATAGAATATTTAACATGATTAATCTTCTAATTTTCGAACCAGTCACTGGCTCAAACAAGAGGTGCTCTCTTGGATGATTTTGCCATTCAGCGTGGAAGTCTGAGAACAACGTGGAATTGCTATTTACTGTGGGATCATCCTGGATTTTCTCCAGCAGATACGATTAACTGTCAATCATTGAATCTCTATACCTTTGTAATGCTGCTTGTTCTAACCAAAGCCTCAATAAATCTAGAGCTCTGTGAGCAATGTGACAGGACAGCACTTCACTTGCATTCCTAATAGAACAATTGTAATAATGCTCCCAAATGTCAAGTTTAGAATGATAAATTGATAAAGCATATAAGGTGGCCTTTTGACCCATCACAACTGTGTCAGCCCTTCGGCAGAGCCATTCAAGTCATTCCATTCTCTCCTCACAGCACTGCGAATATTTCCCTTTCAATTATTTAACCAACTTCTTTTGGAAGTTTGTTGTTGAATTTGCACCCACTACCCTTTCACACCAAATTATGTCGAAGTCCTGAACAAACAAAATTTTGGCTGATGTTCTATTGCTAGTTTACCTTTTATCTGTTGTTTCTGAGGAGAACGATTGGAGCAGTATTCAAAGATGCTTAGAATAATACGAGTTGGTCTTACTGAAAAGTTTAAGATTCTGAGGCAACTTGGCACGATGGTGAAATAATTTCATGAAGGCTGGCATTCCATCACCAAATCACCCATAATTTTTATCCATCCACAGCACATGACAGTGACCCAGGTAGCACAGAGCCGGCTCCTGAAGTGAACAGAACTCTTGTTTTTTATTTTTTATTTCAAAGTGAACACACTCTCTGATACTCCAGTGTTTTTTTGCTTTTCTCTTTCTTTGTTTTTCCTTTTTTCTTTCTTTTTCTATTACCCCCACACTACCGCCTAATTGCGGTAGTGCTTATTTTTTCCCCAGCACCCACGTTGTGTGTGTGCAGGTGTGAGACACAGTGAAAAACACAAGGTACAACTCTTGTTTATTTCTGTCAGCCAGGGCTCCCTGATTAGACCAGGTTACCAGCCCCAATCAGGCAACTTATATTCTATGAGGTCTACCTGACTGACCGCATTCCAATCACTGCAGATGGATGCCAGAGAAGGTTTCCCATTGTCGTGAAATCTAGGAAGTGGGGAGCAGTTTCAAACTTTACAGGTATCCCACTGAAGAAGATGAGGATGCAGTTCTCCTCAGGGATTGTTACATTTTCGAATTCTCTTCCACAGAGAGCAATCAGGTCATTAAAGGTTGGATCAGTCAGAATAAGGTTATAGGGGACAGGTCATGGAAGTGACATAAAGGCCAAAAGTAAGAACGGTCATGATGGTATTGAATAGGGGTGCAAGTTGGAGGAGGTAAACAGTTTCTTCCTGCTTTTCTTTCCCATATTCTGATGGGTAGATATTTCTACCTGTGTATGACTTTAGGCTGTCAGTCAGGAACATTATCTTTGATAGGGGTAGCATGGTTGGATTGTCTGAAAAGTAGAAAACATAAACATTTACAGTATGGAAGTGTTGCATGACAGATCCTCATCTCAGTGACCTTGATGACAAATACATCAGGTAGATTTGCTGCCAACATCCTACTTTTTGATTGAAATCTAAAGGATCTGACTGGTTTAGTATAGTAGAGGGAGACAACTTGGTAAGCTATGAAGAAGAGGCTCTTACCTTGAACAAGACAACTATTCCATGGGAGCAATCAGGTTTAAGATATATTGTAATGACATGGTGGCCTGGTGGCTCAATGCTGAGTACTGCTGCCTCACAGTTCCAGGGACCCAGGTTTGATTCTAGCCTGGGACAGCTGTCTGTGTAGACTTTACCTATTGTCCCCCTGTCTGCATGGTCCAGGTGTTCCAGTTTCCTCCCACATTCCAAAGATGTGTAGGTTCAATGGATTGACCATGTCAAATTGCCCATCGTGTGTAGTTTAGGTGGATTAATCGTGAGAAATGCAGGGTTGTAGGATAGGGTTAGGGTAGGATGCTCTTCAGTGGGTCACTGCAGACTTGATGGGGCAAATGGCCTGCTTTCACACTGTAGAGATTCTATGATTTTATGACAGCATGCGCTGCAGAAATTCATGAAATGTACTGAGCCGCCACTTTTCAACTTCACAACCACAATATCCAGAAAAGACAAGTGCAGAAGATACCTCAGAATAGATACATGCAAGTTTCTCTCCTAAGCCCCAAACTAGGAAATATATTGCTGTTCTTTCAAAGTTGTTGGATGAAAGTCCTGGAACTCCATCCACCAAATGGATTGCAGCAGGTCAGGAAGGAAGCTCATCACCACCTTCTCAAGGGCAACTAGGGATGGGCAAGAAACGCTGGCCCAACCAATGATGTCCGTGTTCCAGGAGTTAATCTATAAAATTAGTTACTATGATTATGAGGGAGATCTAAACATCTGTTCACCTTTGGTATTCATGAATATTTCTCTATCCATGCCTGCGTAGCATTGTTGTAAAGGGTGATGTTTAATATACTGCTTTAACCCTCTCAGATCCTAACATCTTGTACAACAGGATGGATCCCATTTGACCTTTGGTATTTGAGTCACCAGCCAGCTTTCTCCTGGCCTTAGACTTGTTAGTTCAGAGAATCATAGAATCCCGATAGAGTGGAAGCATGTCCTTCGGCCCTACAAGTCTACACCAAGCCTCCGAAGAGAATACCTCCAAAACCTACTCCCCATTACTGTACATTTACCCCTGACCAATGCACTTAACCTACATATCCCTGAACATTATGGGCAATTTAGCATGGTCAATTCACCTAACCTGCACATCTTAGTTACAACACTTCAAGTTCAAACAATGTACTTTTTAAATGTTCTGGGGTTTTCATTTCTCCCACCCTTTCAGGGAATGAGTTCCAGTCCCTATCACCTGTCAAGCCTTCTAATAGTTATCTTACAACAATCTATGTGCCCAGGTTATGGAACCCTTTTCCAAAAGGAATGCGTACTACCTATGCAATCATAATGTACTAGACTACAGCGAGGTCTTGTTTCAATCTCCCTCATTCTTAAGAAAATATCCCTAGCCTTTCCTACCTTGTTGGATAACCAAAGATCTCCTACCTGAGCGTGATCCTTGTTAATTTCCTCTTTCTACTTTTGGATCATGGTGATTTTCCTTTGTGTGGTGAACAGCCCTTCATTGGCCTGTCCACTGCATCTCGCATGTAAAAACATAGAAGCATAGAAACTAAGAGCAGGAGTAGGCCAATCAGCCCTTCAAGCCTACTCTCCCATTCATTATGATCCTGAGTGATCATCCAAAACAATCCCCTGTTCTCATTTTCTCTCATACCTTTGATCCCTTTGGTGATAAGAACAATATCTAACACTTTCTTGAAAACATTTAATCTTTTGCCCTCAATCACTTTCTGTCACAGTAAATTCCATAGGCTCACCATGCTCTGGGTGAAGAAATTTCTCCCCATTTCAGTCCTAAATGGCCTAGCCTGTATCCTGTGATTGAGGCCCCTGCATCTGGACTCTCCAGTAATTGGGAACATACTTCCTGTGTTTACCCTGTCTAGTCTTGTTAGAATTTTATAGGTAAGAAACCTCCTCATTCTTCTGAATTCCAGTGAATTTAATCCTAACTGAATCAATCTCTATTCAGCAGTCAGTCCTGTCAGCCCAGGAAAGAGGGCGTTACTCACACTCCTTCTGTACCCAGAATCTTATTCCTCAGATAAGGAGAACAAAATTGCATACAATACTGCAGGAGTGGTGTCACCAAGGCCATTGTGGTGATGATAAAAGTAATTAATAACAATCATCTAACATGTCAAGTCAAATAGCATCTGGGACAGCTTGCCACACTAAGAGAGTGACTGGATGTTCCAGTGCCAATTCTTACGATGATTTTGGCACACCTGATTGAGCTTGCACATGCTTTCAGCTTCCAGCCAATCCTATCACACGTACATCTTTGAATGCACTTTCCTTTCTGTTCTGGCGTTTGCTGCATAGCGCCATCTTGCTGTTTAAGTTGGCATGTTGATAGCACCATGTCTAACCGTCCTCCTTTATCAAACTGCTTGTTAGACCTTGCTCTGGGCCTCCGGTATCACCAGTGCAGGGGATTGAGTTGGATGATAGGTCAGGATCATATAGAATGGTGGAGCAGGCTCAAAGGGCTGCTCCCGTTTTTTATGGCCTCCCATATGATCACACAGCAGAGGTGTCATGTCCATGAAGTATGTTGCTATTCCTTTGCTGTCTCTGGGTCAAAATCCTGGGATTCCCTCCCTATTGGCATTGTGGGTCAACCTACAGCAGGTGGATAATAGCTGTTTAAGAAGGCAGCTCAACATCATCTTCCCAAGGGCAATTCATGATGGGTAATAATTGTTGACCCAGCCAGAAACATCCATGTCCCATGAATGAATAAAACATGGTGATCTAAGTGTGGCTTTATCCCTCATCATATTCAAAACTGGCACAACAGTCATGTCATTTTCAAGAAAGATGATCGGCTGACCAATTGGTTTTTGAAGTATGTTCCTATCCATCTTTCCAAGATCCTATTTCCACTCGATCCTGCTGAGGTGTGTTTTTTTGACAGCATCCGCCTCCCCCCCCTCCACTCCACCACCGCCACAATCTTCGCCTTACGAAAACCGAACGTTGGTGTTTTACGACTTGCGAATGCTCACCCGAGCATGAAAATCAAAATCATATTTCACTGTCATCTTTCTCGTTACACTTCTGTAACCAGCCGCACGTTAGTCTTGACAAACCCTCGGCAAGAATCCACAACATAATTATCCAAGCAGCTGACATCCTAGTGATTTATTGTCATTATTCTAGCTCTGGATAAAATGTAAATCTGGGTAATGGCTGTCATTTTCAGGTTCAGCAGTGAGCATACAGATTGATTTTTAACTGTCCACATCCTGAACTGGGAAAAATTAAGCAGTGATTCATTTCCTTGTGAGTTGAAGGTCCATTACGGCAGACACAACATTGCTGGATGAATTTATACGAAGCTATCAGAAGATTACTTTGATCAGGGTCTTTCTTTTCTCAGCTCTATAGCCTGTTTAATATTTTGGCAGTGCTCAATCAGATGCCTTTTAAACTGATGCTTCTCCAGGAAAATGCATCTTTCAAGTCAACACATCCATCATCAGAAAGTCTGTGTGCAGTGAGATGAAGATGGTGATGTTCTGGTTATGTCACTAACCTAGTAATTCAGAGGTGAATGCCCTGGGGGCCAAGGGTTTAGATCCCACCACAACAGTGAGTGGAATTTAAATTCAATTAATATAACTGGAATTAAAAGGCTATATTGTTATGAAAATTCCTCTGCTTTGCTGAGGTGCTTTAGGAAAGGGAAGTTCCTGTCCTTGTTCAGTCACACGCATATGTGAGTCGAAATCCACAGTGCTATGTGATTAGGAGCTGCCCACTGAAACGGGGCATTAAGCCACTTTATTCAATGGCAATTTAAATGTGTGCTTACCCACAATGCAGAGCGAGTGTTGGAGTGTTATGGACCAGGCCCAACCTCCTGAAAATATAGGAAGGAGGTAACCTACACCCTAACTTTTTTTTATTTTATTCAAAGGCAATTGTGAGGCACTGAGTTCCAGATGCGATTTGATTGGCCGACTGCCAGGCAAAACGCATTTTATTCTTTCAACACAGTTAAAATACAAACAAAGAATAATTAACTTTATTGCAAAACTAAATGTTATTTAACTACTAATCATCAACTGTTCTATATAGCCACAAATCATAAACACACCCTTGGCAAAGGCAAATTCAGCAAAAGAGATTTTCCTCACGTGCTATCTCCCCTTCAGTCCAGGAGATAGGAAAACTGGAAGGATCAACTTCTCAGAGGAGAGAAAACTCCAGCTTTTTGCTGGAGCAGAGAGAGCTGTAACTAACAGCTTCAACTGCCACCTCCAAACCCTAACTGAAAGCAAAACATAAAACCCTTACTTCATCCACTCATGCTTCTTTTGTCTTACTTTTAAAATAAAATACTTAGGGAACTCCAAACTGTTCACCAATAGCACCGTGGAGTCAACACCCCTCTTCAAGAGAAACAGAACAGAACCTCTCTTTAAGGCATAGTATTGTCACATGCACCATGGCTGCTCAACTCCTTCAAGTTTTTAGCACATCCTCTGGGTCCGTCCAAACCATATCTCCAACACATTCAGCTAATCTGACTCAATTGTGAAGAATCGGTCAGCACAGTTCCCAAAAACCCCATGTTACCGTGTTTGCCAACCCCAGCCACTGGTTGTAGATGTCAATCAATCTGCACATGAGCAATTGACTGAACAATGCTCTCCATTGTACAGGGGGCTTTGACCTGAGTGCCGCCAATACTGGGGATTGAAGGTCACATTGTTCCTGGTGGTTTCATTAAAAGGTTCTGCACAATTCTTGAGCAGGGTAGGGAAAGGGGACAGTCTTCCCCGACTCCAAATTGGATTGGAAAGCTTCTGAATCCCACCCATTGATTGAAACTGTGTTGCTGATGTTTGTGTAGAGCGGTTGCAACCAATTATGGCTTCCCTCCTGTATTTCTGAATTGGGGAGGGCATCCATCATATAGATGTGTAATATTATGTTAAAGGATTGTCCCGCTCCAGGCTGATGAGGCAGGTACTTGCACCCCCCCCCCCACCCCCTCCCCCACCACCATCCTGCTCAGGTGATCATATCCCTGAGTAGTGTGTGGCTCTCAGAAAGCTACCTGCCCCATACAGCAAAACTCTGATCAGGGTGAATCACCAACCATGGAACATATCTGTGCCAGCTGGAGATGTCTTTGAATAGCATTTGTAGCCTAGATTTAGCAGTGGGATGGGCTGTCAGTGTTTAATTTCCTCCGCCGCCTCCCTCTCCCATGTGTAGATGAGGGCAATGATGCCTTTGCTCATGGATTCAGGCATGCTGCCTGCAGGAAGCATCTTCTCGTACACCTCCAACAGGTTTGGGTAGATGAGTACCACCCAATCAGTAACTCAGTGTTTCCGGGTTTTACTCATTCCTAAAGAGCTGAGAACCTCAATCTGCTCCCTCCGGAGCGAGCAGTTTGTCCAAACTGTCCCACGTGTTGGCGCCGAACATCACCAAGCTTGAGGTCAGGAATCATTGGAGGACCATGAGGTTCATGTCCCTCAGTCCAGTGTTCATCTCAATGTCAGATTGAGATGACTTTAATGAGACACCTTCTCCCTGAGACTGCTGATCACAGCACAGGCTTTGTTCCACTCTCTGGAAGCAGAAACAAGTGCCATTCTCATTCTGCTCCACAGGGTGGACTCTGGATTGAAAGATGGTCTTAGAGGTCTCCAAGGTAAAGATCAAGGCTTGCTGGCTCTTCACTTCTTGGAGATCCTCCTTGACACTAACTCGCATTGGTTGCAGCCAGAACAGATCTATCTGCTTTTCTGGAGTAAGTGCATTACCCTTTGATCTTCCCTCATGTTCGGAACGCACTTGAGGATGAGAAAACTCTTAATGTCACCTTGAGTATTTTCAATCAGGGTGGAGGATGCAAAGAACAATTTCACGGTTCTCAAAATTTTAGAATTATTTTGGAGTCTCTTGATATTTCCTGAGAGCAGAAAACTCATATTCAGTTTTTCCATAGCCCCTGCCCTTTTCTGGTCCTTCTGACAGTCAGCCAGTAGGAGGCAGTGATCAGAGACGATCAGTGGCTTGATGCCAGCAAATTTGACATGGAACACTTTGGACAGAAACGGGAAGGCTATCCTGGAATAGATGGACCCATCTTGCCTCGTCCAGGTATGCCTATTGGCAGTGGTGGTGATGGTGCTCCCAATAGCCTGTCAGCGTGGGCAGGAGGAAATCACCCATATCCTTCTAACCTGGATGTTCCGCTCAGGCGAGGCAACTTCACCATGTCTGACATTAAGGAATAGAGTTGCTTAGGATGTTATCCCACATTCCGTTGCCCATCAGGAGTCTGGATGTGGTTTCAAGATTTCTGTTGGCACTGATGGAACATCCAGCCAGAGTGATAGCTTGGATAGGTCCAAGGGGAAGGCAATGGCCTTGTGGTATCATTGCAAGACCAGGAAACCCAGCCTATGTTCGCAGGTTCTGGGTTGAAATCCCACCATGACACATGGTAAAATCTGAATTCAATGCAAAAATAGAGTCCTGAGCTGAGAGTCTAATGATGACTGTGAAGCTGTTGCTGGGGGAATAAGCCCACAGTGAGTTTGTGAGTGTCAAAGAAAATTGTTATCCTTACCTGGTCTGGCCTCCATGTGACCTCCCACTCACAGCAATGCAGTTGACTCTAAACTGTCACCTAGACAATTGTTGTTGGCCTAACTATCTATGTTCCATGAATTTGCTTTCCTTTTTGAAAGGAGACTTAGAACCTGCTGAAGAGTATCCAACCACTTGTTGATTTGAGTTGGAGCATAAATATTCATTCACTGGAATGGGACACTTTTTTTTTTAACATTTCACTTGCTATGGGGAAACACCTACCCACCACCTCCTTAATGGCCAAGATGGTGAAATTGCCTCTCCTGAGCAGAACACCCAGGCTAGAAGGATGTGTGTGGCTTCCTCCTGCCCAGATTGACAGGCCATTGGGAGCACCATCATCATCACTGCCACGAGGGGATGAGATGCAGTAACGCATATTCCTTCTGGAATAGCTTTAACCTTAGCCAGTCATCCAAGGTTCAGTCATACTGTGCGATTGTCTTAATGCCTTGCAAGTTAATTAAAATGATCATTGCATCCACTTTAAAAGGCATTTGTCACTTTCTATCACCTTTTACAGTAATTGCCCTTCGGTCTGCTCCTGCATTCCTGTAGCAATTACAAATTGTTTCACATGTTAAGAGTTCAGGATACCATCCTGGTCTGTCTCAATACGTGGCCCAGTTGATGGTTAGTCTGTCCTAGTTTCTGGTTAGGAAGGCAAATGCAATGTTGGTGCTCAGTTGAAGAGGGCTAGAATACGAGAGAGGGATATACTGCTGAGGCTGGAATGTTGGAATATCGTGAGCAGTTTTGGGCCCTATATCTAAGGAAAAATGTACTGGCTTTGGAAGGGGGACCAGAGAAGTTTTATAGGAATGATCCCGGGGATTAAGGGTTTATCGGATGAGGAGCAGTTGAAGACTGTATTCAATGGAGTCTGGAAGGATGAAGGAGATCTGATTGAAACATTCAGGCCTGGATAGAGTGGATGTGGAGAAGCTGTTTCCACCAGTAGGGAAGGCTGGGACCTGGGGGCACAGTCTCAGAGTGAGCGACAACCCTTTAGAAGTGAGATGAGGAGGAATTTCTTTAGCCAGAGTGTGGTTAATCTGTAAAACTCATTGCAGCAGTGTATATTTAAGGAAAAGATAGGTAGGTTCTTGATTAGTAAGAGGTTCAAGGGTTATGGGGAGAAGGCAAGAGGACAGGGTTGAGAAACATATTAGCCGTAATCAAATGGTGGAGCAGATGCGATGGGCTGAATGGCCTAATTATGCTTCTATATTGTATGGTCTTACTAGGATTGTCCAGCCCTTGTGTACTACTGGCTTCATGCAAGGGGCAGAAGTTTGGATTATTGCCAGTTTGAGAATTATCTCCATCAATTGTCCTTTGAAGGTATTGCTGTTCCCTGCTCCCTGTAGCTGAGGTGCACTGGTCCCTTTGCATTACAGTTGGAATGTCCTGGCTTTGTCACCCATGGCAATGCTTTGAGAATTGGGTACCTCCTCCTCCAACACCCTACAATTTTTTCCATTTGCCATTTTCTTCGCTCACCTCAGGGATTGCAGTCTTTTTCATCCATGTCCAACAGGAGTGGCCTTCTGCTGTTGATCCAGGATGTGGTGGTGTCCCTTGCTCATCCTTTCTTTTTGGACCAGCTTTTAGTTCCTCAGTTATGCTGTTGCTGCTCTACCTCCATAGTCTTGACCTCCTGGGGACTAGCAAGCTCAAGGGATGATGTTAATACTTCGCAGGCTGCTGCCTCATTCATTCTGATTCTTTGTGTGTAGTTTTGGTTCCCTTCGTTGAGTAAGAATGTTTTTGCAATAGAGGGAATGCAGCAAAGGTTTACCAGGTTGATTCTTGGGACACAGGACTGATGTATGAGGAGATTAAGTTGGCTAGGATTGCAGCTACTGGGGTTTTGAAGAATGAGGAGGGATTTCATACAAACCTATAAAATTCTAACAGGATTACACAAGGTAAATGCGGGAAGGATGTTCTTGAAGGTATGAGAATCCAAAACTGGGGGTCATATGTGATGATTCTCTGGCTTTAAGAGGTGTGTTTTGTTCTGGTCTCTTTGAGAGAGAGATTTGGAGACAGGCAACGAGCAGTCGATGAGAAGATAAACAACTTACGAAGACTTGGTTTTTTTTTAAAGCTGGAACAATAGAAGCATCCTGAGTGGGTGTGGTCAAACTCCTACCTGCAGAACCAGAGATTTTATGTTCAACTTTCAGCAGTTGACGTTGGAATCTTGAATAAGTGGAAACTATTTTTCCTTCTCTTGATTATAGCCAAAAGCTGGGGGTTCTCTTCCTAGGCTGCTGGAGTTCCATATGAGACAAATCTGTTTTCTGACTTTGCCAAAGGCTGTGTTTATGGGATGTTACTGTACTGGAACAGTTAGTCAGTAATAGTTATTGTATCTATTATTCTGTTAAGTTTTCCAATAGAGTTAAGTTATTCCAAATTCTTCTTTCTTTTGTTGTATTTTAACTGTAGTGTTTGAATAAATTGTGTTTTGCTTAACATTGAGTAGTTTGACAAGTGATTTGCATCTGGAACACTACTTTATCTTAAAATAAGAAAAAGCTAGGGCTTCCTTCTTAATATATTTTGAGGTGGTCTGGTCTGGTCAACTACACATTGTTTGATGAAAAGGTGTAAACATATTAAGATGGAAAGGAAGAGAAATGTTTTCACTCGGAGAGTGTGAGGTTGTGGAATTCACCCCCACGGAAAGTGGTTGAGGCAAAAACATTGAATGTCTTCAAGAAGGAGGCCTTAGGATTAAAAATAGCAAGGGATGGGGGTGGAAGGATGGGACTGAGTACTGAGCTCAATGATCTGCCACATTCATATTTAATGTTGGAGCGGGCACGTAATGTACTAACGGACTGCAATGCAGGCTCAACCTGGAGCAGTTTGAATGACCTCCTTCTGCTTCTATCTTCTCTATTTCTATGTCTCCTTGTTTCTCTGCTCCCCTCTGTGCCTGTCTTGCCTCATTCTGCTCCTTGGAGGGATAGGCATGTGGAGGGATTTTGGTCACTTCAGTAGTGGTCACATTCCATTTTCATGCACAAGTGCCCCCTTAATTTTGTACTTAATTTTGTAAATAATTAAGAGGCATAATTATTGACATAACTAAGAAAAGGAAGCACTTGGGGCAGGGCTGTGGGAAATTCTTATAGAGGTGGCCCGTCCCACAGCAGAAATTGTAGTTGTCTGCCATGCTACCAATTTTTCACTGACATTTAGACTACCCAAGCCTTAGGCCAGGTAACCACGGCTACCCCCAATCGTAAAGCGGGACGGAGGGTAAAGGTAGACTCCCATGTCGTCCAGCTTCAGAATTACCTTGACCTAGACACGCAAGACACAGAAGAAGATTGTGGCAATAATTTACCTCAGATGACCATTGCCCAACACCATATACTAGCAGATATGGCACACACCATGAATGGCCAACAGTGGCAAATAGGGCAAATACCATAAAGAGTTTTCTACCACTGTCATCAACTTTTGCCCAGACTGCAAAATAGCCCTTTGCTCAATGGGATTGGAGTCAATTCTAAGTGTGTGGAGAGCAGGTAGGCCCTAAATAATTAAGAGGCATAATTATTGACATAACTAAGAAAAGGGAGCACGAGCAAGTAGTTTTTTTTGTGCCTTTGCAAAGTGTATGTTTACCTTCTTAACTTGATGATATCACAAATATAACAATAATTCATGAACTTCAAGCAAGTAGGGGTATTCCAATGTTATCCATTTTTATGTCCACCGAGTTATATAAAATAAAGCTCAAGTTGTAACGTGGAAGGAGGATGACTGGAGATGCGTATGGGTGATGGGGGAGAAGGCATTGAGGAATATGCTGAGAAAGTTGGTCGATCAAACAGGATCTCGTCTACCTAATGTCCCGATAATTCTCACAATGCCATGCATGCTACAGTAATATTGCAAGCCATAACTTATTTGTTTACTTATTAGTTCCATTACGTGCAGAGAATAAGTATGTTTGAGCCTTTTGAAATCAATGTTCCACTTAATTGTGCAGTAAATGAAAGCCAGCCTGAAATCAGGCATGATTTCAGTTTACAACAGGTAAGTACATAGATTAACATTAAAGCATACCTCTAAGTACTTAAATATAGTGAGACTGGAGTGCATTAAAAGCCTTTTTAAACCACCAGGGAGATTGCAACAAATTTCTTCCATTCCACACGCTACATTGGTTGGTGTCATAAATCTCCTAAGACAGTGTTTACGGTGATTTTTACTGCAGAGAAGATTTATTGCAGTGGCAAGCACATCAGCATATTGAGTGAATGCTCTGTATTTCTGCCTGTCTCCTGAAGTGCAAATTGTTTTCTACACCGATGCAAGAAGAAGTTGGCCTGTACTAGGTTCAATGTCTCTTCACTCTGCTTGACGTTCAGTTCCTTTGTGTTGTGTTCCTTTGCATGATGGATTATTAACTTCGAGGATTTTGGGTGGAAACTGCATTGGCACCAAGACAGGGATTCAGCCTTCAACACTAGAGAAATCATGTTGTTATAAAGTAATAAACATACAAGGGCTATTTAAACTATTTACAAATTAAACATTTGCAGGACCTTTCAGGTTCCAGTTACAAATGCTCTGACATCAGCTGGTATCACCGATGATGCACTCTAACAATTAACATATTAACCCTTTATAGTGCATGAACTGTAGCAAACTACTCATCGAAGACAAGCAAATACAGGAAATGCTAGAGAAACCCAGCAGCTCTGGCAGTAGAGAAAACAAAGTTAATATTTCAAGCCAGTGACCCTTCTTCAGAGGAGAAGAAGGTGGTATTTATGCTGATGAATGGGGGTGGCAGGAAGGATAGAGAGGGACAGGACCTAGAAAGAGAGCAGAAAAGAATTGTAGGCCGACAAAGGGAATGTTAATGGTAAGCCAGGGAGGAAGAGAGCAAGATAATGGGGAACAAACAAGAACAGAAGTTGCTGGCAAAGCTCAGCATGTCTGGCAGCATCTGTGTAGAGAAATCAGAGTTAGCGTTTCGGGTCTGGCAATTCTCTGCAGAAAGCCAAATGTTTCCTTGCTACCATCAGTTCTGAGGAAGGGTCACCGAAACATTAACTCTGATTTCTCTCCACAGATTCTGGCAGACATGCTGAGCTTTTCCAGCAACATCTGTTTTTGTTTCTGATTCACAGCATCTGCAGTTCCTTTGGTTTTTATTACATGATAATGAGGACTGTGAAGAGCTGAAGATTGGTTGGCTGTGCTAAAGGCAATCCATTTCATGCTAGGTCCTGGAGTTGTAGGGGCAGGTATTACACATGTTTCCTCATGTGGAACAATTCAGATTGAGAAGTCCTAGTTCATAAGGGGGAGCATAAGGGGGAGCGAATTGAAACCAGAGATGAGGAGAAGTTACTTCTCTCAAAGAGTTATAAATCTGCAGGATTCATTGTTTCAGAGTGCTGTGAATGCTGAGACTCTAAGTACATATAAGGAGGAGATAAACAGATTTTTAATTAGCAATGGATTGAAGGGTTATGGAGAGTTGGCAGGAAAATGGAGTTAAGGCTAAGATGAGATCGGCCATGATTGTATCAAATGGCAGAGCAGGGTCAAGGGGCTGAATGGTCTCCTCCTGCCCTTGGACCTTATGTTCTGCGTTATGTTCTTACATGGAAGGAGGTGTTCATGCTTTGCTATCTATTTCCTGGTTACTTTCACTTCTGAAGAAAGGTCACTGGACTCCAGGCGTTAATTCAGCTCTCTCTCTGTCCAGAGATGCTGCCAGATGTATTGGGTTTCTCCAACAATTTCTGTTTCTGTTTGCTTCAGATCTCCAGCACTCCCAGATCTTTGAATTATTTTATACATCAAATGCAACAATTGTGATTGTAATCCAAAGGCTTTAATTGGAGTGACATGGGTGTGTTCCTGGATGTCGCAAATCATTCACCTAATAAATCTATATTGTTCTGAAGATGTGGGTGTACTGTACCTTTAAGAGAGTTAGAAGCTAGCTGTACAACCTGACAGCACTAAATGTTCTCAATAAGTTAATAATGTAATATTTGGTCAAACAACTCGATTAACTGATTACCTAGAGACAAAAATAAATTTGAATTCGGCCAATCAGTTTAAATTATACCCCAAAAATACCAAATTCCAATCATGTTTGAATTTAGAATATTGATAATCCTAAAAGTCAATGACACAATCCGTTGCTTTGGGATATAAGAGTGGGAAAATTGAATAGTTGAGAGGAGAACTGCCAAGCCACCAGCATGTTAAGACTGCCTGAAAAATAGCTCTTTTAAAGGTACCTTTATCAATCAGTAACCTGTGAAGCAGAATCCTCAAGAAGAAGAAAAGAGATTTACAAGGATGCTGCCAGTGTTGGAGGATTTGAGCTATAAGGAGAGGCTGAACAGGCTGGGACCGTTTTCCTTGGAATGTCGGAGGCTGAGGGTGACCTTATAGAGGTTTACAAAATCATGAGAGGCATGGATAGGGTAAATAGGCAAAGTCTCTTCCCTGGGATCAGGGCGTCTAGAACGAGAGGGCATAGGTTTAGGGTGCGAGGGGAAAGATATAAAAGAGACCTAAGGGGCAACTTTTTCACGCAGAGGGTTGTACGTGTATGGAATGAGCTGCCAGAGGATGTGGTGGAGGCTGGTACAATTGCAACATTTAAGAGGCATTTGGATGGGTATATGAATAGGAAGGGTTTGGAGGGATATGGGCCAGGTGTTGGCAGGTGGGACTAAATTGGGTTGGGATATCTGGTCGGCATGGACTGGTTGGACTGAAGGGTCTGTTTCCATGCTGTACATCTCTATGACTCTATGACTCTATGTGTTGTTCATTCCACTATTTTTCCCAAATCCACACTTTATTCCGAAAATACATAAACATTGGGAGGTAATAGTCTAGTGATATTAACACGGGAAAATTAATCCAGAGACCCAGGGAATGTTCTGGGGACCTGGGTTTGAATCCTGCCATGGCAGATGGTGGAATTTGAATTCAATTAAATGATGACCATTAGTCCATTGTCGAATGTTAGGAAAAACCCATCTGATTCACTAATGTCCTTTAGAGAAGGACATTTCTGTCTTTACTTGCTCTGGTCTGCATGTGACTCCAGACCCACACCAACGTGGTTGACTCTAAACTGCCCTCCAGGCAATTAAGGATGGGCAATAAATGTTGGCCTTGCCAGAGATTCCCTCATCCCATGATTAGATTAGATTAGATTCCCTACAATGTGGAAACAGGCCCTTCGGCCCAACAAGACTACATCAACCCTCCAAAGAGTAACCCACCCAGATCCATTCCCCTACCCTATATTTACCCCTGACTAATGCACCTAACACTATGGGCAATTTAGCATGGCCAATTCACCTGACCTGCACATCTTTGGATTGTGGGAGGAAATCAGAGCACCCGGAGGAAACCCACGCAGACACGGGGAGAATGTGCAAACTCCACGCAGTCACTTGAGGCTGTAAACTAACCCGGGTGCCTGGTGCCGTGAGGCAGCAGTGCTAACCACTGAGCCAGTATGCCACCCTGTGAGTAAATAAAAAAATTGATGCAAAAATTTCAGTTTGACTATTGCAATATTTTCAAGCAAATTGAACAAGTGAAATTGTTACAGTTTTAACACATTCCAGATATGTAGACCAAGGGGAAAGGATTTCAAATTACAAATTACAGAAGGAGCCATCAATACAAAATTATTGATTGATTCTCAACTATTAATTTCCATGACACCTTCTTTGTGATGTGGACCAGACCTGGATGAGGTGGTGATTGGTGCACCAAAGTGACGAGTGAGGGGGTGAGGGAACTGATGAATGAAACAGTGGGCAGGATGGCAACTGCAACATTGAGTGAGTGAAGTGATGACTGGAGTGCTGGTTGAAAACAGAAATGAAGTGGGAATGTCACTGGATTAGTAATCCAGAGCCTCGGTCTAATTTTTTTGGCAAAATGAGTTTGAAAGTGACAGAGGCAGACGGTGAAATTTGAACTTGATTTAAAGGAAAAAAAAAGCAAGACCATTCACAACCAGAGCTTAGAAAATTACTCACTGGAACTTAGAAGGATGAGAGGTGACCTCATTGAAACAAATAGGATTCTTAATGGGCTTAACACCAATCCTCTCCTGACTTCCTGCTGACCTATCACAATCACCTCCTACCTTCACCCACCTATCTCCATCCCAACTAGTTTTCCCCCAGCCCCGCTTCTTCCCTATTTATTTCTCAGCCCCCTTCCCCCTACCCCCCTGTCCTGAGGAATGGTCAAGCCTGAAACGTTGACTCCCTTCCTCCTCCAGTACTGCCTGACCGGCTGTGTTCTTTCCAGTGCTACACTTTATTGATGTTGACAAGGTAAATACTTCCTTTCATTGTACAGTAGAGGAAAAGAGGGAATTAAATAAGCCAAGGGGTGCCAATTTAAGACTGAGATGGGAATGAATTTCTTCTCTTAGATGGTTTTGAATCTTTGGAACCCTTTGCTGCAGAGAGCTGCAGGGCAGAGTCCCTGTTATATTTAAGGCTGAGATAAACAGATTTGTGATCATTTGGGGAATTAGTGGCTATGGGGAAAGGGCAGGGATGTAGAGATAATAAGTGTCATATCGGCCATGATAAAACTGAATGGAGGAGCAAATGACCTCTTGCTGTTCCCATTTCTCACGATCTTGTAACCAACCATCTATTGTCAGAAAAGCCCATCTAGTTCATTTCAGGGAAGGAAATTAGCTGTGCTTACCTGTCTTCACCAACATGTGACTCCAGCGATGTAGTTGAATGTTCCTCTTTCTGGGTGAGAAATCTTGGCTTCGCCAGCATCTCATGAATGATTGAAAGCATTACTTGGACACATACACAATCATCGCTATCACTGCATATGTACCCGTGGGCAGAATGGGTGCCAACCTCTGGTTCCAGATGTATGTCAGGGGCGAATACTTCTTGTGTCAGTATGGTGACAGGGGATACAGCATTGGATTATGCAAGTTTTTAACTGAATCTTTGCTTCATGAGACATTTTGTGGCTTCCCCATCAGCTGGGAGTCTCAAACTATTTTGACGTGATGCTTTTAGAAGATTTGCTGGAACAAATGTCAATTGAGTCTCCTGGACCTTAGAAATGCAGAGAGATAACTGGAGGCACAAAAGGTTTGCAAGTTCATTTATAATAGGAATTGTTTCCTGTATTACGAGGAGAGGTTGAATAAGTTTGGCTTGTACTCATTGGCATTTGGAAGGATCAGAGGCAACCTTATTGGACCATATAAGAGTAGACAGGATAAATGTAGAAAAGTCATTTCCTTTTGTGGAAGAATCTAAGACCAGACAGTATCATCTCAGAATAAGGGGCTGTCCATTTAAGACAGAGATGAGGAGGCATTTTCTCTCTCAGAAGATGAATGGAATTCCAGGCCTCAGATGGATGGAGAGGTTCAGGCATTAAGTGCATTCAAGGCTGAGATAGATGTTTCATCAGTAAGGGAATCAAAGGTTATGAAGAAAAGGCAAGAAAGTGGAATTGAGGTAAATCAGGTTAGCCATAATTTAATTTAATGAGCAAATCCGATAGACTGACTCACCTACCTCGCATCCTATATCTTAAGATCTGAAAGACTCCAAGGGCCTTTCCCTGGAATCGAGTTCCTTGAGGTGCATGTTTCACCTTCTGAGGAATTCAGCTCATCATGTCCATCTGAATCTGGGTTGATACCGGGGAGGATGGGTTAGATGGATGTTTGAGTGTGAGCCTCCCGCCCAGGACTTAATTCACGTGGTGTTCAGGTACACCTCCAATCCCTTCAATTTGATGTCCTTTTGCCTCCAATCCTGGCACCAGAGAGTGCAAACGATTACATGCATAGTGTCAAGCAATCCAAAACACAGTATTGATAAAAACCCCGTAAACTCTGCTAACTATTGTTCTGCAAACATTCCATTTAAATTTCTTTCTATAACAATGTGGAAGTCCAAAATTCAAAAGCTGTGCTTAAAATAATTTGGGAGGAGAAAAAGCCACTTTTTAAACAGATGCAATGTAAAACAGACAAACTGCATGGAAATTCAAAGAGGAAAGAATGCCTAAAATTTACAGAGCTTTAGCAGTAAATAAAAACTAGACAGAGCATTGGACAGTTCTGACATATGATTTAAGTAAAATAGGAATTACCAAATCAATAAGTTTCATTGTTTATGCATTACACTGTTTCGCTCAGCTCACAGCTCCTTGATGCATCAGTCAAAATTAGAACCTTCCGTGCCCAATAGTGAGTGGCTTGTTTATAGATCTCATGGCTTCCTTCAGTTCCTGTTCAACAATACGACCTTATTCATGCTACAATGGACACAGCTCTGGAAGTCTATCTCTGGAATCTCCCCCAGCCCTATATTCCTTTTGCTCCTCTCTCTGCATATTACCCATTGTAGATGTATGACAGGCAGCCACAACTTTGCACCTTTGATTTGGAAACTGATTCCACAGCCTCTCCATCCCTTTACCACTCTTTTGACCTTTAAAACATACAATACAATCTTTCCAATTGACATTTTTTTCACTATTCGTCCTAACATCGCTTTGACTTGTCAATGGAGTCCTTTAAAATTTTTTAACCAATGGAGGTTATTGTTTACAGAAAATTCAGTAAGAATTCTTATTTCTTTAATGCTCAGCCTTATTGCTGAATGATACAATATTACAGCCCAGAAGGAAGCCAGAGACATGCACGTGCATGCTTGTAAACCAGACAAGGCCAACTTGCCTACTTTTGCTCGCCATTTATTCCACTTAGCCCTGCAAGTTTTTTTTCCTTGTTTTCAAATAACTATTATTCTTTTGAAATCCAAGAGAAAATCTGCCCCCAGTCTACATTCTCTGGCAGGGCAACATAAGTCCTAAACTTTCACAAAGTTAGAATTCTTTTTTCACCACTCCATAAGAGCATAAGAACAAAGAAGACTCAGCCCATCGTGTCTGTTCCACCATTCAAAGAGATCATGGCTGATCTGATAATCCTCAAATCCAATTCTCTGCCTTTTCACTATAACTCTAGATCTCCTTACCGATTAAAAATCTCTTCATCTTAGCCATTCACCTTGAATCAGTTCCTGAGGGCGGCACAGTGGCTCAGTGGTTAGCACTGCTGCCTCACAACACTAGGGTCCCAGGTTTGATTCCAGCCTTGGGTGACTGTCTATGTGGAGTTTGCACATTCTCCCCGTGTCTGTGTGGGTTTCCTCTGGTTGCTCCAGTTTCCTCCCACAGTCCAAAGTTGTGCAGGTCAGGTGAATTGGCCATACTTAATTGCCCACAGTGTTAGGTGCATTAGTCAGAGAGAAATGGGTCTGGCTGGGTTACTCTTTGAAGGGTTGGTGTGGACTGGTTGGGCTGAAGGGCCTGTTCCCACACTGTAGGGAATCTTATGATTCTCAAATGAAAACAAAATATGCTGGAAATCACAGCGAGTCAAGTAGCATCCATAGAGAGAGAGAGCATAGATTCATGGAGACGTACATTGCAGAAACAGATCCTTCGGTCCAATTCATCCATGCCAAGTAGATATCCTAAATAAATCTAGCCCCATTTGCCAGCATTTGACACTGTATCCCTCTAAATCCTTCCTATTCATGTACCCGTCCAGAAGTCTCTTAAATGTTGTCACTGCCTTTTTCTGTCCTCCTTTTTAAAGTGCCGTTGTTCTTTTTTTTTCCTCAATGTTTCAAAATGATACAACAGCTTTTAAAACAGTAGTTACTGCTCCAAGAATTCAAGGAAATCAGCTCCAACATACCTCAAAAAAGAGCAGCTCCAACAGCCACAATTTTTTTTTCCCATCCTCCATCTTGGACGACCCAGAATTCAAAGTAACATTTGAGTCTAGATGTATCTTCAGAGCTCTGATGAAGAGTCATCTAGACTTGAAACATTAGCATGGTCTCTCTCCATGGATGCTGTCTGACCCGCTGTGATCTCCAGCATGTTTTTGTTTTCAGTCCTTCTTGTTCTCAACCCTGACACAAGAGGGAACAATTTCTTCTAGTCTTTTTGACTTTGAACACCTTGGCCCCAAGGAGGCAACATACAGTTCTCGATTTATATCTGTGGCTGAGGAATGCCTTTCTATTGAAACCACTATAACAATTGCTTTTCTAATCTTGCTGTTTTTCCCTGTAAAGCTGAACAACCCGTATTGCCAAGGACTGGGCTCAGAAGATAGGTTTGCCAGAGGACCACCATTCTCATCAGTGGGAATGTCACTGGACTGCTAACTAAGAGGCCTAAGATAATGCTTTGAGGACACAGGTTCAAATCACACCAGGGCGGCTGGTGGAATTTTAATTCAATTAATAAATCTGAAACTGAAAGCTAGTCTCAGAAATGAGGACCATGAGGATATTAAAACTCAACGAGTTCACTAATGTCCTTCAGGGCCCAAAATCTGCCATCTATATTGGGGCGGCACGGTTACCTCACAACAGAAGGAACCTGAGTTCAATTCCTGCCTCAGGCGACTGTTTGTATGGAGTTTGCACATTCTCTTTGTGTCTACATGGGTTTCCTCCCACAGTCCAAAGGTGTGCAGGTTAAGTGAATTGGCCATGCTCAAAATTGCCCGTAGTGTTAGGTGCATTAGTCAGGGTTAAATGTAGGGAATGGGTCTGGGTGGGTTGCTCTTCGGCGGGTCGGTGTGGATTTGTTGGGCCGAAGAGCCTGTTTCCACACTGTAGCGAATCTAATCATAAATTGTCTGACTGTGTATGACTGCAGACCCCCAGCAATGTGTGAATTCCCATACTTACTCTCAAGAACAATTAGGGAAAGGTAATAACTGCTGGCCTAGCCAGCAACACTCACAAAAAAGATCCAATTCAATTCAGGCAAGATACTATAAGCAGTCATGAGAATTCTGTGGCAAGTTTGAGAGGCAGGTAAATAGACCTGTTTGATAGGATCACATTCTAATTTTTTTGTTCTTTCAGCAGTGGATATTTTTGCTTGTTGCAAACACTGTTTTGATTTCAGATTTAACACAATCTTAGATAAATACTTACAGCTGAAATTGAAATCCCGAATAATGTAACAGCAATTTACATTTATATAGCACTTCTAATCCAACAAGATGCCCCAAGGTGGTTTACAAAGACATGAGGAAAGTGGACAAAGTGAAAACTGAAGAAGAGTGAACTTCAAATGGTGAAATTTAAGTAGAAAACAATCCCCAGGTAATTCGTGTGAAGATAACAGACTGGTGAAAGGAACAAAAGAGTTTTTGCATTTGTATGGAACCTTTCACAGTCTCAGCATGTCCCATAGGGTTTTGCAGCCATTAAAGTATTTTTGAAGTGTAGACAGTGTTGTCATATGTGGAATCTGTAGTGTAATCCTTTCATTATATATTCATTTGTTTTTTGCATGAAGCAATCTCTGACTGGTAGCATTTGCAAGACTGACAGTTCTGAGAGTTGCTAGGCAGAATTCAGGTAGTCCTAAAGAAGGGTTACACCCGAAACATCGACTTCTCCATCTCCTGATGCTTCCTGGCTTGCTGTGTTCTTCCAACCTCCTGCCTGCCGACGTTGGATTCCAGCATCTGCAGTTTTTTTTGTCTCCGGGTAGAATTGTTATGGCATTCAATTCCACTTAGCAATAAAATTGTAGTTTACAATACAAAAGAGACCCCTCAGCCCATCGAGTCGCACTTACCTATACTGACCTTAACTTTTATTCCTGATGAAGGGCTTTTGCCCGAAACGTCAATTTCGCTGCTCGTTGGATGCTGCCTGAACTGCTGTGCTCTTCCAGCACCACTAATCCAGTACTGACCTATACAAGTCCCACTTTCCAACACTGAGCCCACAACCTTCAATGTTATGATGTTTCAAGTGCTGACCAATGTAATTTTGAAAGCTTGTGAGGTCTCCCGCCTCTGCTACCCTCACAGGCAGTGCACTCTGGATTCCTACTGCCTTCTGGGTGAAAACAGTTTTCCTCTTATCCCATCTAAACCTCCTGCCTTTCAGCTTAAAATTAAACCTCTTAGTGTTGACCCTTTCACCTAAGGGGAACAGCCACTTCCTATCCACTTTGTCCATAATCCTCATAGTCTTAAAGTCTTCAATCAGGTCCCTCCTTCTCCTTATCTGCTCTAAAGAAAACAATCCAAGCTTATCCAGCCTCCCTTCAGAGCTAAAATGTTCCATCCCAAGCAACATCTTGGTGAATCACATCCTTCCGACAGTGCAGTGACCAAAATTGCAGACCGTACTCCAGCTGTGGCTTCACCAATGACCTGTTCAACTTCATCATAACTCCATGCCCTTATAGTCTATGTCACAAATAATAAAGGCAAATGTCTGGTGTGCCCTTTTAACCACCCTAATGTCACAATAGACTTAATGCAAGGTTTTGAAGAAGTCACTCATGTTGGTTCAGGGGTCATTGAACAAAAGTTCAAAGGAGACAATGGTAAGTGAGAGGGACAGAGGGTAAATGTTATGTTGTATGGTGCTGATTGTCAGCTATATTTGAAAAACATGGTTTCTATACAGGGGGTGCAAGAGTTTGAGTCCAGACTAGTTGGATTTCTTAGTGTTGTTAGAACTCAGCCCATGTTCTGGGAGTAATTAGGCAGCTAGATATTGAGGTGGAGGCTTTGGGAAAGTCCTGGAAGATGTGGTGGCTCACAAGGAACTGGAGGCCACCAAAATGTCAGTACAACTGAGAGTGGGGTTTGAAAAACCAATAAGTAGCATTTCCTTGACAAATAAACAAGATTAGAGCTCAGGGAAAATATAGGAATGATCTAGTTTGGTGAAGTTAGCTGTCAGTGTAAAGTTGGAGTTTTGCTTGTGAATAAGTAGTGGAGTCCAGGAAAGTGAGGAGAAATATCTTTACTTGGAAAATTGAGACAATGTGGAACTCGCTAACACCAAACTGTACGAGACAAATTGTAAAGATGCTTTCTTTTGAGAGTTCTTCCAGAGGACTGAAGAATGCCAAACATTGTGCTATTCGAAAAAGGTTGTAAAACTTCAGTGGTGGGGACCAATTCTGGAAATAACTATTTGTGATAGGATTAATAGACACATAGAAAACTTTGAGTTAATCCAAATGAGCCAGTATGGATTTGTTATGGGAAAATCATATGTCATGAACTTGTTGAACTTATTTGAGAGTAACAAAGAGAGTTGCTAAAGGCCATGCTGTTACTTTTGTGCAAATGGGCTTTTAACAGGTGTTTGGTACAGTGCCCCTTTGTAGAATTGCAAGAAAAGTTTATAGCTTTTGGAATAACAGATGTACTGTTGGTTGAGTGATAGGAAATCAATGGTTTATGGATATTTTGATTTTATTTGATTTAGTTTGATTTATTATTGTTCATGTACCTAGATATAAAGAAAAGTTTTGATTTGTGTGCAGTACAGGCAGATCATACCATACAAAGTGCATTAGGGTAAGAGAACAGGGTGAATAAGACAATGTTATGGCTGTAGAGAAGGTGCACAAAGAGAGAGATCAATATTATGTTTAAAATTTGAGAGGTCCATTCGGAAATCTAATAACAGCAGGGAAAGAAGCTGTTGTTGAATCCGTGTTTAAACTTATGTATCTTTTGCCCAATGAAAGAGATTATAATCAGGGTGGGAGGAGTCTTTGATGATGTTGGCTACCTTCCCGAAGCAGTTAGCAGTGTAGATGGAATCAATGGATGGAAGGTTGGCTTGCGTGACAGATTGGGTTTTTGGGTTGGAGAAAGGTCTATAAAGGAGTTTCCTGTTAGTCACAGTGGGATTCTTGGTATTTCAGATGTGTGCAAGGTTCAGTTTCAAAGTTTGCAAACAATGCAAAACTTGGAACCATTATACACTGTGAGAAGATAGTGTGGAATTTAAAAAAGACGTTGACAAGTTTAGTGGAGTGGCTAAATAGCTAACAGGTGAAGTTTGATGTGGAGAAGCTTGAGGAGATACATTTTGGTACAATGAGCATTCAGAGGCAGTATGAGACAAAGAGTATTATTTGAAAAGGTGAGCAGGAGCAGATAGACCTGGTGTATACATGTACAAATCATTATTGATAGCTGAACAGGTAGAGAGAGCAGTTAGTTCGAAGCTTGATTAATAAGGAAATCAAATGTTGTGGGGAGAAGGCAGGAGAGTTGGACGGAGAAACATATCAGCCATGATTGAATGGTGGAACAGATGTGATGGGCTAAGTGACCTCATTCTGCTCTGATATCTTATCGTCTTAAGACATGGTCACAGAGAAAGATGTTGTTTGACCAAAACAGGATCAACTGTTGTGGCAGTCCATGATGAATCTAGATCTACGATTCATAGTTTACATGACAGAGATGAGGAAAAACAAACACTCTCCGAGGTCTGAGAGTCTTTGGAATTCCATTCCTCAAAAGGCAGTGGATGCAGAATATTAAAGTACTTTTATGGCAGAGGTAGGTAGATTCTTGATTACCAAGGGGATGAAAGGTTATTGGGGATATGCAGGAATGTAGAATGGAGGTGCAATTGGATTGGCAATCATCTTAATCTTCTTCTTTGATGTATTCAGTGGCTCTTAAGAAGATGTTTCAAAGCCAAATTGACTGAAGTGAAGAATTGAATTGAATTGAATTTATTGCCACGTGTACCGAGGCACAGTGAAAAGCTTTGTCTTGTGAGCAATACAGGCAGATCACAGAGTTAAGTAGCATAGATAAGTAAATAATAGGTAAACAGCAGCATAAACAAACACAGAGGTATAGACGAATGTTAAGAGTTTGTGAGTCCATTCAGTATTCTAACGACAGTAGGGTAGAAACTGTTTTGAAACTGGCTGGTGCATATGTTCAGGCTTCTTTACCTTCTCTCCAATGGTAGATGGTGTAGAAAAAATTGCCAGGGTGGGATGGATCTTTGAGAATGCTGGTGGCCTATCTTTGACAGCAGGCCTGGTAGATGGATTCTATAGATGGGAGGTTGGTCTTTGTGATTGTCCGGGCCGAGTTCACCACTCTGTAATTGTCTCCAATCTTGAATGATACAGTTGCCATACCAGGTAGTGACACATCCAGACAGAATGCTCTTGGTGGCACACCTATAAAAGTTGGCAAGGGTATTCGCTGTCATACCAGATTTCCTCAGCTACCTGAAGAAGAAGAGACGTTGTTGGGCCTTTGTAAACAGTGTGTCCACATGAAGAGTCGAAGAAAGATTGTTGTGTATGACCACTCCCAGGACCTTGGCATTCTCCATTCATTCCACTACTGTGCTGTTAATGTGTCGGGGGACATGAGTAACATCCCACCAAAAGTAAATAATCAGTTCCTTGGTTTTGCCGGCATTGAGAGCTAGGTTTTTCTCGGTGCACCATTTTTCCAGATATTGCACTTCCCATCAGTAGTCTGTTTATAAACCTTTATGAGTTTTAACAACATTTGATGACCCACTGTGTCAGTAACTTCTGGAGGGAAATACTGAGAAATGCGTGGGATCGGTCTTGAATATAGAGTCATAGAGTCATAGAGATGTACAGCACGGAAACAGACCCTTCGGTCCAACTTGTCCATGCCGACCAGATATCCCAACCCAATCTAGTCCCACCTGCCAGCACCCGGCCCATATCCCTCCAAACCCTTCCTATTCATATACCCATCCAAATGCCTTTTAAATGTTGCAATTGTACCAGCCTCTACCACTTCCTCTGGCAGCTCATTCCATACACGTACCACCCTCTGTGTGAAAAAGCTGCCCCTTAGATCTCTTTTGTATCTTTCCCCTCTCACCCTAAACCTATGTCCTCTAGTTCTGGATTCCCACATCCCAGCTAAACAACTTTGTCTTTTTATCCTATCCATGCCCCTCATGATTTTGTAAATCTCTATAAGGTCACCCCTCAGCTTCCGACACTCCAGGGAAAACAGTCCTAGACTACTCAACCTCTCCCTATAGCTCAAATCCTCCAACTCTGGCAACATCCTTGTAAAGCTTTTCTAAACCTTTCAAGTTTCACAACATCTTTCTGATAGGAAAGAGACCAGAATTGTATACAATATTCCAACAGTGGCCTAACCAATGTCGTTCTTCTACCAATGTTCTAAAAATTTCATTGTTGATATGGGAATTGATAGTTGGCACATTATATGATTCAACCAAGAAGTGTACAGATATAGTGATATTGAGTTTGAGGATATGTCTTACACGTGTGCAATATATTTTTTGGAAACAATTGTGATACAAAGATAGGTAATATTTTTATGCACAGCCTTGTGCCTGCTTCATTTGAATGAATTAATTGTATACACATATGGAAAGTGCAATTTGGCTGCCTATATTGCTGTAAATTTAAGCATGTAGTTAATATTATCTCAACATTTTTTTTAAATGTCTACGGTTTGAAGGTTTTCAGAAATCATAAAATCCCTACAGTATGAAAACAGGTCCTTCAGCCCAACAAGTCCACACCAACCCTCCGAAGAGTAACCCAGCCAAACCCATTACCCTACCCTTTATTTGCCCTTGACCAATGCACCTAACCTATGCATTTCTGAACACTATGAGAAATTTTAGCATGGCTAATTCACCTAACCTGCACATCTTTGGAATATGGGAGGAATCCAGAGCACCCGGAGGAAACCCACGCAGACATGGGGAGAATGTGCAAACTCTGCACAGACAGTTGCCCGAGGCTGGGATGAAACCCCGGTCCCTGGCGCTGTGAGGCAGCAGTGTGAACCACCGAGACACCGTGACGCTGACGAAGATCAGTTCGAGAAAGGAATTACGTCACATCCAGAGGGATAGAAACAGCCAGTTCAACCTCATCAGTCTGTGTTAGCGTAAACCTTCAAAATGAATCGTACTCCAAACACAATATTTTTATTTCACTTTAAGTTTAAGACGTTAGAATTTTCCATCGTAGAGAAAAAAACGTCAGATAATGAGTTTATAACTCTCCCCTCTTTCAACCTATTTGTAAATGTCAAAATGATCTGTTTTAATTTCTGGTAGTATTTTCCACAGTCTCAAAACCCTTGATATAAAAATATTTCCGTCAGTCAGAAACTCATATTTAATCTTAAACGTACCTTTCCTGGTCCATGACCCCCCAAAACTCTAAAAGCTGTGTGTCATCCTTTTAATCTTTAAATTATCCCCTAAAGTCCCTAGCACTAATAAAAACAGCAGTAAATTTTCATACTTGTATTCACATTTGCATTTTGTCACAGCAGACAATGGATTAGATTGGATTTGCTAGTGAATAAGAAGAGTTGTTCTTTTCAGATAGAAAATGCCTTTGAAATTAACCAAAGAAGCCTTTAAGTATATTGAACAATTTCCCTGTACTTATATATGTTTTTAATCAAACTATTTGAGCTTATGATGAAAATTGAGGATGCGAGGGAGCCAGAAACAAAGGAATACTGAGGTCTTATGAGAGTTGTAGGCTTGGCCGAGATTACAGAGATTATGATGGTGTGGTCATGGAAGGAGATGAACTGGAAAATGGACAGGTTGCCAGAGGAGGTTGAATATATACCAAGCATCTGACGACAAGTAAATGGGAGTTGGTGGAAGCTTGGAGAGAGTCAGAAGCGTTCGGAAAATCTTACACTTATTGAAGATGAACAATTGGAGTCAAGCAATTGAATAATCAAATGAGTAACTGGCTCCAATCAGTAACCAGTCACCATTCAGTGACAATGCCAGGGTAAGTGGCTGGTATTCATTCTGCTCAGTGTTCAGGGTCAGTGACTGACCCTCACTCTCTGACCATTCCCAGGGTCACACACTGACCCTCACTCTTTGACCAGTCCCAGGGTCAGTGATTAACCCTCACTCTCTGACCATTCCCAGAGTCAGTGACTGACCCTCACTCTCTGACCATTCCTAGGGTCAGTCACTGACCCTCAACTCTCTCACCATTTCCAGAGTCACACACTGACCCTCACTCTCTGACCATTCCCGGGTCGGTGTCTGACCCTCAATCTGACCATTCCTGGGGTCAATGACATACCCTCACTGTCTGACCGTTTCCAGGGTCACACACTGACCCTCACTCTCTGACTATTCCCAGGGTCACACACTGATCCTCACTCTCTCGCCATTCTCAGGGTCACACACTGACCCTCAGTGACTGACTCTCACTCTGACCATTCCCAGGATCAGATACATACCCTCACTCTCTGACTATTCTCAGGGTCAGTGACTGACCCTCACTCGCTGACCGTTCCCACAGTCACAAACTGACCCTCACATTCTGACCACTCCCCGGGTCACACACTGACCCTCACACTATGACCACTCCCAGGGTCAGTCACTGACCCTCACAATATGACCACTCCCAGGGTCAGTGACTGACCCTCACAATCTGACCACTCCCAGGGTCAGTGACTGACCCTCACAATCTGACCATTCCCAGGGTCAGTGACAAACCCTCACTCTCTGACCATTCCCAGGGGCACACACTAACCCTCACTCTCTGACCATTCCCAGGGTCAGTGACATACCCTCACTCTCTCACCACTCCCAGGGTCACACACTAACCCTCACTTCTCTGACCACTCCCTGGGTCACACACTGACCCTCACTTCTCTGACCACTCCCTGGGTCACACACTGACCCTCACTTCTCTGACCACTCCCTGGGTCACACACTGACCCTCACTTCTCTGACCATTCCCTGGGTCACACACTGACCCTCACTTCTCTGACCACTCCCTGGGTCACACACTGACCCTCACTTCTCTGACCACTCCCTGGGTCACACACTGACCCTCACTCTGACCATTCCCAGGGTCACACACTGACCCTCACTTCTCTGACCACTCCCTGGGTCACACACTGACCCTCACTTCTCTGCCCACTCCCTGGGTCACACACTGACCACTCCCTGGGTCACACACTGACCCTCACTTCTCTGACCACTCCCTGGGTCACACACTGACCCTCACTTCTCTGACCACTCCCTGGGTCACACACTGACCCTCACTCTGACCATTCCCAGGGTCACACACTGACCCTCACTCTCTGATCACTCCCAAGGTCACACACTGACCCTCACTCTCTGACCACTCCCAGCGTCACACACTGACCCTCACTCTCTGACTATTCCCAGGGTCAGTGACATACCTTCTCTCTCTGACCATTCCCAGGTCAGTGACTGACCCTCACTCTCTGACCATCCCCAGGGTCTGTCACTGACCCTCACGCTCTGACCACTCCCAGGGTCACACACTGACCCTCACTGTCTCCGTGTGGTCACGGGGAAGGTGATTGATACTTGTTATCTGATGCACAATGTGGTGTATTTGATTACAATCTAATTCTAATTCTAAATTATTATTAGTAAAACGTACAGTCCTTTGTAAAACTATGGAATTTTCTGGCTTTATTCTCTTCATAAGTCCCCTGAATCTTAATTTCTATCCAAAAAAGGTTTACAGTTCCCACTATTAAATAATAGCATCATTTGATTACCTCATCTGGGATTGTAAACAATAAAATTGGCAATTTGCTCTGGGATTATACCAAGTCATAGAAAGTCAGAGTTATTATAATGCAGAAGGAAGTTATTCTGCCTGTAATAGAGACCCTGTAGTGTGGAAGCAGGCTATTCAGCCCATCAAGCCCACAGCAACCCTCCAATCCCATCCAGACACGCCTCCCTGTAACCTTGCATTCCCTACGGCTAACCCACCTAGCCTGTACATCCATGGACACAATGAGCATTTTAGCATGCCCAATCCATCCTAACCTACACATCTTTGTGGGAAGAAACCAGAGCACCCAGAGAACACCCACACAGACACAGGGAGAAGGTGCAAAATCCATACAGGCAATCACCTGAGGGTGGAATCAAACCCAGGTCCCTGGTGCTGTGAAGCAGCAGTGCTAACCACTGTACCACTATGCCACCATATCAAGATGGTGTCATACCCTGCATGAATAATTCACCTTGTGTCACTCCCCCTGTCTTTTTCTGTGCAGCCCTGTGAATCTTTTATTTTCAGATAATGATCTAATTCTTTTTTGAAAGCTGTGTTGACCCCAATTCCACCCCACATTCAGGCAGCTCCTAACCATTGCAGTTTGACGACATTTTTTTCTTGCGTTGCCATTGTTTCTACAGTCAATTGCTTTAACTCTGTGCCTTCTGGTTTTCAATCCTTCCACCACATGCTCCCTATCTATCCAGTCCAGACTCCTCATGATTTAAGTGTCTCCATCAGATCTGAAGTGTAGGTGCCGTTGTTAGACTGGGGTGGAGAAAGTCAGAAGTCATATGACACCAGGTTGTAGCTCAACAGGTTCATTTAAAATCACAAGCTTTCAGATCGCTGCTCCTTCTTCAGGTGTCTATATCTCCACTAATGTGTTTGGTGTCTGTGCACTTCCCTCCACTTCACCTGACGAGCAAGCAGTGTTCTGAATACTTGTGATTTCAAATAAACCTGTTGGACTATAACCTGGTGTCGTGTGACTTCTGACTTTGTCCACCAGATCTGCTCTCAATTTCTCTTCTCCATAGAGAAGTCTCTGCTTCTCTGATCTTTGCTCGTAATGCAATTTTCTTATCTATTTTGATTATTTTTTGCATTCATGTCAATGCCTTAACATTGTTCCTTTTTATTTTATATTGCCTCCCTGCACTCTCCCTAGCAAATGATTCACTTCAAAACATCTCTGCATTAAGTTTCATTTGCCACTAATTTGCCCTTGTCTTTTTGAAGTTTTACACTATCTGCCTTATCACTCACAATGCTTCCAAATTCAAAACACGTGTAAATTCTGAAACTGCACCCTTTGCAGAATGGTCTAATTTATTTCCAACTTAGGAAGAACAGGGATGTTATTACTGGTCAAACTCCAATTATTTTTTTTCCCTCAGTTAGAAACACTGCTCCTTGTTCCCTGTCACCCATATCCATTGTTTTTATCTGTTTACACCACGGGCTAGAGTTTATCTCACAAGTCTGTTGAAGAGAGAGAGAGAGGAATTGAAAATTATTGCTAGCACCACTGCTATTTCCTCCCTTGCCTCAGTCAATAGCCTGGGATGCATTTCATCTGCTCACCGAGATTTATCTACTTCGAAGCCTGCCAGACTTCCTCTCTGTCTCTACCAAATATCATTTAATTGTATCATTGACCTTCTCCCTGATTTCTACAGCCACATCATCCTTATCGCGAGAGGACAGTCGCACAAAGTATTCATTCAGAAGACTACCTACGTCCTCTGGCTCCATGTACAAAGTACCACTGTGGTCCTGAGAGTGATCAATTAAGCTATTTGCAGAAATGTTCTCAAATTGCTGATTTAAACCCACAATCTTGAGATCTATAGGTGAGAGTATCACCCACTGATATGTGGCCTAGCAACCATAGAGACAGTAATTTAGCAAGTGCCAGTGAGGAATGAGATCCCTGATTGCATCTCTATCTCCTTAGCTCTAAAGTACTGAGGGCAGTGACAGTAACCCTTATTTCGGAAACTACCAGAGCTTGCAAAGGAAACAATGGGAACCATCTGTTTATGTCACCATGTCAAACAGTGCCATTTCCCACCCAGCTGACACATGCTTCCTCTGATTAAATCCAGGTCTAATTGCCAAGTGTTAAGTAAAAGGGTCATATGTTGCGTTGTCCAGTCATGAGATATTAAAAACAAACCTCACACACAATTTAATAGGGGCACACTTAGGCCCATGTTGATAATGACACTAAACATTCAACATGCTTCAGCAAAAATACCTGCAAACAATTCATCATTGCAGAGGCATCGAGTGTGCTGCCTGTCTTTGTTTCCCGCTTATCTCTTCTTTGTGATTGAAGCTGCTGTTTTGGAATATTTCTTACTGACAAATGTCCACCTCTATTTGCACCGCTAGCCTCATTGTAATAAGGGTTTAAAGGATTATAAATCTGCAGGTTTCTCAGTCCAACCATTCAGTCTGAGAATGACACTCTCACTGATGATGGGTGATAAGAGGTAAATCGGTGCTAAAAGCAGAAAGCAGGCAAGTTTATTTTCAAGGACAAATTTAACCAACAAACTGTGAACGAATCAGTCTGAATTCATGGGGCAGAGTCACCTATTTGCATTCAATGCTTAAGAAAGCAATATGAACAAGTAGATTGAATTTTATTAACTACATATAAACATGGCAAAGAACAAAATGAGAAAGGATTGCAATAATTTATTTTATGTTAATGACTCTTTTGTCCTTGCCTGTTCATAAACAATATTTGTTCAAATTGGAACTGAGATTGGGAAATAACAGCCTGGTCGAATGTATTTCTTGATAGTGTCTACAATTGTGATGACAATTTCTCAGTTATAAATAAATATCTAAGTTAGATACGCAAAAATGAGTGGAATGTAAGCCAATTGATCATTAGTGGGGCAGGGAAGGAATATTTTAAAAGATTGAAATCATGCTTTTGCTTAATTCAATTCTAGTCACTCCAATTTTCATTCCTTCAAAATGGATTCTGTGTCAAGAGCACTGAGAATACTCAATTCACTTGATCCCAAAGGAACCCAAGGTAGATTAGAAGGTGCCACCATAGTCCCAGAACACCACACAGGGCTGCCAAGGGTTGCTCAGTGGTTAGCACTGCTGCCTCACAGTGCCAGCAACCTGAAGTTAACTCCAGCCTTGGGCAACTGTGTGGAGTTTGCATGTTCTCCCCCCATGTCTGTGCGGGTTTCCTCTGGATGCTCTGGTTTCCTCCCACTTTCCAAAAATGTGCAGGTTATGTGGTTTGACTATGCTAAAGTGCTCCGTATTTTCCAGGGATGTGCAAGGTCAATGGGTTAGACATGGGGGATGTGGGGTTGGAGTGGGATGCTCTGCAGAGCAACATTGTAGACTCAATGGACCAAATGGCCTTTTTCTGCACCTTAGACATTCTATGATACTAATGGGTGGTGATTTAACCTGAGGGTTATTAGGCCAGAGGTGAGGGGTGAATTTGAGAAGGTGGGGACTGCATGATGACCTGTACGATTTGAACCCACTTTGAAAACCGGCCAAGTGAGTTAGCCAACTACCCGTATGTAGGACAGGAACATGCATTAAATCTATATGAACCATGCCAGTGTTAAGTTACAACCTAAACATTGCTGATGTGCCTGCTTCCACCAGCTCCACTAGCAGCACATTCCAGGTAACCACCACTCTCTGTGTGAAAAATTTTCCCCACAGTTCCCACTTAAACTTTCCCGGTCTCACCATAAACCCCTGCCCGCTTTCCAGCCTAGGAAAAAGCCTCTGACTATCCACCCTATCTAACCTACTCATACTTTCATAGAAAGTTAAAAATCACACAACACCAGGTTATAGTCCAACAGGTTTATTTGGAAGCACTAGCTTTTGGAGCGCTGCTCCTTCATCAGGTGGTTGTGGAGTATGAGACACTACCACCTGATGAAGGAGCGTCGCTCTGAAAGCTAGTGTGCTTCCAATTAAACCTATTGGACTATAACCTGGTGTTGTGTGATTTTTAACTGAGTATAAGATTGTAAGACACAGAATTTATAGCAAAAGTTTACAGTGTGATGCAACTGAAATTATATTTTGAAAAAGACCTGGATTGTTTGTTAAGTCTCTCATCTTTTAGAATGACCACATTGGCTTGAGTTCTTTCACATGTTAATCACAGAATGTTTACAAGTTACATTCTCATGTGAACTTTAACAATTGGTGTCATGTTGGCCTAGACAATGCACTGAAGGTGTGAGCTGTCCTGTGTGAGACTGTCTGTGCCACAATGGTCAGACTGATTCTAAACTAAAAAATGGAGTTACAAAATCTAACATGGATTCATACAGATTTTGAGCAAAGTAAAATGTAATTCTGCAATTACAAATTCACCCCATAAAGTTATGTGTGTATGTGTGCATGTGGGTGTGAATGGAGGGGGTGGGGTGGGGGGAGGGGGTGTGGATGTTATGAGTGCCTGTGAGATAGTGTGTGCATGTGTGTGTGTGTGAGTGTAAGAGGGTATAAGTCTGTAAGAGGTGCATGTGTGAGTATGAGAGTGTATGTGTGAGTGTATGAGAGAGGATCTGCATGAGTGTATGGGTCTGTAGGAGACTGTGTGTGTGCGCATGTGTGTGTGTAGGAGTGTCTCTCTATATGTGTACATCTGTCTGTGTGTGTGTGACATGAACCCAAGGTCCCAGTTGAGGCCACTCCCATGTGTACCAGACTTGGCTATCAGCCTCTGCTCAGCCACTTTTCGTTGCTGCCTGCCCAGAAGTCCACCTTGGAAAAGTGGCTGAGCAGAGGCTGATAACCAAGTTTGGTACACATGGGAATGGCCTCACCTGGGATCTTGGGTTCATGTCAAACTACAGGTGAGCCTATTGCACTATTAACACACACTTACAGACAGACAGACAGATAGACACACACACACACCCCTACAGACACACCCGTACAGTCACACACACTCTCCGACAGACACACACACTCTCCTACAGACCCATACACCCACGCAGACCCTCTCTCATATGCTGACACATATATTCCCACACTCACACACGCACCCTCTCACAGACTTATACCTCTTTACACACACACACACACACAATCTCACAGACACTCATAACTCCCGCACCCCCTCTCCACCAACACACACATCCACATCCACATATAAGTTTGTGGGTTGAATTTGTACTTGCAGAATTACATTTTACTTTGCTCAAAAACTGCATGAATTCATGTAAGATTGTGTAAATCCATTTTTTAGATTAAAATCAGTGACCATTGTGGCACAGACAGCCTCACACAGGACCGCTCACACCTTCAATGCATTATCTGGGCTGACATGATACTAATTGTTAAAGTTCACTTGAGAATGTAACTTTTAAATGTTCTGTGATTTAAATATGAAAGAACTGAAACCCCCAGCATGGTCATTCTAAAAGATGAGAGACTTAACAAACATTCCAGATCTTTTTGAATATATAATTTCAGTTACATCACACTGTAAACTTTTGCTATAAATTCTGTGTCTTACGATCTTATACTCCACAACCACCTGATGAAGGAGCAGAGCTCTGAAAGCTAGTGCTTCCAAATAAATCTGTTGGACTATAACCTGGTGTTGTGTGATTTTTAACTTTGTTCTCCCCAGTCCAACACTGGCATCTCCAAATCATAATTTTGTCGACCTCCATCAGCTCACCCCTCAGCCTCCGTCTTTCCTATGAAAACATTTTGTGTTTATCTAACCTCTTCTTGTAACTAAAATCCATTAGACCAGGCAACATCCTGATAAATCTTCTCTGCACCTGCTCCAAAGCATCCATATCCTTCCTGCAGTATGGCTACCAGAACTGTAACATCATTTGACAAGTTTTATATTCAATGCCCTGACCAGTGAAGGCGAGTATGCTGTATGCCTTCTTGACCACCTTATCCACCTGTCTCACCACTTTCTGGAATCTGTGGACCTGCACACCCAGATCCCTCTGTATGCCAATGCTCCTTAGGGTTCTGCCATTTATTATATAATTTGCATCTGAATTTGATTAGATTAGATTAGAATACTTACAGTGTGGAAACAGGCCCTTCGGCCCAACAAGTCCATACCGTCCCGCCGAAGCGCAACCCACCCATACCCCTACATCTACCCCTACCTAACACTACGGGTAATTTAGCATGGCCAATTCACCTGACCTGCACATCTTTGGACTGTGGGAGGAAACCGGAGCACCCGGAGGAAACCCACGCAGACACGGGGAGAACGCGCAAACTCCACACAGTCAGTCGCCTGAGGCGGGAATTGAACCCAGGTCTCTGGCGCTGTGAGGCAGCAGTGCTAACCACTGTGCCACCGTGCCGCCCTCTTGTATGTTTGTATGAAACAGAACTGCCAAGGATTTTTAGATTACAATTCTGACATCAATCATTTCCTTCCTTAATATTCAGTGTGAGAAATGGGGCATTTATCAAAGCTGGAGTTTGCGCCTGCAACTGAGATTCTAAGTGAGTGACAGATATTCAAACACCTCAGCAGAAGATAGGAGTCACATGTAGGCCAGTCAAGTTACTCATGTCACTATCTCTCCTGAAAGAACAATAGTGAACCATTTTGGGGATTTTGTGACAAACACACATCACATTTAGAGACCCCATCTTTCGATTACATCACATCGGCAATACAGAAACAGGCCTTTGTGCCCAATTGATCTAAATTCTAGAGAATAAAGACTTTTTTTGTGAAATCTCTCCTTAACCCCTGAAGTATCATCCTTGTAAACCTGTGTTGACCTCCCTCCAGGGCCATGCCATCCTTTCTAAGGTGTACTGCTCACTGTACTCCAAGTAGGATCTAACTAGTTTTGTAAACTGCAACATAATGGCTGCATCCCCACACTCCAGCCCTTTCGATATAAAAAGCAGCAGTCCCATCAGCCTTCTTGACTATTTACTCCACCTGTTTGTGGCACTTTAAAGAGCCATACAGCTGAACCCCAAATGTCATTGGACACCCACTGTATTTAATTTTGTGCCTTCTGAAAAAATACCTTGATCTACCCTTTCTCAGTCCGAAATGGATAGCCTCATACTGGATTATATTAAAATCCTTCTGCCACAGCTTTGCCCATTCACCTAAGTTATCACTATCCTGTTGTAATTTTACGCTGTTGTCAACACTGTCTATCGTGTTGCCCAATTTTATAAATTTGGATATTTGACTTTTGATGCCAATATTGAAGTCGTTAATGAGTATTATAAATAATTGTGACACTAATACAGATTTCTGTGGACACCAATAATCATGTCCTGCCTATTTGTGTATTTACTCATTCTTCCAACTCTCTGTTTCCTGCCACTTGCTTATTACCTCCTCAAAAATATTCTAATAGATTTGTCAGGCATGACTTCCTCTTGACAAAACCAGGCTTATTTTTCCAAGCACATCCAAGTACTCAGCAAGTGCATCCTTAACAGTGGACTCTAAACTTTAACCAAGTCATGCTAAACAGCCTATAGCTTCCTATCTTCTGCCTGTCTTCCTTTTTAAACAGGGGGGGCACATTCGCCATTTTCCAGTCCTCTGCGACGTCTCCAACTGCAGTGATTCAAAAAGATCACCTCCAATGCCTCTACAATCTCTTCTGCTATTTCCTTCAGAACTCTGAGGTGCTGTCCATCTGGTCTGGGTCCTTTATCCACCTTCAGACCTGTCAGCTTCCTCACCACCTTCTCCCTAGTGATGGCCACAAGACACCCCTCTGACCCCAACTCTCTTGAAGTTCTGGTGCACCACCAGTGTTTTCCAGGATGAAGACTAATGCAAAGTACTGACTCAGTTCTTCCACCATTTCTTTGCTTCACATTACTACTTCTCTAGGCTCATTTACCAGCGATCCATTGTCCACTCGTGCCTTTCTCTCTTCCCTTTTAGATATCTAAACATGCTTTTGCAATCTTCTTTTATATTACCAGCTTGCTTACTCTCAAATTTCATCTTCTCCCCCATTACTGCTTTTTTCTTGATATCCTCTGATGCTTTTGAAAGTCTTCCCAATCTTCCCTATAACCTTCATCACATTGTCTGCCTTTTCTTTTCCTTTATGCTGTCCCTAACTTTCCTCGTCAGCCATGGTTGCCTTATACTGTCCTTACAATGTTTCTTTTTCCTTGTGAAGAAATACTTCCAGAAGTAGCCCCCAGAAACTCCTATCATTGCTGCTCCACTGTTTTCCCTGCTAGGATCCTTTTCAAATCATCTCTGGGCAGCTCCTCCCTCATGAGTTACCTTTTCTCAATTGTAATTCTGTTAAATCTGACTCAAGCTTCTCCACCTCAAACTGCAGGGTGAATTCTACCATCTTATGGTCACTGTCCCCTAGGGCTTCCTTCACCTTAAGCTGCCTAATCAAGTCTGCCTCAATATGTATCACCAAATCCAGAATTATTGGTTCCTTAGTGGGCTACACTACAAGCTCCTCCAAATACATCTCATAGACACTCAACAAAATTTCTTTCCTTGGGATCTGCTACCAACCTGATTTTCTCTGTACATCTGTATGCTGAAATGCCCCAAGATTACTGTAATAGTGCATTTTTGACATGTTCTGACTATCTCTCTTTATTTTTTTCCCCACACCCTGACCACTGCTAGGAGGCCTGTTCATAACTCCCTTCAGGGTTTATTTGTGTGTTTCCTCAACTCTACCCACACAGGCTCGAGGGTTCCTGATACTACATCACATCCTCCCGTCGATATAATTTCATTTCTTACTCACAAGCCCACTCTGCCTACTTACACATCCTCTTGGTAGGACAGGTATCCTCGGATATTTAGATCCTGATCCCCTTGCAGCCATACCTTTGAGGTGCCCACAATTTTAAGCTGTTCTTAGCTGTCTCAACTGAGGGAAGAACGCTGGACAGGATTCCAGAAGGATCCACTTGTAGATGTTGGTTTCTGCCAGAACTATGGAGTCATAGGACCATACGGCACAGAAGCAGGCCTTTCGGCCCACCATGTCAATGCTGACCAACAAACACCAAGCTAAACTAATTCCATTTATCTGCACTTGGTCCATAGTCTAATAAGCTCTGACATTTCAAGTCGTCATTTAGATACTTCTTAAATATTGCAAGAGTATCTGCCCCCACCATTGTCTCAGACAGCAAATTCCACATACCCACAATCCTCTGGGTGAAATAAAGTTCTCAGATCTCCTCTAAACCTGTTCCTAATTTCTATGTTTCTGTGCTGACAGCATGCGCTGAACACTGCTGTGAGACCTGAATGTCACACATTAAAAAGTTGATGGCATACCCACAATGTCGCTGGAAGAATAATCCAGAGGTTCAGGCCGTGGCCTTTTCAAGATGAGTTCAAGTGCCATCACAACTGCAATTCCAATTCAATGAATAAAATTAGGAATATCAACCTAGTTTTAGTAAGGGTGACATGAAAAACTAATTGATTTTTTAAAAAAAACATTTAGTTCATTGTTCTTTTTGGGAGGGAAAGCTGCTTTCTTTACCCAATCTGGCCTATTTGTGACTCCAGACCCACAGCAATAGTCTATTGTCTGAAAGGGACTAACAAGTCACTCACTTCCAGTACAATTGAGGATAGACAATGAATTTTAGTCTTGCCCAGTGATACATACATCTATGAATAAGTGAAAGAAGAAAAAGCCTCTCCAATATAGCGCTGGGATGTCAAACTTCACATTCATGTCTTGAAAAAGTGGGTAAGATTAAAGCATTAATGTGCTGACTCAAAGGCATGTTTCAATTAACTTAGACTGCCTGACAGTGCATAGGTTTCAATATTGAATGTATGACAATCTTTGAGCTGGATGCAGGACAAAGAGAAAGAAAAATGCAATTTCTTTAAAGTGTCTGTGATATCGGCAGTTGATTTCACCAATATTTGAAAAGGACATTTTTCTTTTATCTTGAATAAGAAGATATGGTTACCAAAGTGACCTGGTAGGTAAGCAGGAGGCTGGAAGAACACATCCAGCCAGGCAGCATCAGGAAGTGGAGAAGTCAATGTTTTGGGTATAACCCTTCTTTTCCACCTCCTGATGCTGCCTGGCTTGCTGTGTCCTTCCAGTCTCCTGCCTGTTGAATTTGGATTCCAGTATCTACAGTTTTTTTTTTGTTTCTACCCAAGTGTGACCAGGTGACCCTGAAATTAGAAGTGCTGATCACAAAAAGGAAGTCAAATTATAGACACTGTGTGAACATTTACAAAGGAGACCGACAATCTCAAAGGAGAGCCACAATCAGAGGAGCTGGAAAATGGAGGCCCAGATGGAGGCAAACATAGAAAAGAGAAAGCAGGAGGCACTACATTCTTTTGATGAGATGAAGCAAATTATTCTCCGGAACAGGCCAGGTTTTCAGAGTGTTTTGGTAGAAAAGGAAACAGGATCTTGTTGTGTTATAACTCACTGCAGATTTGCAATATACCTTTAAAAAACAATTGCACAATATCATCACCTTACCTTGGAATGTGACCTAAAGAGAAAAGCTCTCAGTCTCCATCTTACTGAACTCTGTCCCCTTGAAGCATGACATGCTAAGGGAAGTGTGCTACAATACATCTGCTTGAGTTGAAACATACAAATGCCTGTGATGTAAATGTATGTACTGGGAGCTATTATAAAAATTCATAGTTAAAAATCACACAACATCAGGTTATAGTCCAACAGGTTTATTTGGAAGCACTAGCTTTCGGAGCACTGCTCCTTCATCAGGACAACTGAGGAGCAGTGCTCTGAAAGCTAGTGCTTCCAAATAAATCTGTTGGACTATAACCTGGTGTTGTATGATTTGTAACTTTGTCCACCCCAGTCCAACACCGGCACATCCACGTCATAAACATTCATTGCATTTTTCAATATTAAATGAATCATATTTCATATTAATTTCACTGGAGTGAACAAGAATATTACATTTAGTTGCAAATCATCGGTTTATGTCACTGCCCCATATCAGGTGAATAAGGAGGTAGGGTGTTAGGTGAGTGAGGCAGCAATGTGCCCAGTTAGTGAGGAGTTGGGGTATTAAGTGAGCAAGAGAATACTGTGTCAGATGAGTGAAGGAGTAGGTGTGCAGGTTAGTGAGGGTGAAGAGGGTGCCAGGTGGGTGATGTTAACTAATGTTCTGGGGATTTGGAATCAAAACCCAACGGCAGATGAATTTGAATTCAATAAAAAGAAATCTGCAGTTAAGAATCTATTGATGACTATGAAATCATTGTTGATTGTCAAAAAAAAGCATGTGACTCACTAATGTCCTTCAAGGAAGGAAATCTGCCACCCTCATCTGATCTGGCTAAAATGTGACTCTCCACCTGTAGCTTGATTATGAAACGGTTGAACAAGCCACTCAGTTGCATCAATCGCTACAAAGTCTCGACAAATAAATAAACTCAGGTGGGGCATCACCATTGACTCAGGCATTGGAAAAGACAAAGGCAGAAACAGTCCTGTCGATCTTGGAAAGTCGTCCTCCATAACATTTGGGGGCTTGCCCCAAAGTTGGGAGAGTTGTCTCGAAGGCTGATCAAGCAACAGCCTGACATAATCATACTCATAGAATCATACCTTAGAGACAAAGTCTCAGCCACCATAAACACCAGCCCTGGATATGTCCTGTCCCACTGGCAGCACAGTCCCAGCAGAGGTGGGCAGCATGGTGGTGGACAGTCAGGAAGGTGTTTCACAGGGGGCCTTCATGGCTTCAAATTAAAACATGAACAAGGAAAGCCACTGATGGTTGTTATGCACCATCCTCCCTCCATCTTGAGCAATATTCAGAGGAAGCACTAAGGGTGGCAAGGGTGCTAAATGTACTCTGGGGTGGGGAATTTCTGTATCCACCACAAAGAGTGCTCAGCAACAGCACTATTGATCAAGCTGGTCAGGTCCTAAAGTACATTACTGCCAGACTGGGTCTGCGCTAGGTAGTGAGGGAACCAACAAGTGGGAAAAACATATTTGACCTCTATACCATCCTTACCAATCTGCAGGCTGAAGATGCATCTGCCCATGACAGTATCAATAAGACTGACCACCAGAAAGTCCTCACGAAAAGGAAGTCTCATCTTCACATTGAGAATAAACTCCATCGTGCTGTGTGGTGCTATCACTGTGCAAAATGGAACAGATTTCAAAAAGATTTAGCAACTCAAGTCTGGGCATCCATGAGGAGCAGTAGGCCAGCAACAGCAGCAGAATTGTACTCCAATACAATCTGTAACCTTATGGCCCAACATAATTCCTTCTTGATCATTACCATCAAGCCCAGGGATCAACTCTGCTCCAATAGAGGGAGCAACACCAAGTATACCCTAAAAATGAAGTGTCAACCTGGTGAAACTTCCAAACAGGACTATGTGCATGCCAAACAGCATAAGCAATGGAAGATCGAAAGAGCTAAGTGATCCCACAACCAACGGATCGAATCTAAGCTTTACAGTCCTGCCATATCCAGTCATGAACAGTGGTGGACAATTAAACAATTCGCTGGTGGAGGAGGTCCACAAATATCCCCATCCTCAATGATGGAAGAACCCAGCACATCAGTGCGAAAGGCCAGGCTGAAGCTTTCACAGTAACCAGAAGCACCGAGTGGATGTTTCATCTCGACCTCCTCCAGTAGTCCCCAGAATCACAGATACCAGTCTTCAGCCAATTCGATTCATTCCATGTGACTTAAAGCAATGTTGAAGCACTGGATACTACAAAGGCTATGGGCCCTGACATCATTTCAGCAATAGTACTGAAGATCCTTTCTTCAGAACATGTTGCCCCCTCCTCGTCAACTTATTGCAGTAGAGTTATAACACTGGCATCTCCCCGACAAGGTGCACAATTGCCTAGGTATTAAATCCAACCTAGCCAATTACCACACTGTTAGTCTACACTCAATCATCAGTAAAGTGATGGAAGGTGTCATCAACAGTGCTATCAAGCAACCCCTGCTCATCAATAACCTGCTCAGTGATGCCCAGTTTGGCCAAGGCCTCTCAGCTCCTGACCTCATTACAAATTGGTTCAAAGACAGACAAAAGAGCTGAAGAGGAGAGGTGAGAGTGATAGCCCTTGATATCAAGGCTGCATTTGCTTGAGTGTGGCATCAAGGAACCCTAGCAAAAACTGGAATCAAAGAGTATCAGGGTAAACTCTCCATTGGTTTGAGTCATACTTGGGCACATGGGAAAATGGTCGTAGTTGTTAGAGGTCAGTCATCTCAGCTGCAAGATATCTCTGCAGGAGCTCCTTAGAACTATGTCCAAGACTTAACCATCTTCAGCTGCTTCCATTAATGTCCTTCCCCCAACATATGGTCAGAAGTAGAGGTATTTGCTGGTGATTGCACAATGTCCAGCACTATTCATGACTCCTCAGGTACTGAAGCAGCCCATGTTCAAATGTAACAAGATCTGGACAATATCCAAGCCTGGGTTGACAAGTGACAATTAATATTCATGCCAGACAATGAACATCTCCACTGTCCCTTGATATTCAATGGTGTTTCCATCACTGAATCCACCATTATCAACATCCTTCAGATTACCATTGACCAGAAACTCATTTGGACTCAACATAAAAACACAGTGGACACAAAAGCAGGGCAAAGATTGGGAAGGCTGAAGCGAGTAATGCATCTCCTGACTCCCCCAAACCTATGCACCATCTACAAGGCACAAGTCAGGAGTGTGATGGAATACTTCCCACATGCCTGGATGGGTGCAGCTCCAACAACACTCAAGAAGCTTGACACTATCCAGGACAAAGTAGCCCACTTGATGGGCACTACCTCCACAAGCATCTACTCCCTTCAACACAAATGCTCAGTACCAGCAGGGTGTACAATCTACAAGATGCTGTGTAGAAATTCCCCTAAACTCCTTAGACAGCACCTTCCAAATACATGGCCCCTTTCATCTAGACAGACAAGGACAGCAGGTACACAGGAACACTACTCTTTCAGGTTCCCCTCCAAATCACTCATCATCCTGATTTGGAAATATCAGGCCATTACTGCACTGTCACTGAGTCAAAATCCTAGGAATGTCTCCTTAAGAGCATTGTGGGTCAACCCACAGCACATGGAATGCAACGGTTCAAAAAGGCAGTTCACCATCACCTTCTCAAGGGCAACCAGGAATGGGCAATGAATGGTGGCCCAGCCAGTGACATCCACATCCCATGAATGAACAAACAAAAGCTGAAGGTGGTTGGGTTAAGGACTCTGCCCTCAGCATTCAAAGATCATGTGACACTGGGTTACAGTCCGACAGGCTTATTTGAAACGGCAACCTTTCAGAGCCCCTACTCCTCCCTCAGGCAGCTAGTAAGAAAGAATACATCAGACACTGAATTTATAGTAAAAGATCAAAGAGTCATATAACTTTTGCAAATGTATTCAACAAACCTAGATGGCTATGAAGTCTTTAATCAGTTAGAATAGAGGTGCAGGTTTCAATTGACCATTCAATGTAGGGATCCATGGGGATTTGCCTTGACCAGCTTCAATCAGTAAGCTCAGTCAGTCTGATAGGGACAGAATTTTCTCCCATTTCCCATTGATTTCAATATATTTGGGAATACGATGCCTCAATATCAAAGGCAGCCCTTCTGAATTCATTCACTTCTGGTATTCACCTGCTGTGTCTGTATTTAGAAAATAGGAGAAAGTGAGGACTGCAGATGCTGAAAATCAGAGTCAAGAGAGTGGTGCTGGAAAAGCACAGCAGGTCAGGCAGCTTCCAAGGAGCAGGAGAATTGATGTTTCGGATATAATCCTTCCTGATAAAGGGCTTATGCCTCAAACGTTGATTCTCCTGCTCCTCGGAGGCTGCCTGGCCTGCTGTGCTTTTCCAGCACCACACTCTCAACTCCGTATTTGGAAAATGCCTAGAATAAGGTCTGGAGCTGATTGGCTCTGGCTCAAAACAAGCTGAATATTACTGGCCACATCTATTGCTGTATAAGTGCAGGTTGATAACACGATTGATGACACTTTCCATAATTTTGCTGATGATTGAGTGTGGACTGGTGGGTGGCAATTGCCCTGATTGGATTAGCCTTTCTTTGGATGGAATATACTTGAACCTGTTTGTACTGTGTTGAATAGATGCCAGTTTAGTTTTTGCGCTGCAACAGCTTGCAAAAGCACAGTTAATTCTGGAGAGTGTCTTAATACTATAGCCAAGAGGTTGTCAGGGGCCTACAGCCTTTGCTATACCCAGTGCACTCAATCATTTTTCTTTTATTGCCAATTAGGTCTAAAGAGCTAGATTCAGAAGGCCATACATCATGGTAAGAGCAGAGTAGCCTTTTAATAATTGCTGATGATAACACTGTAAAAGATCCATTTGGCAATTCTGTCTCTGCTATTTAAAGAAATTTTATTTTAATTAGTTCAATCTC